>NC_134178.1:31851997-32153356 GCF_964188355.1 Buteo buteo
CGAATTCTCTACCTACCCCACCCAGCAGCACAGGGGGACGGGGTTTACAGTCAGTTCATCACATGTTATCGCTGCTGCTTCATCCTCCTCAGGGGCAGGACTCATCACACTCTTCCCCGGATCCAGTTTGGGGTCCCTCCCACGGGAGACAGTCCTCCATGAACTTCTCCAACATGGGTCCTTCTCATGGGCTGCAGTTCTTCATGAATTGCTCCAGCATGGGTCCCTCCCATGGCGTGCAGTCCTTCAGGAGCACACTGCTCCAGCGTGGGTCCCCCGTGGGGTCACAAGTCCTGCCAGAAAACCTGCTCCGTGGGCTCCTCTCTCCACAGATCTGCAGGTCCTGCCAGGAGCCTGCTCCAGCGTGGGCTTCCCACAGGGTCACAGCCTCCTTCGGGCACCCACTTGCTCCGGCATGGGGTCCTCTCTCCCCAGGCTGCAGGTGGAGATCTGCTCCACCGTGGACCTCCCTGGACTGCAGGGGAACAGCCTGCCTCACCATGGTCTTCATCACGGGCTGCAGGGGAATCTCCGCTCCGGCGCCTGGAGCATCTCCTCCCCCTCCTTCTGCACTGACCTTGGTGTCTGCAGGGTTGTTTCTCTTACATGTTCTCACTCCTCTCTGCGGCTGCCATTTCTGTCTGTCCCAGCAACTTTTTTTCCTTCTTAACTATGTTATCACAGAGGCACTACCACTATCACTGATGGACTTGGCCTTGGCCAACAGCCGGTCTGTCTTAGACCCAGCTGGTGTTGGCTCTGTTGGACATGGGGGAAGCTTCCAGCAGCTTCTCACAGAAGCCACCCCTGAAGCATCCCCCCCCAACCTTGCCACACAAAGCTAATACAAGGGGACACAGGGAGAAGGCTGGGGTGAAGCATAAAGGAGAAGAATTGGGGGCTTGGATGTAGGCAAAAGCAGTGAGCTACATGTGCAGGACACAGAAAGGAGTGGCTTGAATCATAGGTGGGATGTGTGTCTGCAGGTAAAGAACAAAGGATAGGATTTGTATGTAGTGAACGATTGTTTGTCAGTTATAGGGTAACTTTAGATTTTTAGAATGACACTTAGCTGCTACAGAAAAGAGTACAATTAAAATTGGAAATACTACGAAGCACTTATCAGAGAGGTACTGTCTTGTGGAAGTCTTATAACTTGACAAGAAGGATTTGTATTTGAGTTTCTGACTTCTCTCTTTCAGCTTTGTATTCTTGATTGCAATTTACAGAATGACAAGCATTTTCTAAATGGTGTAGTGTCTCTTAAGCTTCAGTACTTTGCAGCAGAAGAGAGAAGCCATTTCCTTCACAGACATCACCTCCTGTAAATAGCAGATACTCACTTTACATGCTGAGCAGTTGCTGAACTAGGGGTATATCCAGAGTTTTATTTTCCTGTATTAATCAAGAAAAATGGATGTGATTTTAGTAGATGTTTCCTTTACAAGATGCTGTAATTGGTGTTTCACTCGCTGAGTGTTTAAACTCTGTAGCCAATATGAAGCAGATACAACCTCTTGCTCATGGCCAGCTGTGCAAGTTGCTATGGGAACTCTGTGGGGACTATCTGCAGATTACTGCTCTGGGGACCACACCTGGCTTATTTGCATTCAATTTAAGTTGGGGAAAATTCAAAAGAAGAAAAGAGGAGTGTAGACTAGCCGGTAGGCTGGCAAAAAAGGGCTTGTCATTCTGAGACTGTCACATTGGATGGAAAAGCTGCTCGTATTCATGGTTCTTGCAGACTCATGCAGCGTTCTGAATTTTGTAGCCTTTTTCGTGCATTTTGCCAGTGTTGTGAGGCTTGTTAGAAATGTAACGTCACCGAGGATTTTTTTGGTGTTATTGCCTCTAACTTAGTTAAATCCCAGAGAATTTGTTAAGTTTCTCTGTGTTTTTAATGAGTAATCTCTCTGTGATGGTGAGAGATTTTGAAGGCAGTGGGGAATACAGGTCATTCTTTTAAAATGGCATGTTAGTTCAACTCAGTGCAATATTAAAATGTCAGCGCAATATTGAGTGTTGCTGGAGAGCTTAGCATAATTTTTTTCTGAATGCTGAATTGCTCTTCTGTCAGTGGAGACTGTGACTTCCTAAGAAGGCTGTGGAACAGTTTTCATTCAAGTCAGCAGCAGTGGTCAGCTAGCAGCTCTCAGGCTGTTTGTGGCTGGATTTGGGGGCGTGATGGTGTCCTGGCACTTAAGCGCTTTACTTCTTGCTTGCTTGTTCATTCTCACTACATCAACTTGCCTTTTGACCAAGGCTGGACAAAAGTGATTAAAATAGCACTGTATGCTGACTTGCTCTTTACGCTATTTCTTCCACTGGGTTGACAAACTGCCTTGGTACCTTTCTGCAGGAATGTCTTACAGGAACATGTAAACTCTTTTCAGAACAGTAGGCTTAGAAGCTTTGAGAAATATGAGATCACCACCTCAGTACTCTTGTTTAAATTTTTATATGTATATATAAAAAACATATAGTATATATGTTTTATATAAAATGCAAAGCATGTATAAATGTATACAAAGTATATATGTTTTTATATAAAAAATACAAAGTTCATATATATATATATACACACACACATATTTTAAAAAGTGAATAGTTCTGAGTGTTAAAGGGTGGTTGTCGACCTGTAAACATTTTCAGTCCTGATCTATTGTAATGTCACCAGAGCCTTGGTCTTCCCTAAGATTCAAGTTTTCAGCCTGTCAGGATGCTGTAGACCAACATATGGGCTTTTAATATAGATGCATCAGACATTTATAAGGTGTACTTTTTGTTTATTTGCTGTAGTTTGGTCTACTATGTTATTATAGGGTTAGTAGTTATTTTTAAGTTCTTCTGTGACGAATTCTTTGAATTTGGGGTTTAGCACTCTAAGCGGAGTCTAAGCAAAACTACTTACTGGTATAACTATAGCTGTTACTTTACTGCTGCTTCTGTTAGTTTCTTGTCAACACTCGCCATTTTCTTTACTTTCAAAACCTTGTAATTCTAATGCCTTCAACACATCTGATGAAAATAAGTGATTATATAGTTAAGTCCTACAATGTAGGAATCACATTTCCATTTTTAAGCATGGAAATGGTGCGTGTGAGGAGACCAGAAATCAAAAAGAGTATTCTCAAGAGTCGAATTGGAGGGGTATGTGCATATGTAAGTATACTAATTAATACAAGTTGTCAACATTAGGGCTGAGAGTCAGTGTCCCGAAGAGGAAATAGTTGTTGTGTGATTTTAATTTCTTTTATTTGTCACACAAGTTGCATTACAGAGTTCATAAGACAAATATGTAACATACAAGTGGATTTAAACTGTAGACAATAAAAGTTTTAAGGTAATACTGCTGCTGAAACAGTCTTACCCAGTTGTTTGTTCCTGCCTCCTTGCTGCCTTTGTGCTTCAACAGGGTAAACATTTCTCCGCTTGGATTAAGAAACAGATTTGGGTTAGTATTTTCTCCTTGTGGCTGGAGTAGTTTAACACAGATCAATTTTCTTGTGTAGTTCTGTATGTGACAGCATCAGAGAGGAGGCAGTACAGCAGTGGGGATGAGCAGGGCTGCAGCTACTGGTGCTCCTGCTGGCTTTTTGCTGACTCAGCGTTCATGGCCCATGGCTGTAGTACTGACAGGCATTTATTTAGGGTCCTAAATTAAGTGTCCTGTTTTTAATTTTTTGTTTCTCTCTGAAAATGGTGAGATATGCATATATGAAACGTGTTTTATTGAGGAATTGGCAACTAAGAATTAAAGCATTCTGGGTATCACTTCTAAATATTTTTTTGTTAGGCCTTTTGACCTAATTTTTTCAGTTGACTTCTTTTACCCTGTAATTTATGACTAGATCATTAATTTCTTTTGAGAGGATTCTATATCTGTCAACCTAACACTTCCAATCAAAATAAGTTAAAGTGGGGCAGTGCAGAAAACTTTACCTCTGCTCTGGTTTGTTGGAGAAATAAACAAGACATTCCTGTCTTCAGTGGTATGTGTTCATGGGCCTGCAAATAAAATGTAAATGTCTTCCCAGCAAATCCTCTGCAAACACAGCCACAGGTGGTAGTCATACTGCATGCACTTCTGCACTGCTGCTAGTAAACCTGTTCCTGTGGTTATTTCCTGGAAAAGCTAATCAATGCCTTTTCTGCTTTAGCACAGCATAGCTGCTAAAATGGGCAAAACTGTGCTTGTGAGCATTTCCTGGAAAAACTCATGTAGGTTATACTTTATATGTGTAGTTACGCTGTGGTTTTCACTTTCTACTGTTCCTAAATTATTGTAAATTAAAGACGCAGGTGCACAGGAACTTTGTATTTTTTTTTTTTCTGACTGATAGCATATTCAATCTTCCATTAGCTCTGACCATCCAAAATGATAGATACTTGGATAGGTGTGCTGATGGATGGAATCAGTGTCTGCAGTGTGAATAACTGTTTCTTTCTTCAGATCTTGCACCTGGCAATTTTTTGTTCAATTTGTAACATACAAAGCAGCTTGTCTGGAATTTGGCCTTTTCCTCTTTGAGATCAAATAATTTAAGCTTCAGAAAGAAGCATTCTCATGACATGTCTTGTAGTTCCTACAGGTGTTAATAGTGTCTGGATCAGTGTGCTGAGGGCATTAAAGCAATATCCTCCTTCAGATTTGAGATAGTTATTAAGGAAGAGAGAGCAAAAGCAGTTTCTGCAAACGATGGTGATAACAGCAGTGCAACTTTGGTTCATACCACGAACTGCAGAGGTTTTGCATGTGCTTTTTTCTATTAATTTGTTTGTCAAACACTCTAATGCTAACTAGAGTTAAATACTATCTCTCCTGTTGATCTTCTGTGTATCCAGTTGGCTCCAGCAGAAATCATAGTAAACTTAAACCTGTGACTTTGAGTTATTTATTTTGAGAGTGACCTGTAGTGTATTTAATGACAAGTGGCATGAAGACTCTGGGATTTGAATTGAACTGAATTGTATGGTTAAGTCATATACTGGATTAGTCTGTTCTTTATAGAGCCCCTATTCATCAGGCTAGACTAGTAATTACTACTTTGGCAAAGTGGAGAACAGAGAAACAGTGTGTTTGCATAAGGCATTGTGCTTTGATTTACAGGTGAGTTTAAAAATAATGTTTTTAAGCTCTGAGGGCCTATCCCTGTTATGTGGGTGGACATGGGGAGGCAAATCTAATGCTTTTGGAATGCACATAAGGTGATGTTTCCAAAATGTGATAGGTCATACAACTGCTAAAACAAATACTGCCGTTCAATATTTGAGCTTGGCATAAGTAGTCTTCATATGTTGTCAGATCAATTGTGTTGTGATTTACATATTAGAGAACATTTATTTTACTCAAATACTTGGTATTTTTAATGTGTATTGCAATAACAATTTGAAACTAGCAATATTTGTGCCATCTTCATTGCTATCATTGGATAGTATGAACTGTGTTTACCTTTTCCATTCAAATGTGTGCACAATTTCAGTAGCCACTGCATGTATGGAAGATGTGTTCCCATAAATTTAATCCCAGCACACGACTAGTAAGAGACAACCACTTTAGGTCCGGGGATACATGAGCATGGGCTGGTGTTCCCTGTCGGGGGAAGTTTGGGATCACCCCACTCCTCATGGTGGCTGGTGCCTGGCAGTACTCCAGGTTCTCCAACTGCCCCAAGCTGCAGCATCCCATAAAAGCTTGCAAGCTTTCAGGGTGGTGGCATTTTTGTTTGTTTGTTTGTTTGTTTCAGTAGTGCTGTTACATAGACCTGTGCCCTTAGATTGCTTCTTTTTTTTCTTTTTCTGATAAATTTTGAAGTTTTACTGATAGTGTTCTTCAGCCCTCCCTTGTGTTTTGTTCATGTAACTTCACATCAGTCTTCATTTCAGTCTTTCTCTACTTTGTGTCCTGCAGTACTTTTTTGAAACACAATATAAGGCATGCAAATCTTGTAAAAGTAATAAAACATAAGAGGTGTTTACTAATAAAACAATATACATCTGCTCCAGGTGTTCAATACTTGTTAGTGTGAAGTATTTCAGATTTGACAAACCAATAATTCTAGAGGAAGACAAGACCCACATATATATGGATAAAAACTCAAATAGGTATCTCCCTTAAAATATTAACATTTTAAAAAATTTTGTTTGTGTGTTTTTAAAAAAATCCTGCTTAACTTTGGATAATACTTTTCACATGCAAGTTTACTAGAGTGATGACTATGTAATGGTATAGAACCATACCTCAAGTGAGGTGGAATTAAAGCATGATTTACTAATTTTCTATGCTAACTTCTAGTTAAATTGAAAGGAGGTGAGTGCCCTCCTGCAAATACTAAAAAGTACTACTGTGCAACAGCTCTATGGCAGGTGCACCATGCTAGTTAAATAACACAAATTTGTTTTCAAAATTTGTGTTCAAATTTGACTTTTTTGTGACACTTCGGATTGGTTTTTTTTTAATTAAGTTCCTGGATTCGGTGCTTATGATGTAGTGTTTGGTGCGTATAAATAAATAAAAGGTCTTGAGCCATTATGAGAGTGATGAAAACCTTGAAAACATAGTATGACTGAAACACGAGTGCTTACATCAGGAGATGTGAAGACCTAATGTTTGCTACTCTTCAAAATATTCCATGACTTCTAAGTAAATGTTATGATGGTTTCATGGATCAGAGTTGTGGTTTTGAACAACATGGGTTGACTGCACTGAATTTATATCCTTTGCTTTTGAAAAGAAAACACTGAACAGAATGAAAGAAAAACTTCTATGTAAATATAGTATGGATCCTTTCTTGTGTGCTATGGCTTGTAGGCAGTAAGGGGAGGGCAAAACTGTTCAGGTGATATGCCAGAATGATAGAATTAGCCATGAGTTTCAAATAAGGCTCAGTTTGCTTGTGAAAGCTATAATGCTGTAATTTTTTAATAAGGGTATTTATTTTCTTTACTGTCTTCCCCCACCTCCTGCCACTGCCTTCCCCCCCTTTTTTCCCCTCCTCATATGGTGGTACTGTACTGTGAGTTCATCATGACCACAGTTTTCTTACTATAAAAAAATGACTTAAACCATCATAGCTGCTACCTTCTGTGGACAAAAATAAGTGAGACTTAAAAAACCAAACCCACACACAAACCCCTTTATATTAATGTGTGTTTATGAGTATCTGCTGTCCTGCACAGATAGGATGAATTAGTATTCCTGCTTAGCTGTTTGCATACTTAATTTTCTTCAAAAAAGGTACATGAAAAAAATTTGAGACATTTTGTGCGGTGGTAAGTTTGAAAGGATAGTTATGATTTGAATTTGTGAGAGAGAAGTAAAATTAGATGTAGACTAAAATTCCAATTCATAGCAATTGCATAATGACTGGTAATTCTAAAACAGGCCAATTTTATTTGACTTTTCCAGACAACTGCTCTTTGGCTTTCAGAGCAGACTTAGTGATTTCCAGATAAAATCAATTTTGTTAGCCAAAGTCAGAGGTGGTGGCTAAAATTTAGCTTAGTTTGCAGCCCTAACTGTGAACAACCTACTGTCTGTCTGTCCATAATTACTCTAAGAGGATTGTGCCAACTTTAATAACAGTTTGTTGAAGTATGTGATTTTTGTAATTTTTTTTTTATAGCACATTGGAGTTCTGTTTGATGAAATTTTTATTGGGTTTCATTTAGCTTGTGGAATAGAGACTTGGAAATATCTTGAGTTAAAATGTAGTAGTTCTGTGTAATGTCATGTTAGGGCTAGCAGTAACTATGGTCTTGGCTGGTGTGGCATATAGAAAGCAGCCTTACTCTGAGTGTTGCCAGTGTTCATTGACGTTGTGCTTAGTCATGTGCTGCTTTCAAAGCTTTGGTGACCAGTCTTCTTCAGTGGTTCTTCAAGATAAAATATGCTAGACACTGATACACTGATGAAGGCAGTATGTTACTATTAATACCTTATTTCCTTTCCTTGTATCATTCCAAATACACCATTCAAAAGGCAAATAATGAGTTGTGGGCTTATTGGGTAATCTTGCCATGTTGTACCAGAAAGCATGCCTGCGAAGTTTGCAAAGGTCACACTTGTCACAGAGCTGGCTAGTGGCAAAAATTTCCAGCTGTCATTGAGGGCATGTAGTGAATGACATTTTACTAATACATGGAAACATATCTGTATAAAAATGAAGATTCTTTCCCCCCATAAAGGTGTTGAATAGAATAATGTTGATAATAACTTTGCCCTTTAGCCCTTTAATTCTGTCTCATTTTTATTGTTTAACAAAAAAAAAAAAAAAAGAGACCAACCATCTGAAGATAAGGGTTTAAACATCCTTTCCCCCTAGTTTGTAACAACTTTCACTATCTATAACATTTATTTACAATAGATGACATTGGGGAATAATTTTTTGGAGTTTACAGCCAGTCACTTGGGCATAATAAGTAGAAAAAAAACCAGGAGGAGAAGTAAAAGAGAAGATGCAAAAGGAGTTCTAACCAAGAGTTGCATAACCTGCAGGGGAAAGTGAAGTTCTCTTTCCAAAAAGTAAGGTATTAAAGTATCAAGTATAATCATTAGAACAGAATAAATAAAGTGACATGTTGGTGGGACAAGCAGCAAAACAAAAGCATTCATTTGAAATGGGAAGGTATGGAAGATACATAAAGAGTGAAAAGAAGAGAATGGGGTAGAAAGAGTCTCCTGAAAACTTGTCTGCAGACTCTGAAATGTTTGAAGAACCTCTGCCTTTGCCATACCTGGCTCCTTGTTAGTGGCTTAGTTCCTTTGGTTTTAAGGAGAAGTATGAACAGAATTGTGGGAAAAATCATCAATATAAGAATTGTAGAATTGGGTGAAGAGGAGAGAAATGATTTTTGAGATGTCTGTAGTTGCGCGGGATGTAGAGAGTTTTTTGCACTGATGATCACAAGGTGCACTGCTCTCTCTTCTTAGAGGTGCCTTTGGAGGAAAAATGAAACTTTGTGTGCAGAGCCTAGAGTGGTATTTTGCTTAAATGTGAGTACCAGAAGTATGACTTTGGTTCAGGGTGTTAAGTAACTTCTAATGTAAGAATCTAGGGGAGAAAAAAGAACAGCCAATGACACAGCAGAATCTAAACAGAAGGTTTAACTAGCATATTCCACCACTGGTTTTGAAGCAGGGTGGTATGCACTGTTCCTCCCCAAACCTTTCCCCACTTGTGTCTTCAGGTCTCCTTCGGAAGCCTACCAGTTAAATAGTTGCAGTAGTGTGGCCTAAGTGAAACAATGGGTTGGGTTGTTTTTTGACCAAAAATTACGAACTTACATAAAAGGGAAGATAATAAAATTGTCAAAGAATGAAGTGGTCACTGGAAGAATTACACACATACACACACACACACACGCCCACCCCCAAATTGTTAGTTTGAAAAGCCAATGCCTAAGGTTTTATTTAAATTAGCAGGTTAGTGGAAGTTACAGTTCAAATGAACATTTGTGTGGGGGTTGGTGTTTGTAAGGCAGCTTGGTTGGGACAGTCAGGAATAGGAAGAAAATTTCTGTCTTGTCCTTGTTAGCTGTCCTTGCAGTGTTGATAGTACGGACGATGAGTAGCACCGTGGTACCACCAGCACACTTGCTAACACTGCTTCAGGCATGTCCTTCCCTGGCCTTTATTTGCTGTTTGCTTGTTCTGTTGTTTGATACAAGTCATCCATCACTACACACGTGCCTGCTTTTAACGGTCACTTCCTGCGGTCATGCGCTTTTGATGCTGCACCTGTGTTCAACCAGCTCAACAGAGACTCTCATTTGTAAAGGGTCCCAAAGATAACACTGCTGTCCTCTTACTATGCTACTGCCTGCCTCAGCTCAGCCACTAGTTAAACTGGCACTTGCTTTGTGAAGTGCTTGGCTTGTTGTACGAATTTGTCCAGACTCTCCTGATGAAGCATCGGATTATTTCCCAGTGTACTCCAAAAGCATGTATGGAAGAGTGAAGTTTACTCAAGGTCTGTGAACCATGGAGGTATGCCTCAGAGTTCTCAATGGGACACATGAATGAGTAGAAAACCAAGTTGGAAACAAGGCATTAGGAAAACCTATTCAGTACATGCAGTTGTTTCCGTGCAGTTGGGAGCACCTTCTCTTGCAGTCTTTTTCAAGTGTAGATCACTCGTTAAATATATAGCGGGGAACATCTTGTGTTAAGTAGAGATATGAACCTGAACAGAAGAAGAGGTCAAGCGTGGAAATAAATTCCAGTCACTACTGGATGATTGAGAAGTCCCTTTTTTCTCGCTCCTTCTTGTTTGGAGAGGCGGTGCTTGAATTTACTTCAGAAATGAGAAGAAAAGTACAGCTAGCTTTTTTTAAAGAAAAAAGAAAGGAAAAATTCCAACTTACTCTTTAAATTCGCATTAACATCTGGAAGTGCATGGCTCAACCCTGTAGTCAGCTGCATCATCACATTATCTTTTCCTGATCGGAATATGGGATATTAAATGTTGTGATGTCCACATTACACTTGAATTTTTATATAAATATTCTTGCTGTTTAGGACACGAGTATTTGAGTAGTAAACAAACTATTTGAAATGGTTTAATCTAGCCTCATAGTTCGTCAGTACACTTAGTTCTGTGGACCACTTTTGGAAAAGAAGATTGATTCCTCCACAGACCAAAGCCTCTTCCCAGTTCTCCAGTCCTTCAGCATGCTTTGTGGTCACAGCAGCAAGTGTGTTCTGGTTATCATTGAGTGGTTCAAAGATGTGACCTGGGTGTAAAGTGCCTCTTTCAAAAACCGTAGCTCCACAGTAAGTTTTGTTTAGCTATATCGTGTATGTTTGTGGAAGGGATTAGTAATAGATTTTTTTTTTTCTTGGAAGTCATTGGAAAGCAAAAGACTGAATCTATTTTGATTTAACTCGGGATAGGTTAGTGGGTGTCAACTGTTACACAGTGCTTGACATATCCACTGCTGTTAAGTTGGCCGTGGCAAAGGGATTACCCGATAATGAATCACCAAGCTCCTTAGCCATTTAAAGGGAATTGTGCTGCTTCCTTGCCCTGGTGGTACTCTCTTTCCTGCCCAGGACCTTCTTGTGACAGTTCATGTTCGGATGTGGAAAACTCCACGCAGATGTGGAAGCACCAGTTTGACAGCTCTGTGTTCAGCTTCTACCTTGCTAATTGTTTTCGTGGGATTATTTGGATTGTGTAGAAAGCTTTTTCCAAATCCCCTTTATTACCAAAGTTATTGTTGCCAGCAGGAATAAGATTAAAGGTGCTTAAGTCTCTAGAGTTGTTTCTAATTTGTACGTGTCATTTCAGTGGCATTTGAACAGAACTCTGTCTCTTCCCCTCCCTGCTCCCCTGTGGTACTGTGCTTGAGTTGGGGCTGAGAAGCCAAGCTATTGGAAGAAAATTCATTTTGTTCCCTAATTATTATGCTGGCACTAGGGAGATAATTTTTCCCTTCATGCACTGCCAATTAATATGCAAATGAGCTGATAAATATTTATACCGTGGTTTAAATTATGCAGGGAGCGCTTTCAGTGTACTCTGCAAATGAATTGTTCATGGACTTCAAAGTGCTGGCTGCTGTGCTAACGAGAAGAGATTTGCATAAGGCCCTAATCAGGCGCATACTGATTAAGCTTCATTATGGAAACTGCCAGCTGCAATCTTTGTTTCTATTTTATTACAAAAAGGGGAACTTTTCACGCTTCAGTCGCCTTGACAATGTCAGACACAGCTAGTAGGAGAGACTAAAACTCCACAGAGCAACTGAAGTTTCCCTGTTCAGTTGAAGATTGCTATGGTGTAACTGAAGTTGTATTTCTTCCCCCACCTCCCCACTCCCTTTCGTGTTTGGTTGAGAGCAGTAGTGTAGATTTGATATAAATTGTCATTCTTCCTTTCCTTGGACTATCTGAAGCTGTAGAGGATACCACAGCAATGCTGGACTGCAGCGACTACGTTCTAGGTGCGTACCACCTCAGCTCTTTCTTATGAGCGTTTAATATGGAAATAGAGGCTGTGAGGTTGACTATGCGTAGAGGCTTAATCACATATGCAGAGGCTAGAGAAGGTATTTGTAAGGCTGAAGCTCACCAGTGAATCGGCAGTAAGTAGCTGCCTGGTAGATAGATAGATCTGTACCAGGGAAATACATGGTTTGGTTTTTTCCTTCTTCTTTCCCTCGTTCCAGGAGAATTCGTTTCCTCTGCACTGGAGAGATTTGCTGCTAGGCTTGGATAATATTAATACAGACCTTCTGCTTTTAGGATTTCAATCTGAGAAGCATTTGGCTTCTAACAAACACTGGACTTGACTTGCATATCTGTGTGTTATGAATTTTAAAGCATTAAAATGAATGAGAGTGAGTCCCTGTCTCAAAGAATTTAGTAGCTGTATTGAGCCATTCCCCAACAGAATATATATTATGTCTGTGTATTTTTAATGTAATAGCAAGGTTCTTCAAGTGTAATAGAAAACAAGGTGGAGTGCACAGTGGTTGCCATTGATACCGTTGCAAGCTGTGCCTAAGGTTACCAGGATAATGTATTTCCTGCACTGAGATTCCATCAGGACTGCAGAACAGGCATGCCATATTTTCTTCTTCATGTCTTTTAAAGTTATTTATAATAACGGATCATCCCAATTTTACAATAGGTTTTATTTATTTTCAAGGCTCTTTCCCCAAAGCTCGATGTATAGAGTTTTGCTTTTTGGGGTTTTGTTTTTTTTGTTTTTTTTTTTTTTAATATTCTTTTGATTCCATTATGTAAGTTCATGTAAGAACTTACATGTCAAAGTAAGAGAATGTATTTTTGGATGGTAAATTTTAAAGCAGCCACCTGAGTATTTGTTTCTGAATATGAAGTGTTTTTTTCAGAAAATGAATTTCTAAAGAATTCTTGGCATGTTTTCACTCACATTGAACTTTGTTTTTTCCATACGCATCAATGAATCATTTTTGCTGGTGCTGATGGAGTATTAGGCAGTTTCACTTTAAGAGGTGAAAGGAAATAGTTAATGATGTGTTCCGTGCTAAGATTTTCTGTGTTTTACTAGCTATATACAGTCCCTAATACTCCAGGTTGGTCCAGTGTCCGGTGCTTCTTTCTTCTGAATACCTTTTGAAATGTTGCTGAGGGTGTGTGAAAGCCTGGCACGGCACTGCCATGCGACACCCTCAGCCCTGCTAGCAGAGTAGCAGTACTGGCTGTATTCACTCCTGAGAGTTTGATTTCAATCATGCACCTGCTGCTTTCGATCCTTCCTTCTGTGGAGTTTGTTTTTAGATAATGTTGGCAGAAGTTGTAGCCCAGGGCCTTTATTTAAAACCCGAGTAAGATCTAAAGGAAAAAGAAAAGGTGAGGGCATTATGGTTTGTTTTTTTTAGCCCACTTAATTTGTTTATTCTTTGACTTTAAAGCAGAAATCGTATGAGCATATATAAACCAAATAATCTTTTTATTTGACGTATAATGAATCCATAGGTTTAGTGTCCTGCGGATATGTATCTGTTTTGCTGGTAGCAGTTTTGTGCTTCAGATGTATGTCATACCATTTGCAATGGAAATAGCGGCATTGTTCTTGATGCTTTACATGCAGAAGGCCTACAGATTGAACAAGAAATAGTCAGCTGGTGAAATAATGGATGCTATCCTTCATTTGAACCTGAGCAGTACCAGAAAGTTGTTTCTTCATCCAACTTGCTGCTTTTTTGCAATAGCAATGTTTGAGGTCTTTGTTAGGGATGAATCTTTACAATAAAACATTCTTCATTTAGACACACTTTTGGTAGTTGAGTGAACTTTACGTGTATGTCTAGTACTAGGAAACACTGAAAACCTTTTTTTAAAAGGATTTATTTTGCAGTATAGCCTGACAGAAAAACATGTTTTGGTTGCTTTATGAAAAGAGGTCTGTACAGTTACAACTTTGTCCTGAGCAAGCTTGCTGGTCGTACAGGAAGGTTTGTTGTATAAGCTCCCTCATACAGAATGAACAGTCACTACATGGCTTGGAGTTTTGTGCACAGGACAGTTGTGTCCCCCCTCCAGGTTTACTTTGTTTATTCTACTCTTAGTATCCTGCACAGTGGCACTAATACTTGAGTTACTGCAACAAATGAGCACAGGAGGCCCTGTGGTGGTGGTGTTCTTGCAAGAGCTTTCTGAAGTGGTTCAGTGAATGGATCCCATGTTACTGAGAGACAATCTTCTCAACCTGTGCTCTTCCCTTCTGTGGTCAGTGCTATCAGGAGTTCAGGCTGTCTTTGTGCTCTGGGCTTAAAAAATACACCCTATGTCTAATAGCTCCATGGTTGTGGAAACTAGGCTCACTCAAATGTATTGGACTTCTAAGCCCTCTTTGCTTGTTTTCCTGTTGGATGAGGGCTCTTTGTGTTTGTGTCCAAAGCGAAGTCTCCCATTCAGTGGTCTCTGAACCTAAACTAATTTTAGTAGCCAGCTGTGTGTCAACGAACGAACTAATGCTATTTATCAAATGAATGTTGCCTATAATCACTTTAAATAAATGTGCTGTTGCCACAACAATAAACTCAATTTAAGGTACATGCAACTTCTAGACAGAAACATACTTTGTATTTGTTTTACACACAGATCTATAAGCAGGGAGAGTCACATCAACAACAAACATTTTTGTGCAGTCAGTGGAACCCCATGTTCTGTTTCTAGAGTGCGGATCATACTATCCAAATGTGGAAAATGACAAAGTAAGGAGCCAGGAAGCAATAGGTTCTGTATCTGCAACCTTAGCAGAGCTCTGTCTTTCAAGGCTATGAACTCATAGGTTGAATCTGCTAAGCAGAGGTTGTGAAAAATGGGGCAGAACTTGCAGCCTTCTGCTGAAGCGTGGGCCAACAGCGCTCAGCTGGAAAGTTTCTCCTCATTCACTCCCTCTTACAAAAAGCAGTTTAACACATCTGCCTTTAAACTAAGAGTAACATTGATAGTTCATATCTCTTTTACTTATGAACTCTTCGAGTTCATATCTCAAGTGTGGCTGACACTTGAAAGATACAAGCATAGGCATAGGAACTTTCTGAGAAGAGTTGAGGCTCTGGAGAGGTTGAGTTAACTTGTCGGGGAAAGATTCCTTTTTGTTACAGTCCTCTGGGTTTTCTAGGCCCTACTGGGTTCAGCTGCAGCAATTGTTTACATGGAAAATTACATTTGTTTTAAAAATACTGACACATCTTAAATTGTGTTTCCTAACTGCTTATTGGAGTTTTTCCAAGGTTGACGTCTCTTATCTTTTCTCTCACACATGCTGCATTTCTGACTAGTTCCCTCCTTTTCCCACACCGCACTCCCAGCCAGGCTTCGTCGTGACTCCTGTTTTCACTCTTGCCCTGCCCACGTGTGCTTCATTCCTCCTGGCATTTGCTTGTGTTCCTCTGCTGCTGCTGCCCCTGGTTCTGACAGCCTGAGGGTGGCACTGGTCTCTCTGGGCAGCAGCAGGTGATAGTACATGGCAATAGTCCAGCTTCTCATTTCCAGCTCTCATAGACTGCCAAGCAGTGAAGTGTCTGGGCATTCTTGGAAATGTCTGGGGGAAAGATGTAGCGGCTCATGCTGTTACTGTATTCTTCTTCAGGTGGTTGATATTTTGGAAATCACTGCTTTGATGAAAGTATGTGATAGAGGTAACCTTTTAAGCACTTAGCAAGAGAATATCCTGGAGTGAAGGGTTTATTTTGAGCTCGTTGAACTTGCATTTAACTGGTTATAGGAATGGAAGAACGCGCTTAAGGATTTGCTTACGCTTCATTTTATGAACTGGTCTGTCTTGAGATTCTTTTTGTCATTTTGGTTTGTGATAATGTTGCATGCTGGGGTCGGTAGCAAGGAATGAGGAGGTAATAAGCTGGAGAGCTGATGCTGTACACAGAACATCTGTATAGATTCCTATATAAGGAAACTATATTCTCGGTCTGCCATCTGGAGAGGCCCTCTGCTTTGCACTATATTCAGCTGACAAGCTTTGAAACCAAGAGCAGACTTTTCAGTAGATTCATCCAGAGGAAGAAGGAAGAGGAATTATTTTATATTTGTATGGTTTTGCATGAATATATAGGAAATATAAAATTACTTAATCTCAGTGGCATTCCTGTAAAATAAAAATGCAGTATTAGAAAAATGGCATCTATTTAATTATAATGACTGAATTTCCTTTCTCGGGGGGGGGGACGGGACGGGGACGACACGACACACCAACACAACAATAATATAGGCCATGGTGGTCAGACTTAATGTTTTTGAACCTTGATGTAGTCATTGTCGCCCCCCCCCCCCCTTTTTTTTTCTTCTATGACTTTGATTGTACTGAAAATTAAGCTTCTACCTATCTTTGCCTTCCAGCATGCTGTCTTTATTCCCTTAACACCATGTTTTCATGTATGGGAATAATGACATACAAAATTTTGAAACAATGTTTATCTGGAAGATTCAGTATTGTGTTCTGCTTCTGATCATTCTTTTTGTGTTATAATCTGAATTAGGGTAAAGTACATATCAAATTCCTGATGTTCTGTACTTCCCTTAGACAAGAAGGTATGAATAGATTTGGGGTTTTTTTGCTGTATTACTTTATCTTTATTTCTGTTTTAATGCAGACTCAAGAATGAACAATCCGTCAGAAACCAGTAAACCATCAATGGAAAGTGGGGATGGGAACACAGGTAAGAAATGATTAATTGGTGCACAGATACTTTTTGGTGGAATTAAATGGATATTAAAAGAAAATTTCTTTACCCGTTTACAGGAATTAAAAAACCAAAACAATACACACCCACACCCACCCTGTTTTTAGAGACTTGGGAATACTTTTGTCTTGTCATTAACTCTGCTGTATGCAGGGCATTATTCACACCTACTGTATCAGAGGACTACCCACACTTAGTGTATAAGATTCCCTTTCTGTCTTCCTGTATCTGTAATGTTTCTGGTATTACAGAAGGTCTGGTAGCACTAGCTCTCCGTAAGTAGTCTTATTTTTTCCTGGCAGAACATACCTTCAGCACCTCTAACTTCATAATTTATTTTTGGGTTGAAATTTTCCCTGGCAGATGTAGGCCACTGGCTGATCTTGTTTCCATTTTAGATTTCATTCAAGCTCTCACAACAGTTCACAAGAACAAGGCAAAGGGAGAAAGCATCATTTCTCAACATTAAAAAAAAAGAAAAAAAGCCGGCTTTTCTGTAATTTCTTCATGTGTTAGAACAGAACTTTTAAATTTGGCTGGGGAAGAATAGCCTTTGTGTCAGGGCCAGTGTGCCTTTTGGTGCATCCTTAAGATGTGGCCAGGTTCTAAGCCTTTGAAGAAGCTTGTTAAGACACTACAACTCAATCATGCTATCTCATGCTTTAATTCCTTTGCGGAGGTAATTTAATGTTCATTTTAAAAGCAAGAGAAATGACAGGTCTGGATGGAAAGTAAATAGTTTAACCTAACTCAGAATCTCCTCTGACTCAGAATAGCATTTGGGAAGAGAAAATTTTAATGAGAAGGAATTTGTTCTTGTTGCTTTGAGAGAAGTCTAGGTACCTTGTAGGAGGAAAATTATTTTTTCTCCTCTTGGTTCAATAAGAGTTTTATTTTAAACTCTGGAATTATGATGAAATTAACAATTTATTTCATTTTATGCTGCTGTCCCCTTATTCTTTGTGCAAGGCTTTAATACAGCTAACAGTGACTGAATGTTCCCGATACTGATCCGAGAGGCTGGATGTTTTCTGCTAATGCATGGGGTCAGTCAGAAGGAATTCTGCTTGCTTATTAATGTGTGTTTTGTCACTGCCATCTCAGTTTTTATAATTGCCATTGTATTTGTATATAGGAGAGGTATCAATTCTTTTTATGTACAAAAATGATTTAGTATGTATTTAATACTCATTTAGGATGATACAAAACATTATTTATTTCAAAAATATATGGGCTGTAAATATTTCATAATCATAAACAGCATCAAGAGAACAATGGTTTTAAATATCCCTATAGAATCCTTGTAGCTGGAGGGTGTGTGTAAACTTCTGAGAAAATTCAGACATCCTGCTCTGTATGACCACAGTTCCCTGCATTTGCTTTCCCCGAAGAGTGCATTCCCAATGCGCTTCTGTAAGTGCAGCTTTAACTAGTAGTTTCACCTAAACTGAGCTGTTAAAGAGGAGGACTTGGTTTGTTCAAAGGTAGTCCATTATCACGTACGTATTGCATGTCCTTCAGCAGAACCCTGGCTCTGCTCCCCTAGGCAAATACCTCATCAGTGTGAAGGTGGTGGTCACGGTATAAAGAAATTCATGGATTATAAAGCTGCATGTAGGTGCTTTCATTACAAAAGGGGATACAGCATCTGTATTTTTTTATACTCTAATACTAAGGTTAGTTATTACAAAAGTTTGACTCTTACTGGTGTTTGGACCTTTTGCAAACATTGCTTCTGTAATTTAAATGTTCCTAATCATTCCTTTCAGTTTTGTTTCCTGACTTTTTAAGCAATGCAAACTAAAATAATCTAGAATTTTTGAGGACCCTTTGTTCTGCAGTCATTGTTTTGTTTTTAAATATAGTGCTCATAAACCACTGGAGGTAGTGATTAATAAGTTTATGACGTTCTTTGGGGGCTCAAGCATCAGTTGCATTAGTTGACTGGCAGATGTTAAGCCCTGAAATGAATACTCATGGAATGTAATTTTAGGCTTCTGATCAGGGTACTTAGATTATGGTTCTGAGCTCTGTGCATACTTAGTGAAAAGAAGTCAGCTTTCAGCTTGGATGCTAAGGAACTGGAAGTGCCATTGGGGAGCATAGGCTCTGAAGCAAAATGCATGAAGATGACTTTTATAAACACTCAGAGTTCTTATTTTTGTAACTTTCTGTAAATGTCTATTTTCCAGTAACATTTGTAAATCACTTGAGTCTGCTGTGTAAACACTACTAGTCTATCTTTTGAACCTCAGTGGATGTTTGTTTGGGTCATTCCTGTTTTAAACTGTAGTAAGCTGATGCAACTTGAAAATTTTAAAAGAAATTACTGTAGGGCATGGAATTTACATTTGGCAGAGCTAGTGTTCTCAGCAAAAGAAATACTGTTGCCACTGGTGAAGATGGCTTAACATCAGTAGTTCTCTGAGCTAACAGCTAAGTTTCATGGAAGTTGACACATTAGGATTTTGTATTTCTAACTGACTATATTTAGGGAACATAGTAATACATTGGTCACAGTAAAATGCCTGAAACAGATTTTTACTTTAAAATTTTTGTGCTAACTGGACTTCCTTTTAAGCATCTGAAAAAGCAACCCATATTTCAGATAAATTAAAAACAACAACAAAAAAAGTCTTTATGAGTACAAAAGTGGTTGGATGGTTATTTTCACAAGAACATTAATTGATCAACTGGTGGTCAATATTGCAGAATTACACAAATCTTTTCCAGCCTTCAGTTGTGTGTAGACAATCTACTTAGTATCTACTGGAGAAAACAGAGAGAAGAAAGAAGAGTGTCTTACAGTAAACAGCCCTTTTCGTTTCCTTTTTATAGGTTGCAGCATAAAATTTTCCAAAACAACTCAACCTATTTTGTTTGTTTGTTTAATGCATGTTCTTTTTTAAAAGCTGTGTGAATGCGGTACTATGAAAGTCAAGGTTATAATGTCTATGGAAACTGTAGTATTATGACATACATTGACATAGCAGCAAGATAATTTTTGTTAAGTGTAGCATTTGGAAGGGTTCTAAGGATTCCTGTTTGCATTGCTTCATTTCCAGAGACTGATTTTCCCGTTTCCGTAAGAAGAAAGTCTATAGGAAAGTGGGAGAGGGGCCATGAAATGTTCTTTAACTGCTAAAATTCTGGGCAAATATCAATGCTAAACTTCTTATTAGTAATGTGGACAAGGCATCAACAATTTCTGAGTATTGGGGATATCTCTCTCTCTCTGAAAGCACATGGAGAGAGATATGGAGAAATGTACCGCTGGTGCTGGAAGATCCCGGAGCACAGTGCAGATACCCACTGAAGTTAGTTTTGAAATCTTCCTTCTCTTTGTTTGTCTTCCCTTCCTGAGTCATTTCTTGCACCTTACTTCACATCTCCCCAGACCTGTAGTTCCTCACTCCTCTTCCTTCCTTATGCAGTTTGTAAACTGGTACTAAAGTCTGATGATTGTGATCTTGATTTTGAGAGTATGTTCTTCTCCAGACTACAGGTGCAATGTTATCTTGCGTGCTCCATTTTGTCATGCCTTTACCCTCTTCAGGTACAATTCCAAGGCAGCATAAACTAATCCATGTTCAGGGTGTCCTGGTACTTAGTGTTCTGTTCCTTTCCCTGGAGTGGCACTGAGTGAGATGGTTCAAAGATTTGATTTGGCTGAAAATTAATTGTATTTAATATTAGTCTTCATCCAAATCAACTCCATGAAGTAGCTAACTACATGGCTGAATTTATGCCAGAATTTAAACGTGCTTAAGTTGTATTGGACTTGGGCTGTAAGGGTGAAATTTCATCCTACTGCTTGGTGGGAGTAGGGGAGGCTCATTTCCCTACTACCATGTCTCTGACCTCCCTTGCTTTGCATTATCTGCTGTTTGCAGGACCCTGAGGTAAGTTAATTCATCTCACATAAATGGCAGAAAACTAACTTGGCCAAAAGAAAAAGGGAACAGTTTACATGAATAGTTTTCTACTCATTTAGAAAGGTGAATTGGCTTACTGCTGTGTCTGTGAACTATCAGAAGGGGCAGGACAGGGACAATGTAGTTGGAACCAAGAAGGAAGAGGAGATGGGAGATGGAGAGTTTCCACTTCTGTTTTTTTGGTGTTGGTGAGCTGTTAGATCAGCTCTAGCAGTTATGGGAGCTGGGATGGAGATGGAAAAGACATAATTACTTGGGAATGTTAAAATCACAATACTTGTGATTGCATCTGTCATGTCTATTAATCACTGTGGGTTTTTGCATTTAACTGATCTTGAGCAGAAGTGGCATACTGGTCCTTTTATGTCCTTACAACGTGCTGACCTTCTCCTTCTGACAGCTCCATTTTCCAGTCTCCTTATCAGATTTCTTGAATTCCACAGGAGTGGTGTCATGTCCTTATGAGCACCTTGAGTGCAAGGCCTCTCATATGCTGGACTCAAAAGTTCATTTTCCCTGCTGTTCTTCAAAAGATGTAGGCATTCTGTAATAAATGCAAGCAACCTGGGTAGCATTCCTTCCAAAACTAAGGCTGCATCCAAAGGGGAAGGGACACTGTCCTTCCAAATACCAAAGGAAGCTTAAGATGCAAGTAGAACAGAGAGTGAACACGTATGGTTTGGGGTTTTTTTGCTCTGAGTTTGATTTTGGGAGGCATGGGGAGAAGGAATTGGAGTCCTTCAAGGTTGAATTTAAGGAAAATGTTGTTTTCTCTCAGTATCTGTCTAAACTGTTTTTTGGGACCCATGGAGATTTTAAGCTCAGTCTTGGAACTTGCCTTATTCAAAACTATTAACCCGAGGAGGCTTATTTCAGATTTCCGTATTAAGAGTCAGCAGAAGTGCTAACTGGAGCATTTCTTCTGCACACATGCACAGCAGTGCTCTTTTAATATGGTATTATGATTTGAGGCTTTTTTTGGAAAACAGTTCTCTAGAACAGCTTCACCTATTTATTTAAGGTGAGGCTTCCAATTAGTCCTCTCAGAAATGGATAAATTTTTTGACCCCTGCAAGTGTTCAACTGGAATGAAGTATATCTGCCTTACAGTAGGTTTTCTTATCTGTATTTTTTTTTCATACTTGGGGGTCCCTGACCACAGGTTGAAAACTGAGTCGAAGCATCTCCTTAAATGAGGAGGTGGTAGATTGTTTCTTTAGAATTACAGTAGCAGTTTGTCAGGAATTATTTTTATATATTTATACAATCATTTTCCCACTCCCTTTGGCCTTCTGCGTTGAGAGAATTCTGCAGTTTACTGGAAAGAATGAAAATAGATGAGTTTCTTCTAGCCCTTTCTGGCAGGCCTTATCATCTACCTTTCTTTGGAGAAATGCAACCAAGTTGCATTCATTCAAGATCAATTCAGACCAGTAATAGTCCTTCCATTCACTTTGGATTGGAATTATAGACTCATTAAGCAAAATAATTTCACGTAGTTTAAAATTTGAATTTTTTTAACATGTCTGTGGATCTTTGGCTGCATATATGTCTATTAAGTCTGTAAACTCTGGGCCAAAGCATAGAATTAAAAACTTGTGGGGGAAGAGTTGGTCTACTCTCAGCACCTCCACTAAAGATGCATCAAAGGGCCACCTTAGCTATACCTTACATGGGTGCTAGAAAGCTTGACTATGTACATTGTATCTGTATTTAATTAAACAGTGACTCCATCTTTGAAAATTTTATCTGTGTAAGCTGTTTGTAGGTCAAAATAGCAGTGTAAAATATTGGATAGTGTATTTTACTAGTCAAATTTTACACCTGCTTGTTTTTGCAGATGTTTCTAAGGAATAGCAAACCCCTGTTGTTGTTTAACAACTGTGACTCTCTTTTGCTTAGTAGATAACCTAGATTTTTATGGTGAAAAATGTAGATGATGGAAGGAATTTTGAAGTAGGAGTTAGTTGAACACCTGTCCATAGGCACTGAACAAAATCTGATTGTCATGAAGAGTAAACATGCAAGTCTAAAGCTGGTTTTATTTCATTTCAGTCATGCAATTTTAAAGATTGCATCATCTGTTCTAGAAATTCCACGCAGCCTGATACACTCAGAGAGTCTCCCTTCTTGTTATTAACCACTGTAGGTAGTAATACCCAACATACAAAACCAGTTGTTGATAATCCCTAATGTTGATTTTATCATCTCCACACAGAATGATTCTTAAAAGTTTGTAGTTATAGTTTCTCTTGGCAGAAGAGAATTCTGTGGTAGTTTCTTGTGGAAAAAATGTTGTGGTTTTTTTGTTGTTTTTTTTTTTTTTTTTTTTTTTTTTTGGTTTTTTTGGGTTTTTTTTTGTTTTTGTTTTTTTTTTTTTTGTTTGTTTTTGTTTTTTGTTTTTTTTGTTTTTCTCTCAACCAGATTATTTTGGGATAGTTTGGGGGTTTTCATGTCTTCCAAGATGTTTAGGAAGAAGGAAAAAAAGAAGTAGGAAGTAGGAAAATAATAATTTTTTAGTTATATGAAATTGGGTGAGAGCAAAAGGAAGCCCAGGCAGTTATCTTATGTAATGAGAGCTCTGCACAAATATTCATGGAAATGTGGAGGTATCTTTTATCAAAAGAGTAAAACTGTGGCCCATAACTGCTATATATATACACAGTGTTTCTGTTTTCATCAAGTATTATTTTACCTGTCTTTAATGAAAGGCGACTTTATATGAACCTTGTTCTTGGACTTTCTGAACTTGAAGATAGTCTTCAGCTGCTGGATAGAGAGTACATGGAGAATGGAAACACAGTTTAACCATAGCAGCATGCACCCATTTGGTTCTCAAACCATGGTAGAGAATAATGGGATAATAGTGTACATAGAGTAGGTAAGATGATAGAAGCTAAAGAAAATATGATGTTGATTTTGTTCAGCTGACAAATGCTGTATTACCAAAGTCTGGAAGTGACACTGCTTCCCCACACCCCCTTTCAGTAAAAAACTTCAATTCTTGTTACTCTCAGAGTATTTTTCTGCTACATAGTATTGAGAGAATAATAGGAGACTTAGCAATATTAATTCTTATTCCATTTCATAAAAGTAGTAACTAATAGTTCTTAATATCTCTTTCTCCAGGCACGCAAACAAATGGCCTGGACTTTCAAAAGCAGCCGGTGCCTGTCGGAGGAGCAATCTCTACAGCCCAGGCCCAGGCCTTCCTTGGGCACCTTCATCAGGTAAGAGAAGACCCATTTTAAAGGAGGGGAGACTCAGGCAGGTACGAATGCAACTGCTCTTGTATGTTCTATGTTTTCTCTTTCTGTAAATGATGGGTAGTCCTGTAAAGGAGCATATGGGTAGACAACATGCTTAAACAGCTTGGATGGTAAAAAGTTCTTATTGTGGCACTCAGTTCATTGCATTAGGCTGCAGAATACAGCAAGATAGGGTGAGACCTGTTTTGGGGAACTAGAAAGGCCCTTTTGGGGGACTTCAGAATGCCTAAAGCTTTTTTGGTTTTGGTTTTTTGTTTGTTTGTGTTTGGGGTTTGGGTTGTTGGGTTTTTTTAACCTTAATGGAGATACCACATTGAAAGGCAAGGTAAAACTGAATCTTTTTGGTAAAGGATTGTATTGGCCCAGCAGCTGCCAAGGTTCTGAAACTGTTGCTACCTAGTTAAGAAACCAGAAGTGGTGTTAAATGGTAGTCAGCACTATGCTTCAATCTTTCAAGCTCTTACACATTAACTAGAAATATAAAGTGATTGTACTTACTAAGCATATATGGTTTATGAGTGTTTTAAATTTTTTTTTTAAAGTTGTTTCAAGGACCTGTTTGTCAGATGATATTCAGGCTTCTACTACTATCCCTCTGTTCTGCTGCAGCTGTGTTTAGGGAATCAAAGCTGAACTTCACATGTAGGCTGAAGCAAAATGGGGCATTCCTAGGTGAAGAGAAGTGAAAAGGACATTTTTTTGTAGTTTTTTATGTGTTCACACTTGATGTATGAAAACAAATGTCCTAATTTCTTTCCCTTCCTCAGTACCAAGTTTAAACTTTAAAATACTGTACCTAATTGGCTGACCTTGAATGTTTGAGGTCTGAGGTTGCACAGTTATTGTGGTATAATTGACATACTGAAGCTTTTATGCCCTCTTTTAAGAGCTCTGAACTGCCATTTTATTGTATGGAACATTCCACACATCTTGCCACATAATTACAATTTTCCGAGTAGATTGGGTTATATGGGACCTAGGGAGTGCCTGTGTTTGAATTTGCTGAACCAATAGGCTGTTGTATGCTGCCTTTATGTGGAGAGAAGCTGACTAGTTTTCATGGGTTGTCAGTATGTGTTTAACACGGAGACAGATACAGCTGTTCTGAAGAATTTTGTGTGTTTGTTTTAGTCTTCGTTTTGTTATATAGATTGACCCAGGACAGTAATTGTATTTAGCACAGTGCTTTATCTTGCTTTGGAAATGTATTTATTTAAACAGTTGTCAGGATCTTTATAACTTCATATTTGATAAAGTGTGATTCATTTCTTGAAACTCTAGTTCAAAAGGAAAATCTCAGCTATTCTTTTATGCACCTGCAGGTGTGTGGGTATCTATTGTCAAACTATCCTCTTGTAGTGTGGCTGTTAGTGGGGTGTTTTTCAGCCTTAACACACAGTGCTTTCCTCCAGACTAATACAAAATATTAGGTTGTAGGCAACATTCAGGAACAGTTTAATTTCTAATTAGAAAATGTTTGTGGTGGAAGAAAATGTGGTGGAAAGGGTGTTCAAATTGTATTCAAAGAGATTTTCAGGAATATGCTGGCTGTACCTGAGTGATATACATTATAGTCTTTTATGTGTTGTTATTATTGTTGTTGTTGTTATTAAATTTTTAAAGTATTATTACTGAGTATATTTTTTGGCTGGCAGGCTATTATTGTTTAGATTATTCTCTGCTGTTAATTCATGTTAAAAGCTCAGATTACATCAACTGTGTCAAACTATATTTTGCTTGTGATGAGGAGAGGCTTTTCTGGGAGTGTTTGCTTAGATGTAGAACATACTTAGTAAGTCTAGTACCTTCATCTAGAGCAGTAGGAAATATTTCCGAGTTGACTCTTAAGGGTTGCCTGTTCAAATATTCAGTTATAAATTTCATGTACCGCAATTAAGATTAAAACTCTCCTTCCTGTGCTTGCAGATATGCGGACTCTCTTTTGTGATGTATATTATGTGGGAACATCTTTTTACAGAGGCAAGAGTGCTACATTTTGTTTTGCTTTATTGTATCCTTATGTGTTGCCTGGTTTTCAAATGAGCAGTGGTTTTCAAACATGGCCGGCGATGAAATTCACTACAGGCTGTAACTCTGACCTTTCAAAGTGTTAGTAATTAATTATATAGCATTCCTTCTTTATAGTAGGAGTGGTGGTAGAAACAAGGTGAGACTGATTGAAACGATTATCAGTAAATGAAAATTTAACATGTGTTGTACAGAGAAAATCCTTATTAGAGATAAAATGACACTTTAAAAATCTCACTTTCTGAAGCATCAATTTTTCTTCACTCCTAACGCACAACAACTTCTTTGGATCTGTTAATCGCAAACACTGAATTCAAGTTTTGAGTATACCTGAATCAATACAGCCTTTGTAAAGTGTCTTCAGTCCTCTGTATTGAGATCTTCTTTTCAGTGGCTGAGGACTACAAATACTTGAATGGGTTGACTTGAGGAAGAGTGTTTATGCTGTGGGTTTTGTGCTATGCAGGTGATTGCTCCTCTGTTGTATAAGGAAGCAGGTGAATGCAGTGTACATATTTGGGGTAAGACCCATTCTGAAATATTAGAAGGATGATCATGAGTAGACCTTAATGCCCTCCCTTGAAGCCTGGATTTTTTTTTAACAGGAATAGGAATAGTTAGTCTGTCCACCCCAAAATGCTCTGTTTCAACTCAATTTCATGATAATTTCTAGATCCCTAGGCAGGAATGCGTTCAGCAAGAGGTAGACAAATAACACTGTGGAAGGATCTTACAGATTTTTTTTCAGCCTGGAGCATAACCCCTATTTCACTGATTCAGGTGTTAGAGGGGCATGCATTTTTCTTGGGGGAGTTTTTGTTGGGGTGCAGATGGGGAGGTTGATCTTTTTACATTGTTAAAGTTTTCTGTGGATTCTACATTATTTCATTTCCATTTTTACACTGTGTTGTAGGTCCAGCTCGCTGGAACAAGTTTACAGGCTGCTGCTCAGTCCTTAAATGTACAGGTAAAGACAGTTTCCCTCTGCTGCTTGTCCTTCTCTCATTCTAAACAGCATTATGGTCCCATTAGAGATAGTTTTTAACCTGCGATATGTTACTCTCTTTTCATTCTGCCTGGTCTTGCAAGTGAAAGGTATGAAGGAATAATAGTTTCACAATTGTAAATCAGGTTCAGGATTGTAAGCGTTCAGAAACTGGAGTTGTGTAAAACATGCAGTGAGTGTAACTTTATACTGAATTTGTCAGGTTTTGTATTATGAAAACTATAAAACTCCAGGAATATTTCATGTTCTTCCATTTATTCACTTATTTTAAACATAGCAACTATTACTTTGCAATTTGTCCTTACTTCTGGTAGCTGAATATAGGAGTATGATGTAACATTAACTATGTAATGTGGCTAGTGTAGATTGCTTGTGTAAATAACACATAGTCATTTCAAAATAAGTCAGAGTAATTGTTCTTTAATAATGTACATGAGACAACAAAGCTTTCAAACTTTTTTATGATGCTGAACACCTCAGTGTATCAGTTAAAGTGCCACTTCATCTCAGTACTATATTAAGGGGCAAGGGATGCAGTTTTATTGAAAACTGGTTTCCATATTGCTTGTTATTAAAGAATGTAGGTAGTGCATTACATGAAATGCAATAGAATGTGGACCCACTTATACATAATAACAATTTGGAAAGAAGAGGAGGTATAGTGACCTTCCTTTCTAAGAGGAAGGAGGCAGAAAATTGCCTTGGTTGCCATGGTAAACTTCCATCCCTGAGAGAGATGTTGGCAAACAGGCTGTATCTCCAGTGCAGAATGTTTACAGTCCTGCGCTGTAATTATCGCTCAATGACTGGCAGAATTAATCAGAGCCTTTATGTTAATTAGCCTGCTCTGCAGTCCCCAAAACAGGTGGTAGAAAATATGCAAATCTATGCAGAATTCTAATGTTCTGCATAACCAGTTTTAATTATCATAAAACTCTCTCCCTCTCTTCATGCACTTGCATTTCCTCCTTCATGTCTTCACAATTTCTTCTGTAAAAAACAAAACAAAACAAAACAACAAACCAAAAACCAAAACCACAAAAAAATCAAAACCCCACAAACCTTTTAAAATAAAATTGCATTCAGTTAAATAAATGCTAAACTTCGATTATTTAAAAGCACTGTATATATTATGTTTTTGCTGTAGGTAGATAGAGAAAACCTGTGAGGATTTCTCAAACCAGTTCCGTATAAGCCCACAGTACGATGACTTAGAGGTGCAGGATGCAGATATAGAAAATGGAAACACAGTCTCCTTTTCCTTGTTCCATTGTTCAGGATTTTAGGCAATGAATAATTTTAACAACCTTTTCTTTCTTTATGGTGAAATGTAGCGTCAGCTTCAGCTGAATTGTGTAAAATGAAATGAGACCTGAAAATAATGTCAGAGTTACAAAAGACCTGAGAGACTTTTTGTTTTGTTTAAACTGCATTACCTACAGACATGTTTGAGCAATCATAGCTGAGGCAGTCGGCACATAGACCCATTGCTTAAATACACTCTTAAAAGAAACCCAAGGGCTTTTTGTATGCAGATGAAAGATTTTTATTGTGCAGTGTTGAGATAGCAGTGTTCTACATTAACATCTGTTTTACACTATAAAGAGTTGGTTTTGGTTTTTGTTTTTTTTTTGTTTGTTTGTTGTTTTGTTTTGTTTTTTTTTGTTTTTTTTGTTTTTTTTTTTTTTGACTAGTCTAAATCTAATGAAGAATCTGGGGACTCTCAGCAGCCAAGCCAGCCTTCCCAGCAGCCTTCAGTGCAGGCGGCCATACCCCAGACCCAGCTCATGCTGGCCGGAGGACAGATCACTGGGGTAAGATGTACCCAAGTATACTGCAGTAAGCCTCCTGTCCGGCAAACGATGGCAGTATCTACAGCAGTCCTCATAGGACTGTCAGTGAAGGTTATTGTAATTTCCTTTAACATAGGAAGAAATTTGAGTGAAAGAAAGGACAGAAAATACCTTTCTATAAAAAAAGCGGACTTTAATCTTTGTTTTTGTTGCAAATTATTTGCTTAAAAAAATATTCTTTCTCTCTGCTCTTAGTATCCGTCTTGACTCTGCAATGAAATTAAAACCTGCTGTGTGTACAAATAAGAAACTCACTGATGTCACAAAAAGGAATTTTTATTTTTTTTCAAGATTAAAATGAGACATGGGAGCATGAGACTAAATCTTACCAGATAGCTGGGTGAAGAGCAAAAATGATGGGAACTGCTGACACTAATTCTTCCTCTTCTCAAACACATTTCTTTTTAAGTAAATATATTAGTGCTTGCCTTAAGCCTATTCAACTCTTCTGTTCTAACCTACCAATTTTGAGGTTTTTAATTGCAAGGCTTTGGGAGTAATTGTGGAATAACTGTTGTTTTAGGATTACTGGTGTTTCTGAATTGTTGTAAATGCTTTCAGTCATTTAAAAAAAAAGCAAGTTTTGTGAATGGGCCGGTTTGGGTAAAGGGTTTGCTTCCATGTAATCAGCTTCGCAGTTTTAAGAGTTTGCATGTTAATAAGGGATTTAGGGCAGTTGCTCCAACAATGTATTTATGATTTGAAGTATTAGGTTAGATCGTGTCTCCACTTGAATGAAACGATGTCTTAATTTCATGTTCAATTGTTAAATCTTCTCATATGCTAGTGTGTAAATAAACATCCTATTTAGTTTTGAGTTAACTAAATTTGAAAGTTTTTAAAAGTGAGACTGTTATGTTATTAAAACCCAGCATATTTTATTATTTTTCTCATTCTCAAAAAATATGTGTTTTAATTTATGATTGTCTGCAGTAGTGAAACATTCAAAACTCCAGGCCTATGCAGATATGGATTGTAGTAAATATGGGCATCAAGATTCATTTACATGTAAAGGAGAGACTGCTGCCACCTGTTTCACAGAGATAATGTGTGTTTGGGAAAGGGAAGGGATGTAAACTTGCCAACTCTATTAAAAAAAAAAAAAAGGCAGATGGGGAGACTTGGAGAGAAACAAATGGAGCTCATGTTCTTTACTTATATCTTAGGGCATAATGGAAATGATGGAATATGGCAGGGATTCATGCTAATGTGAAGCAGCTGGGGTGTTATCAGTTTGTTCAGTAGCCATAGCCAGCATTCCTGCTTCTCATTCATCTGGCTAATCACTTGCTGTTCTGCTGGGTGTAAATTTCCTTTCAAATCCTGGCAATACTGATTCTTTTCTTTTACTTGCTACTTAATTACCTTTTTCCTGAACGTCCTGGTAGAGTTGTGAAGAAAACTTAGGAGTAAAGTTAGGTTCTGTAGGTTCCAGTAAGTGCAAAGTTTGCGTCCACGTGGTTTGGTTTATGTCAGGTCTGCAGTAGGTTGGTTCCTACACTGTGTTGAGTAGCCAGCTGTCCTTAGTTAAGGCCAGAGTCATTGGCTAGTTAATGGCTGAACTGTAGTAATAGTTCTAGGAATGTCTGGAATATAACTAGTAATGAGCTAGCTAATGACTTTGTAGCTGAAGTGGCTCTTTCCATTATTAATGGCTGTGTTTTCTAATTATTTATAGCTCACGTTGACGCCAGCCCAGCAACAGTTATTGCTACAACAGGCGCAGGCACAGTTGCTGGCAGCTGCAGTGCAGCATTCAGCCAGTCAGCAGCACAGCGCTGCTGGTGCCACCATCTCGGCCTCTGCTGCAACGCCGATGACGCAGATCCCTCTATCTCAGCCAATACAGATTGCACAGGTGAGCCTTGAGGCTTGAGAGGGTGGAAAATAAAGAGGTTTGACTAATTGCATCATTCAAATAATATTTTTATGCCTTATTCAGTGAGTTTCTAGAGTCCTTGAGTACTCAGTCTTTCCTCATGCATCCTTAGCTGTTGAGGTTGAAGTTGATAGTTTTAGCAAAGAATGTATACCAGCTGCTCATCAGTTCCACTGGTCTTCTGAGTTTGGTCCAGAATCTGACCAGATGCTGTATTTTCTGCATTCTCCTCCTTGTGGTTAGCTTCAGAAAGGACAAAAAGGGGTATAGAAAGATGCGCATAGAAATTACACTTGTCAAGACCTGTATGGTTGGGAAGGGATACCTTCGTATCACAAAGGATGCTTGTTAGATCCAAACAGCAAAATGATAGAGCTGAACAAAGGCAGTTTGACTTGACGCATTTATGTGCTATTTTGGCTTGGTGCTTAATGCTCAGAGTTTGGTGACAAAGAATGGGCACTCTTGTGTGTCTAGAGAAAAACTTGCCAGAGTGAGTCTGGTGTCAGAATCTGTCCAGTTTTATGGTCTGCTGCTAAAGATCTGTTAATTCTTAGTTCTGAAGAACTGCTTGCCAAGGAAGTTCTGCTTACTAGGAGTAGCAAAGATCATCCTGGGTCTTCCAGGATTGTGGAGAATGCAGCGCCACTGACTCTATGCTTAGCATATGTAGTGTGGAAATTCCTTAGAATTCTGGACAAGGGTAACCAAATGTACAGCATAGGCATCTTGAGTACTACTAATAGGTGATTGTGCTTCTGACACTGAGGTCCATCTTTCCATAGATTAAGATTCTCAGTACGTAATATTTCAGTTTGATTAGTCTAGCTGTGCAAAGTATGTTGGGTGTGTCATCTCCAGAGTTGCTGCTTCTTACAGTGAGCAGGTTCTTTAGGACTGTCTTGATAATTTCTATTCAGGCTATTTTCACTTGCATTGAACTGGGATGAAGTGTCTAAAAAGTAAAGATGAGGGCTGATTAAGTAAAAGAATGGAAATGTTGCAATTATCTGTGAAGTCCATTGGTGAAGTGTGCTGTTCCTTTATTGTGCTAGTCCACTAGCTGAATAACAGCCTGGTTGTGCTATCAGTTTTTTATTAGCTGAAGTGGCAAACTTCTGTGGCGTTTGTCTAAAAGTTCTGACCTTTCTGGCTGTCCTTAGAGAGGCCAGAGTGATGCCACCCCACATTTAAAAGGCCAGTACTGACATTGCCCACAGACCCATCACACTGGGCTTCTTGGTGTACTGTGATGAGTCATGTGACCATATATTAAGACTTCTTTTAGCAAAGGATCCCACTTCACTGTCATGATCTGGAGATGACTCAAGGATGTAGCATTCAAGGAAACTCCTAACTCCCAAGACCATCTCTTAATTTTAAGCCTTTGTCTGTAGCAAATAATATAGACAGGTTTCAAGAAAATGTCCTTGATGGTTAGCTTCTAACACCTCTCCATGCATCTGTCACAGAGTTCCCATCTGATACTATGAGAGTCTTTTAACCTAAATGGAAGTGATCCACAGGTGTGTGTCTCTTGTCTTCCAGGTGTGCAGCTTAAGATAGCAAGGTCTGCTTTACTGAAGTGCAGAGCATTAAAATTTCATATTAATAAAATCCGTACCTTGAATTTTCTGGCTTTACATTTTTCAAATATTCCACTAAACTAGTGGATACTTTTGAAGGCATTGTTGTGCATGTGTGAGGTGTTGCTAATCCTGCTCTTCCACTTCAGTGGGAAGCTATGAAAATGTGTGAAGCATTTACAATTACTAATTTAGTACTGGGTTTTTCTCCAGAACTTACAAAATCTTCAGAGAAGTGTTTGAGAAGAGTTGAAAAGATCAGGCATGTGCCGTCAAATAGGAGCTTCTGAAGTGAGCATTGTCTGGTTTGTGCGTGTGAATGAGCTAAAGGCTCTATGAAAAATAGCATGTGATCATGTAGTTGCCACCATATAATGTATATAATGTGCACGGGGGGGGGGGGAAGTTTCACTTGTTTTCTGGCATTCCTAATTAAATGTTTGACTTTATAATTCATTTATTTTAGGATAGATTATTTTGATATATAAATGTAGCTTGGTTGAATCTTGTTAGCTTGTTCTTATGAAGAAAGTGCAGGGCATAATTTGTGCAGGTGTTGGATACAATTTGAGATATTTAGTGGAAAACTTCTGTCTAGGTTTGTAGGTGGGTAACACCATGCTTTTTGGTCCATCATGGCAACGATTTATAAACAGTGCTCAGCTTTGTTTGCATTGCTATTGTAAACATATAGCTGATTACACAAATAGCTGAATGTTTGTTTTAATTGATGATTTTTGAATAATTGATTAACTGGCAGGTCTCTGCAGCAGGGGGATTACCATATTTATTTTAATTAACTAATTGCACAAGCATGACTTCTTTAACGTGCACTGCAGTTAATGTAAGGTATCTGTGCAGCAGTTTGGTAAGATGTTAGTGCTGCTGCTGGGCTGATGCTAAATTATCACTAAACAGTTGCACCAAGTTTTGGAGTTCCTTGTAAACTTTACTTGTTTTCAGGATCCATGATCAATCTTTCTATGATGTAAACCTCAAAATGACAGAGATGCTTAAGTTTGTACTGAAGTCGTAACTAGAGGTAATGGCATTGAATTTAGAACTTTGGATTTTTTTAAATTTTTTTTTTTAACTGAAAAACTTCCTCATGTCAAGACATAGCATTTGGCAGATTATTCTGCCAAGGTAGGAGTTGGATTGTTTTGATCTTTCTAAATTGTTAGGCAGCACCAGAAGACATGCATTTTCTCAAAAGTCTTTCCATCTCTTTCTATGTGCTTGTGCTAGTACACAGATTTTACCATTGAAGAAAAAAAAGATCAGTATAGGAAAACAGTGTTGAGGTTGTTTGCATGGTTGCTCTTGGGAGATTTATTGTAATGCTACAATTAACTAAATAATAAAACTTTCCCAAGGTAGAAATAAAGTTGGATTTCAAATGAATTTGAAGGGCTGGTAGGGCTATTTAAGAGTGATTAGCCTTGGAGGTATCGTTTCCATTCTGCATTACAGAATTATATTTCTGTATTTAAACAAGACTCAGCCAAGATACCATTTACCAAGGCAGATGCGCAGAATAAGATTGCTTATACCAGTTATCCCTGAGGCCTCAATTTAAAAACAGTTTTCTCATATTAAAGTGTAAGAGCCTGATGATAAGAGCTGTCATGTCTTAGCTGGGTACCCTGTGTTATGAATACTATAGTCTTTAACAAAAAGCTCTCCTCCTTTGATCTTACAAATACATTGCCACTGTTTCTTTGTATTTTTTCTTGTATGTAACTCCATCTCCTGTGGTGGTACTTCACATAATTTGAGATCTAATTGGTCATCTGGGGGGGTGGGTGTGGGTGTGTCATTCATTTGCTTTTGGTGGGGGAGGTCCTCAACCTATCTGTTTTTCTGTCCATACTTTTTCCTTCAAAAATTTATTCCCAACTCTTTGTTTTGTGTTTCTACTTTTTCTCTTATCTACCTCTGTTTTCATCCTTCAGCCTCTCTTCATTTCTCTTTCTTCTATCGAGCATTCACAGTCTTAGTCAGCTTGCCCTACTCTTTTTATTTCTGTTTCTTTCTCTGCATCTAGTCCTCACATCCAATTCAGTACAAGCCCCTCTGTGCTGGAGGGTCTGCTGAATCTGCAAATGTTACCAGTAGAGCATTGAAAATCAATGAATAAGTGAGTGGAGGTTCATGTCATGTTGGGCTCAAGAAGTAAGATTTTTTAGTAGCAGTTCTGACCATTGTAACTTTATGATATGAAGTTAGAAGAAACACGCAGTTCCCAGGAAAAACTGGAGCAGTTTTATTTCTCTTTTTTTAGGAAGGAAATTGGCCTTGATTTCATAGGAATGGTTGCAGCACTTCTCAAATTTTCTGAAAACAAACAATACTGTCAACTTTAAAAACACTCTGTTGCACTGGGGGGCACTTTTTAAAATTTTACCATTTTCTTTAAGAAATGGAAGTTCCCATTTCTTAAACAGCATTGCTTGGCCAATCTATCTGGTGTCTGCCTACCATATTATTATACTGCATACTTTTCACATAACATGACCAAGTTGCCTAAGCGATTGATGGCCAGTGTCTATGTAATGCAGGTTAAGTAGTCGTTTTCTCATAATGCGTGTCTATGGTCTAATAAATCAGTGGACTCCCTGGTTTTTTCCCTCCCTAGTCTTCCTTTCCACCGACTCTCCTCACCTTCTTCCTGTAGGAGGAGATTGTTGCAGCTTTTAAGTCTTAGTTTAACAGTTTTAAAATAACGTAAGGTCATAGACAGATAACTATATTCTGCAAATGGTTGTGTCATGTAAATAAGAAGTCATCCTTGTCAGTCTGGTTTGACTTGCCATCACCATCTGCATTGATGGCCTTTCACATCTGCTGGCTGAGCAGCTTGTGTGAGTGCTCATAACCTGCATCAGTCAAAATGCATGGGGGCTACTTTACTGGCTTTAAGAAGCAGGTCTTTATTAGTCTGGCTCACTTTAACTCAAGTATGTTACGAAGTATGTTAAATTGAGCAGCTCCATCCAAGCAGCCAGATTGAGCACTGTTTAGGAGTGAACTGGCATTGTTACTATCTTCCGACACAGCTGGACCCAGAAGAGGGTATCTATCTGGAAACAAGTACCCTGGTATCCGAGTAACTTATCTGAAATAGAGTTTGGGGAGGTTTTTTGTTTGATTGGTTTGGTTTGTTTAATGGGAGGTGGTAACTGTGGGAAATACTTCAGGCTTTTATCCACCTGCTTGGCAGGTATTTTGAAACAGCTTCTTTTCAGAAAGATGAAAAGATTCTACACATGTGTATGGGTAGTTTTCATAGATTACCTCTGTTATGTTGTCTGGCTTCACATTGTGCTTCAATTTTCAAATTTCAGTTACTCTTGTTGTTGTCCTGTTTGGAGAAGATAAAAAGAAAAAGGCGAGTTTGGGGGGAATATTTTTAAGCAGTTCTCTCTGTTTTCATTCTCCAGCTAAACAGCAAGTTGAAACATTTTTCTTGATGATTCAGTTTCTCAGAGATTAGCATTTATGTTGAGACTAGTCATTTAATTATAGGAAATTAATAGTTCTGAATGGTTTAAATACATAAAAGTAGGGTTTTACAATAGCGCAGTGTTTTGGGTTATTCCTTTTAACCTTTAATTATAGCCACGTCTGTTAAGCTTATTGTAATTTGTTTCAGAACTGATCAAATATATTTATTTACTGTTTGAGTTAGCTACTTCCCAAAATTTGACCTGAACAGCCAGAGTGCAAAGTAGGAATCTGTAATTTTTTTGCTTTCCCGTTGCTGATTAGAATGGTGATTACAGATTGTTGTTGTTATAAACAAAAATAGCTCCCAGCTAATATGCTTGATTTGTCAACAATGAATTTTGTAGCAGAGTTGCATTCTCAAAAAATAGGTCTGAGAAATCCAGGTGCTGATAAGTCTAAAGTATTTGAAAACTGCATTTGGAGGGGAGGGAGATTATTTTATTTTTTTTAAAGCAGAACAGTGCTGGAAATACTTTTCTGGGTTATTTGGTAAACAATTTTTATTTGGTTTTATGAAGGACAGTGAAATTCTAAAGGATATTCAGTAGCAGGACTGCTGTGTTTGACATCCACTTCTATCTCTAAATGTTAGACTCTAACTGGTTGATAGGAAATCTATTTACATTGGGAGTCATAGCTGACTTAAATGTCTAACACACAGCTCTTTCTTTTCCTTTTTCTTTTTTTTCTTTCTTTTTTTTTTTTTTTCCCTTCCCCTGTTTCCTTAAGGATTTGCAGCACTTGCAGCAGCTTCAGCAGCAGAATCTCAACCTGCAACAGTTTGTGTTGGTGCATCCAACAACCAACTTGCAGCCAGCACAGTTCATCATCTCACAAACACCGCAGGGGCAGCAGGGTAAGTGCTCCTTCCCAGAAAAGAAAGTCATACATAGCTTTTAGGAGAGGAGAAGGTGAAACTGAGGTGATTCCATACACCTTCACTAACTGTTGATATTCCCTAGGAGAAATAACAGTATTGCAATTAGGAGACTCTAACAGGTTTTCCCTTTCTGGATGTTAGACCTCAGCCTTGTCAAAGTTTGTATAGCTCACTTGTCAAGGAGGATCAATCCGGAGATCATGTCATGAGAACATTTGTTAGCAACAAGGCCTCTTGGGAAATACTGCAGCATCTGAATTTCTGGGTCAGGCTCTCAAGAAGGAAGCCTACTGGGAAGAGAACTTGGAGAAGACAACTTTCCAGAACTCAAAGGTAGAATCCTAGGAGGTGGAGTCCTGGAGGGTGTGTGGGCTGTCTGCATTAGGTCAATGCTAAAAGGGCTACAAAATTCTAAAACTGGAAAAAGATTACAAAATTGAGTCCTTGTGGGAGACTAGAGAAGTCCTTAAGCCTAAAGAGGGTACAGTGAATTTTGTCATAAACTGAAATAATAATTACACCTTGGGAAAAGAGCTAGAATGCTTGATTTTGTATAACAGCTCTTGGAAATAATATTTTGGCAATATACTGGATATAGCTTACATGCTAAAGGCACACCAAGGCAGCGGTAGGTGGTAGTGTGCCAGACTAGCTAAGATGTTGTACAGGAACTTTGCTCTAAGGACTAATGTGTTCAAGTTGCAATACACCACAGTACTGATTGCACCCCATTTGTTGATGCCCACAGAAAACTGCATTTAGCCATGGCCTCGTATGCTGATATACTCCAATGGTCTTTTTCCCCCCTTTCTCTTCTACATGAACTCTACTCAGTTGTTCAGGTCTTGTAATCCAAAGATTCTTGCTCAGAAGGCAAATCCTGTTATGCTTGAATAGTCCTCCAGAGCCTGGCTGTCCTATAAAGCAGCTCTTTGCACCTTGTTTTCTTCTGTTCCTTTCAATTTTTTCATGCATCATTCCTTCTTATATACTATGACTTGGATAGAACTAGCTTTCCATTATGCTGAAGCTCTCTCACTGTCTGAATGCTCTCACATTTGAATAAAGGGTTAGTCAAAATTAACTTTCTTTTAATAGGACTTGATTTAGGAGAGCTTTTATACCAGCACTGGTATAAAGAAGTGGCTAGCCAGAAGATGGCTAAAAGACTTTTTTCATGGAGGCATTTAGTGATGTACTACTTTCTTAAAATGAAGCAGAACTTATAAGCTTAACATATTCTTCTAGAAGAAATCAAACTTCACCAAAATTTAGTTCAAGGGTTCTTTAAAACAGGCTTTTTAAAAATAATTTTTTTTAAGGAAATGGCAAGAACAAAAGCATTGTTTTGAAAAACTCACTGGTATTAATGTCTGCCTACGTTTTTCAGCTAACTTCTGCTGGTTTTCTAAAATACCTCTGAAAATGCTTGTTGTGGTTTAACCCCAGCCAGCAACTAAGCACCACGCAGCCACTCACTCACTCCCCCCCACCCAGTGGGATGGGGGAGAAAATCGGGAAAAGAAGTAAAACTTGTGGGTTGAGATAAGAACGGTTGAATAGAACAGAAAAGAAGAAACTAATAATAATACTACTAATAAAATGACAACAGTAGTAATAAAAGGATTGGAATGTACAAATGATGCGCAGTGCAATTGCTCACCACCCACTGACCAACACCCAGCTCGTCCCCGAGTGGTGATTCCCCGCCCCCACTCCCCCCAGTTCCTATACTAGATAGGACGTCACATGGTATGGAATACACCGTTGGCCAGTTTGGGTCAGGTGCCCTGGCTGTGTCCTGTGTCAACTTCTTGTGCCCCTCCAGCTTTCTCGCTGGCTGGGCATGAGAAGCTGAAAGATCCTTGACTTTAGTCTAAACACTACTTAGCAACAACTGAAAACATCAGTGTGTTATCAACATTCTTCCCATACTGAACTCAAAACATAGCACTGTACCAGCTACTAGGAAGACAATTAACTCTATCCCAGCTGAAACCAGGACAATGCTTCACAAAAAAGAAAACTGACAGAAGCAAATTATATTCATCTCTCATGAATTGTTTGCATTATAGAAAGGAAGACCAGCTTTTTGTTTGTTTAAAATCTTCTGAAGTAGAGTAACTACCAGAAGAGGTTTTCACGGTACATTTTCCAGGGGCTGTCTCTGAAAATTATTTCTTCACTGCAATTTAAGACCTACATATTGCTGTCATCAGTGACGTGGTGTGTGTAGAAACACCATGTTTTACTGGTAATGTGCAGCCTGGACAACTGAATAGCTCAAAAATGTAGGAAGATTTATATTCTATGTTCTGACCATAGGCCATTAATGTGTGACAACCGTCCAAACTGAAATGCTTGAATGGATCTAATTTTCTTCATGAGCACTCAGTGATAAAGCAACATCTACGTCATAATACCCCTTATCTCACTTTTGATATGGCTTTTTGAAGTATTTCATGGTTATTGTTAGAAGATCTCAAACAGTATGTTATAATTTGAGAAAGACTGAGAAAGTGTGTATTTTTATTTTGCTATTTGCTGTTGTAGCTGACTTTTCCATGTTATTCTTGTCCTATTGCTCCATTAGTCAACTTCATAAAATAATAAATATTCTCAAGAAACTAGCATAGAGCTTTCTTTAAAACCAATGGCACTCAGATTTTCAGTGGAAGAGATTTGTGGGAATGCATAGGTTGGTACTTTCTCTCCTGTGTTGGATCCCAATATAATTCCAACTATGAGTCCCCATTTTGGAAGATCTGGATTTGATAAAATGAAGTACACCAAAGTGCCCAGAAGTTTCTTTCCATCAACAGTGATCAACAAAGTTGATCAAAAGGCAGTGTATGTAATATGTGGTATGACACCCACCCTTCTTCCTTTTCAGTTGTTTCCAGTTAATCAGATTATGACACTGTAATGGCTTTGTCTTGCAAGCTAACATCCAGGATATGTCTGTGAGAACATGAACAGCTTTGGCAGAGGAAAAGCAGTCAAGAAGTTCTTAGATGAAAAAATTCACTCATTTGGGAGATCAATTGGGGATTAATTATATATTATGCTTCTAGGCCAACTTTTTAAAAAATTATGCTGAAAAAATCTGCACTTGAATGCTTGTTTTATCTTTTGTTTAATTTTAGACAATAAGAACTGAACTCCAGATCAGTCCTTGGGGACTGTTGGCTGGCAAGAAGAGTTTTTCTGCTTGGGCCATCATTCATGCTACTTGTAGACATTACAGGAAAAGTCCTGGATGATGGTAGCTGCATTTACTTTAACTATTAAAAAAAAATTTAATAACTCTAAAGCATCATACTTTTGCATAAATCCTTATCTACCTCTGTGCATTCTTTTGGAGTGTCACGTAGGTAATTTGTATGCCATATTTAATGCAATAATACCACGGGGCTCTTAGAACCCAAAGCAGAGGGTTAGAAATAATACCTCTGTAAAGTTAAGTATACAAGTACAATATTAGTTTTTATAGATTCAAAAAAATCATGTAGGTTGGAAGGGACCTCTAGAGGTCATATAGTATTGCTCAAAGCAGGTCCAGCTACAGCAGAGTGCTCAGCACCTTGGCCAGTTGAGTTTGAACATCTCCAAGGATGGAGATTCTGCAACCTCTTCAAGTACCTGCCCCAATAGTTGACCACTCTCACGGTAAAAAAAATAAAAAAGTGGTTTCCTTATATCTAGTTAGAGTTTTCCATGTTCCAGCTTAATGTCTGTTGCATCTTATTGCTGTGCACCCTCAAGAAGAGTTCATTTCTGTCTTTGAGGACAGCAGTAGGATCTCACCTTAGTCTTCTCATAAGACTGAACAAACCAGCTCACTTATCCATTCCTCGTATGTGTGTTCCAGCCTGTTAACCACTCTGGTGGGCCTTGAATGTACAAAATCCAGGATGTCATTGTGTCTTGCACTGGGAAACCGAAGGCTGAACACAGTCCTCCAGATGTGGTCTCACAAGTGCCAAATGGAGGGGAAGAATCACAGCCCTTGATCTGCTGGCTGCACTCTTGCAAATACAGCCCAGGATGTGATCAACTGTCTTTACTGTAAGGGCACTCTGCTGGCTCAGGTTCATCTTATTTTCCTCTAGAATCCCCAAGTCTTTTTTCTGCAAAACTGCTTTCTAGCCAGTCAGTGCCCACCCTGTATTGCTGCACAGGGTTATTCTAGCCCCCATGTAGGACGTTGCATTTTCGTGCATTGATCTTCATGAGGTTCCAGTTGTCCAGCCTGTCTAGACCCTGCCTTCTGGCCTATTGACCACTCTATCCATATTTGGTATTGTCCACAAACTTGCTGAGAATGTATTTTGTCCCATCATCCTTATTGGTAATAAAGATGTTAAACAGTATTGATGCCAGTATGTGTCCCTAAGAAAACAGTGGAGTTTGAAACACCAATAGCTCAGCAGTTGCCTAAAAGGTGCAGTTTTGGACTTAGACTGTATTTAAAAGGCTGTGCTATGTGCCCTGTAAGTTAAGTTACTGAAGTTATCTTGGACTGAAGTGGGGAACAATAGTTTTTCCTCAGGAAAAAAACCAGAAGTGAAGCTTAGACTAGTACAAGTCATGTCTGAAAAGAGCAAAACTGCAGCTGCCCACCCATGGAAGCCAAAAAGAGTCCAAAGCATGAGCATGGCAACTGTCTGAAAAAACTGTAAGTCAGTGGAAAAGGTGCATACTTTGCCAAAACAGTTCAGCTGCTTTCCCCATCCCCCGATCTTCCCCCTACCTCAGTCAGCTGCAGGTTGAACTAACTTGTTTTTTTTCCAGTTTCTGCCTGAGATGCCTTGTATTAGTATTTCTTAAATAGGATAAAATGATGTAAAAACTGAGTAGATTAAACATGTTCAGAATATTTTATACTGTCCTTCAGTGAGAATTACCTCAGAACATACAAGTGAGAATAAAATGAGGAAGAGTGTAGTTGTCTTGTGCTCTTCAGCAGAAGTGTTACAGTCAGAAAAACATCCTCTGGGATTTCTTTGAGGACAGAAAAAATCACAAAAGGACAGTCCTAATTACTCTGATTACGGTCATAAGATGAGTCAGTAACTTGTGATCGATGGTGTTACCAGTGGACTAGAGGTCAAATGTGGTCACTGTCAGCTGCCTATTTTTGGTTTCATTGTTGGTGAGCCACCATGTAGTGTCGGTGTGATGGCTTGCCCCTTTCTATTTCAAGTTGTCAGTTAAAAGTCACTGTCACTAAATGAAGGTCAAAACCTCTTCACTTAGAGGTGACTGTTCACTAATTAATATTTAGAGTTGGGCAACAGAAGTCATCTTTCAAGTGAACAAATATTTGCATTGTAAAAAGCACTGTGTAACTGTAGTAGGTAGCTGTCTTGGAAGTTCCTTAAGCTGAGCCGTTCCCTCACTGTGTCTTTTCAAAAACACAGCTGGAACATGTTGATTATGTGGTGCAAAGCAAATTTACATAGTTGTCTATGCTGTGCTATTATGTTGCATAAGCAGCTGGCTTTATTCTGTAGGTCTTGAGCATTTTGATAGCAACACATCGTGTTTAAAATACATATTCAACACTTTAAAAAAAAAAAGTAACAGTAATATCACTGTCAGAAGACAGTTCTTCTGTAGTTGTGTATCCCTCATTGAGGATACGTTTTCTTCTTCCTACCCGTGGTAGTCCTTCTTTTCATGTCTTCTTTGGCCTTAACCTCACATAAAACATCCAGTTTCTCACTCTGTATTTATCAAGTCCTAAATTCCTGTGTCCCATACCTGTATTCTGCTAAGAGGTAGCTGGTCATGAGTGGTATGCTCTGATTGATTGGCCTGCTGATGAGCCAGAACAGACCGTGCTGAACTCAAATTACAGAATTTAAGTGGTACTTGCTTGGTGTTCTGCCCTCTGAGTGGCCATAGTGTCCATCTGTTGTTGTCATGCCATTGTTCCCTCCTGGTTTCAGGTTTTTAGAATAACAGTAATATTTTTCACAATAAAATTGAGGGAGTTGACTAACTGTAGGTATATTTTTGTCAAGATTCTTACCCCTTAAAAATAGATAAATTTTAATAATAGAAATGAAAAAAAAAATCAGATAACTTCTAGTTAAAATATATAGATGCAAGCATGTATCTCAATTTCCTGAGAGATTTATAATAAACCATACAAATAGTAGACTGTAAGAGAATTTATTTTTAGAATGACAGCATATTGTGTATATTGGTTGCATCAGTTCCAAATGTTCTTTAATGTTGTCACCTTTTCATAATAGCAGGGGTTTTCATATATTCGGTGTAATGTTTATTCTATTTGTGCAATTTAAGCAGTGTTCAGTATCTTACCTAAGCTTTAAGTTCTGGTTAATTTTCCAAAAGATTCTTTCTTTATTTCAGCCAGGAGGAGGTTAACTGGGCTTGTTTTGTCTTCTGGTGTGGTCTGCCTGAATTTGCCAGAGAAAGTTGCCTTCTTTTGTTAGGCAGCTGGCATGGGGTGATATGGAGAGGGAGAAGGGTGATCAAGGAGCCAGATTTGTGGTTTTGATTAGTATTCAGTTGTTGGATTTGATCTGATTAGTGTTCAGTTGTTTATTTTTATATGGCGCTCTAATTCTTGGGCAGCTGTTGGTTACAGGAGGAGGTTTACCCAAAATCTGCAAGCTGAAAGGGGCAATAAATGATTCTTGCACACAGAACTGTGATAACCTAGATCACTGCAAACTCTTTTCGCAGAGGAGACTAGTACAGACTTCTCTCTTTTAGCCTTCTGTCACCACATATACTTAAGGAAAATGCAAGGGGATTTTAGACTGAAAAGTCCAAAGTCTGAAGATATCTATGCAGGGATGAAATGAAGGCTTGCATATCAAATTTTTTGTAACTTTCATTATTTGGCAAGAGCCTTGTTTCACCTCATTTCATGTTTTAGTCTTTTTAAATGACAAACCAAACCCACCCTTTTCTTTCTCCAGGTCTCCTGCAAGCGCAGAATCTCTTAACGCAACTACCTCAGCAAAGCCAAGCCAACCTCCTGCAGTCTCAGCCAAGCATCACCCTTGCCTCGCAGGTCAGGCTTATTTCTACAGTTCATGAGTTGCTTTGAGGGGATTTAAACTATTGCAAGTGAGCGGACCCTTTGTATTAGTTACTAGAGTAGATATTGTAGCTATAATAGCGAGTCTGTCTTTCTAGATAGATTCAGTGTGGAGCTGAAGTATCAGTAACTTCAGTTTTGTAGTTTCCACCCTAATGTGCCTCTTTTAATGTATTTAACACTGTAAATTTTATTTTTAGCTGAAAATTTCCGTGATTGGTATCTTGAGTTAATGGCACTAGAGCATTATTTGATTTCTTGTAAGGCTTTCTTGGACAATCTAAAAATTTGTGAAATTCAGAGGAGCAAGGTGTGGGCTACCTAAAAAGCTCAAAAAGAAGATTACTGACAAGTATCTTTTTTTCTAAAGATTGCAGTATTAATCTATATTTATTGTAGCCTAGTTGTTTTGCTATTATTGCTAAGTCATTGCCAGTCTTATTAGTTACCTTCTGTGAAAGTGAAAAGGTTGTTAGAAATGCATTAAATATTCTGTTAGTATATGTTAAAATATTAAAGCTCTATGATTAAGCTTTCAGACTGTAAGAAAAACAATTTTAAGGTTGCACGTGCCTGCAAATTCAGTTTTGCTTCACTCTGGATTCTACTGTGCAGTTTAGTTACATGACTGCACGCTGTTTCTCAAATACTGTGTAATATCATACAGTATCTTCCTGCCAACTTGGTTACATACAAGAATTTTTCAGTCTGTAATAAGATGCCTGAGTCTATCAGAGTCTTAGAAAACTGCATCTTCTATTATACCACCTATATTTTTCATGCACCATGTGGAAAATGGAATTTGTCTCACCTCTGTAGTTCATACCTCAGTTAGCTGCATGATTCCCTACTAAAGATTATACTTGGATTAAAAAAAGTATCAAAACTACAAAGAGAAAATAAATTATATAAAGAGGGTAAAGTTAGTAAAGGCATATTGCAGTAATTACCCACTATGTTTAATGTAAATTAAAAAATATTAAAAACCTTTATAGTGTGGCACATATATCTGCAATCCTAGAAAGATCATATATGATCACATTATTTCTCAGGTAATGGAATTATACATCCTGACCTCCCTCTACCATCTGCTATGCACTGCAAAATACTGCACTAAACCAGGAGAAAAACAACATAAGGAGCTACATAAAGACTCAGCTGTATGTAGGCCATTTCTTTTAGAACAGCCGTTTCTGGACCTTTGCATAGACTTTGCATAGTACTGTGGCATTGCATAGATTTGAGGCTGTTCTTATTTGGCCTGAAGGAGTCCGTAGTTTCAGAACTGGGCATAGGACATAAAAGCATGAAGTCACCTTTACTTAAGAACCTCAGCTCATCTGAACAGAATTTAACTAGAGTAAATGATTTGTCTCTGCATCTCAGTTCGTCTGTGGCATGTAAGAAGGTAGAGTTACGCACTCCAAACATGTTTCCAATGTTCCTGTTGCACATAAAGCCTGGACTGTGCAATACCAGATCTTCATATATTTTGGTCACCTGTGAATATTTTCCTTGATGCTCAGTTTTTTTCAGATTCTTATTATTGCTGCATAGCAAAACACTCTAGTATGCCAATGTTCAGGAATAGTGAACCTCATGTGGACTTCCTGGAAAATTAGACTTTTCTATAGAGGAAAAATGTGACCTAAAAGGAATTATTTTCTGCAGGTTGCCTTTGCTTAATTTCTTGTATCACCAGTACATTCATTCTTACTGTTTTAAGTATCAACAGAAGGGTTAGAGGCAGATCTAGTTTCTTCTCACTGAAAGAGTTGAGTCAGTCACAAGAGATGGCATTAGAGGAAACTTGCCATGTTTGCTGTACCTGTATGTGCTCGCTGTTCCAAGATTAAATAGAAGACTTGAATCTTTTGGGCTGATGACAATCTGCCGCCTCACACAAGCAGTAAATTCAATTTTAAAATGATTAAAAGGGGATGAATGCCAAGCTGTCTATAAATGATGGAACTATATCAAGTAAGAGTGTTCAGCCTTTCTTTGAGCAGCTTCTGTAGCAAGTGAAAGTTGTTGGTTATCTGCTGCATTGAACATCTCATACTTTTCTTTAATTGGTTCTGACAGAGCCTTTAAAAGGCTGTCATACTAATACAGTTTTCTGGATTGTGATTGCTCATTCTTGAGAGGAATGTAAATAAATTGGAGGAACTTTCAGACTGCTGGAAATGTCAAATTCATTGATCTTTCTCACAGAAACCTTACATACCTTTTTTGAATTTAATTTTTGCTGATTATTCTTTTAAGTCTGATTTTCATCTTTTCCTTGCACTCTATCTTAATAGCCAGCAACCCCAACACGCACAATAGCAGCGACCCCCATTCAGCCACTTCCACAGAGCCAGTCAACACCAAAGCGAATCGACACTCCCAGCTTGGAGGAGCCCAGTGACCTTGAGGAGCTTGAGCAGTTTGCCAAGACTTTCAAACAAAGACGGATCAAACTTGGATTCACTCAGGTGAGACTGTGTACCTTAGTGGCTGCCAGTGTGGATTCTAAGGTCTCGTCTTTCAAGTCTGGAGGGAGACTACAATTCTACCTTTTCCTGGGAGAACCTTCTTAAATAGGGTTATGCTCTGGCCTTTATGTAAGGGATTTCTAAGAAGTAACAGAAAAAGCCATACATCCATCTTACTTCCCTGTTGGTTTTAAAGCATAGCCATTTTCCCAGCAGGTACGTGCATTTACCAGCTCCAGATGTCATTGCATGTGCACTATTCATTCTATAGGATGTAAAATGAATGGGACAAAGCACTTTAAAGCTGCCTTCAGAAGTACACAGTTCCAAAAATCATACAGCACAATTAATTGCTCTCTGTGTTTAAAAAGTATATCAGAACTGTGGAGTTGCTTTGGATGTTAAAGGGTTTTTATCTCTCAAGTGTATTTTCCCATTAAACATCAATGATTTCTGTATTTAATGCTTTTGCTAAGGTTCCTAAACAAAACCTGAAGGGACTGTCAGCTTTGAAGTTCTCTCCTTACAGAGGTGAACTGGAGTTGTGGTTTGTTTTGGTTTGCTTAAAAGCTCAGAAATACCCATAGAGCAGAAGAAAAGTAATCTTGAACATAGTGAAATTAAAAATACAAAGTGCATTTATATGTTCCGTTATTCTGTTGAAGGGAAATGCTGCTTGGATTTTTTTCCCCACAAAATTTAAATAGCTGTCCAGGTAAACAGTTGATTTTGGCAGGAGTTTGTGGTAAGCATAGGCATGTTTTCGTTAGAAGAAATAGCATGCAAAAATCAAAGTAGGTATTTAAAAGTCTAAGCTCAGAGCAGTCAGTCCAACATATGCGATTTGTCGCCCCCCCCCCCCCCCGAATAAGTAAATCTACTCGAGCTGAAAGTATGTGCTGAAGTCAGATTTATTTTTCTGGCAAAGCCCTAAATGTTTGAAAAATCAGGGTTCATAATGAAAGTTCCTGGCAGCATCTTAATTATAACTCAAGAACAGAATGTTCTTAGTAAAATGAAGTGCATTTTGCTGGCATGTGTACCTCCTTCCCTCCCTTCTTTCCACTAGAGGGAAGCACAGAAATACAAGTTATGGACACACACAAAAGCTAGAATAGAGCAGAACAGAATAAAATACAATAGCTTCCCTATAGCCTGACTGTGGAGATTCATGCAGATCTTTAGTTATGTTTAATCTGCCCTGCTGTGAGATAATTATAAAGGTTCAACTAGACTTTTTAAGTTACGGGTTAACCTTTCATTATTGATGCTGTTGTGAATTTTCATGGTGAGGAAAAATGAACACAACTGCTTAGGCTTACATTTCAGTATTTGCCTTTGAGCTTAAAACGGGAATCTTGAGAAGGTGATAAAATTGCATTTTATCATTCCTATCCTACTCTGAGTTTGTATGTGTATAATTAGGCAGTTCTAATAACTTCTACCTAATTGCATAATTGGATGATAATTAGAGACCCTTATTACTTTGGTTTCCTATAGTTGGATAAATAGACTGCCTTTCAGAGGATAAAAGAAATTTATTTCCAGTGGTACTGTAAGCTTTTTCAGACTCACGCCACCCCTGCCTTTCAAAAATAATTGTAAAATTCAGTTTGCCTTGCAAACTAATCACTACATTCTGTCTTGTGAACAATATAATGGGTTTTGAATTTCTGCAGTTCTGTCTCTTCTCCCACCCTGAAAAGTGGATGATGGATTTAAATCCTTTTGTTTAATTGTTTTCCGTAAAAATATCTCCCGTGTTTGACATACAGAGACACAATGAGCATACTGCATCTTAGCATTATTGCAGGTATGTGACTAATTGGTCGGTACAAATTCAAGCTATGTGAGCAAACATTTTAGACAATGTTATTTTTATTCTGTAAAAGGTATTATCTCTGCTAGTCCCTCTGAGTTTCTTAATAGATCAGTACACACAACAAGGATGTACCTTATACACAGTTTCAGTCCGGTACCGGAGCTTCATTTGACCTACAGAGTAGATCAGATGTGTATAGCCTTTATCCTCTGTTCCATCCATCCTTTCAGTGGCCCATCCTGATAAATAAAATTCTCATCTCAATATGTAAATTCCTTTACCTACAGCTGAAATGCTGCCACCTTTTGGCATTGAAAACTATTGACAAAGAAATGGTTAACTATTCATTTTAAATCAGATGGCAAATGTTAGTGAGAACAACAGAAATACCAGAATTAAATTTAGTTGAGGGACTGGAGCAAATTTCATAACTCTTTTCTGCCAAGACATAAATCAACTTATCTCTAAAATGGTTTACATAGCCAGGTTTTCTTCTTCATAAACCCAGTAGAACATCCATGTTACTTCTCTTGGAATGATTTATGAGTTTTAAAATGCATGGAATCCTGGCATATGGTAGAGGTATAAATGTGAGTTACCACGTTTCCTCTGATTGAAGGGCATACAAACCAATTGTTCTGGTCCTCTTCTAGGAAGGAAATTGTTTTCTTTACACAACCTGCACAATTTACTAAGCTTACCAAAGGTGGTTTTCTCCCTTGCTTGTACATGGCCACTCTGCATGCTATTAGTATACTTGTATCAAACTGTGGTTGTGGATCTGACCTAAAAGGAAAGAAAGCAAGCTTTATGCACAATCCAACTAACCCACTTGCAATTAAACTCCACTAACTATGCTCAAGCTTTTCAGTCTCTTCTTCTAGAGTTTTCATACTTTTTTGTGTTAAAAAATAAAAATCTAAATTAAACTACTTTAGACCAAATAGCATACTTAAAAAATAATTACATTTTTTCAAAGGGCAGGACCTTCCAGCTTTAAAACAAAACACGAAAACATTATGGTGTTTTTAACAACCACAATCAAGAATGGATTGATTTTTTTTTATTATTATTATTTTTAGACAAGACTTTCCAAGTGTAAACTATATAGATGCATATATATATATATATATTAGGGTAAGCAGGATGTCTGATAGCTGGCTAAAACTGAGTTTTGAAAAGCAATAACAGATGTAAAGAGATGATCATCTGTCTGTAAATCTCATGGGTAGCTTTTTGGCAGATGGGTTATGGTAGTGAAGACTACAGTTAATCATTATTTGAAATGGTTCAACTTCTTGTCCGCTTTGAAATGTGTATCTGTGGGGAGAAGTTTGGTTTGAACCTCAGAAGATATTAAAAGTTCAGATAAGAATATTTTTGCATCTATTTAAATGTGGTATATGTTTGCAAACATCTTTTCAAGAGTGTTTTCAACTAATCTGAGAACATTAATTCACTGCATTTCTGTTTATTCGAACTTTTCTTCTTTGGTGTGAAATATGCAGATACTTAAATCTGCTCCTAGAGAGAACTTGGCCTTTACTTATTTTAAAGAACTAAGAAAAAAAATTACAAGTTAATATTCAGTGGAACAGTGATAATGCTAAGAAGACAAAGTATCAGGGATTTCCTGGAAAGTGTTACATGGTTAAACTGACTGAGGTTGGACATTTCTTTATGATTATTTGCTTTAGCATGAATCTTGGTAGTGCTGAGCAAGTTTCTGTGAAACTGAAATCCCATGCAGCAGTGGAATCACTGAGAGAACACAAGAATGTGACAGGATTCCTTGCTTTGGAAGTGCCTATGTTGGTGAATCCCTTTTTTCTTTTTCTTTGTCCAGGGTGATGTTGGGCTCGCTATGGGCAAACTCTATGGAAATGACTTCAGCCAAACTACCATCTCTCGCTTTGAAGCCTTGAACCTCAGCTTTAAGAACATGTGCAAGTTAAAGCCACTTCTGGAAAAGTGGCTCAATGATGCAGGTGAATGAGTCTGTGTATTTCTTCACCAGCCTATCAAAATCAGTAGCATTCTGAAAAACCCTGATAAACTGCTTCATTTGTGCCCTTATGGTTTCATGAAGCCACCAAGCTTTGTAACTGTCCATGGGACAAATAAGGATATAGGAGAAGGGTCCATACTTCCCTTTTCAAGTGCCTATATGCACCTGAAATCATTCCAATATGAACTTTCAGAATTGTGTTCTGCAGCCAGCTGAATAATTGCATGGGATGAGGTATAATACGTGTCATGGTTTTCCTCCTTCATGTATGTTAGTGCATATAACTTCTAATCCTCTTCTAGCTTTCTTTTTTAGATGTGTAGTAGAGGGAGGGTTGCATGTTTTTTTGTTTCAATAGGCAGAGCTTATTGCATTCATCTCCTCCCACACCCCTATGTGCGTTGTTTTCATCTCTCTCCAAGGGTCCATGTAAACACTCTCTTTCTCCCCATAGGAAGAGTTTTTTGTGAGTTAGGTTTTGCTTTTTCCTTCCAGATTATTTTTTCCTGGGATATAAGTCATTCATAATGCCAATGTTGGTAGTGTTCTTTTTTGGGTTTTTTTTGGTTGGGTTTTTTTTTTTTTTTTCCCCACCAGCAAAAGGAGCTTGGATGATGGTGCTAGGTGTTAGGATAGTGTTTAAGAGTGCTGCCAGCCAGTTTTTTCTTCCAAGTATACAACCATACACAGTATAAAACTGATGGATCTGCTAAACAGATGGCAGGGATGGTATGTGCCTTCCTATTTTTACCAAAATGAAGAGAGCTTTATGCTGTCATTCTATTGTGCTGACAGCAGTTATCTTTAGGTAATCTAGGTCTGTGATAGAAAACATAAAGATCTTCACACTCAGTGCTCTAGTCCACAGGCCACTGGTCCCCAAACCTTCCAGCAGCAGTGGATGAGTCTAGTGCTGCAAGGAATGTCATGGTTTGCTTTTCCTGCTAGCCTGAAGAAATACTTGGATCTGTAAAGTCAAGTTAAGGACTGTAAACAGTGTCAGGGTCCTTCACAGCCTGGAAGTTGGGAACCATTTTCTTTGGCTTTGATTCAGTTTCATGAAAATTTTTGGAAGAAAGATTTAGATGGCTTTAAAGGCTACTTTTAGGTAAAAACAGGCAACAGAAGCATACTGATGATCTCTTCCATTACATTGCATTGGAGTGTTGGAGAATTTGTTGTTACAGAACTCAGCTTGTTCTGTGGGGTTTTCAAGATGGAGAGGGGTTTCAGCACATTTATGAGTGCCATTACTGGGAGGGGGGAAAAATCCAGAAAATAATGAACTGAATGTACTTGCCCATTTGAGCCTACCAGAATGATCTTGGGCATTATGAACTTTGACACCTGTATCACCCACAAACTCCAGTGCAGTGAGGGATCTCCAGCCATAATTAATCACTTTAAATTCCCTGCTGGAACCTGCCTGTTGGTTATTTTGCACTTTCTGCTACAAAGTGGGGTCAAGTGTGTTTTCTGTTTGCTCTTCTGTGGAGCCAGAAAGACAGGATTAGGGGTTGGCAGCTAGAGACCTAGTGAAGCTAAGGAGGGGGAGCTGCTAGCTGTGTAGGCTGTTCTGTAGAACTGCATAGCACTGAGTATCTGCTAAGATCTCCAGAGAGAAGAGGTTGAACACTGTGAAGCGGGCTATGAACTTCTTCCTATTGTGTATTGCAGAGTGGGTAAAAGAAATTTCAGGCTGCTTAGAATTTTTCAAAATTGCCTGTGATTTACAGCTGTGGCTCATGGATATCAGTAACTGCTCTTTTTATTTTACCCTGTGACCTGCAGTGAATGAATGTGGGGTGGAATGAGATATGGGAGACAAATTTTGTATAGGTATTATAAAAGGGGTCCTGTGGTAGCGTACAGGACCAGAGAGCACCCTCTGGGCTTACTTGTAGCTTTTAAGTTTCAAGTATATGTTGTAATTTACAAGTACAGCAATTAATGCGTGTGATCTTCAGAAATCTCTATATATCTGGAATACATACCGAGTGGGTTTTAATAGACCTTGCACAGGTGAAGCACACTTGCATTAGATTGCACTGCATTCAAATAAAGTCTCCTGATTTATGTTACTTACTTTTTTCAGAAAACCTCTCATCTGATTCAACTCTCTCCAGCCCAAGTGCCCTGAATTCTCCAGGGCTGGGGATTGAAGGCTTGAACCGTAGGAGGAAGAAACGCACCAGCATAGAGACCAACATACGTGTGGCCTTAGAGAAGAGTTTCCTGGAGGTCAGTGATCCTGTTGCTCTGCTCAGCCTATGAAGAAATGAAGAAACTTTGCTTAACAGTCATATCTCTTAGAGTGAACCCATTACTGTGCTATTTAGGGTGCTTGTACTAAACAAAGTGAATACAAAGGCTGTGCCAAGAAGCACACGTCAATGTCTACTTCACTTAAAACAAACAAACAAAAAACCACAACACAAAACCCCTCAAAAAAACTCACTGGTTCTTGCAGTTCCCTGACTTTGTGATTTCACATTCCAAGATACTGAGCCATAGATCTAAGCTTGGTATTCTGCACATCGAAAGGAAGAAAAAAGATTACCCTTTCTAAGAATGGGTAAATGGGTGACAGTCTAAACATATATAATGTGAGGTTTTTAGCTGGCCTTATGTTACTCCTGTTAGGCACTTTGTACAGCTATATGGGCAGATAGCCTCTGTTTGTAGTCCGTTCAATCTACCTGTCTTTCATTTAGGTCTAGACAACTTGGGGTTATTTGGCTATTGCTATAGTTAATCTCTCCTATTCCTTTTCGAGAGATGCTGAAAGAAAGATTTCCATATCAAGGTCTAGAATCCCTTGGAGGATTAACTCACAAGTCAGATCCCTTCTCTCAAAAAGAAGCATGTGAGCTTAGTCTTCATCACCCGTCTCTGAGGAACACAGCTGTAACTAGGAAGATGGAGGGCAGAAGTATCTATTGTGGTCTCTGTCTACTGTACCACTGACTAGATTCTGGATATAAATGGCCCATCCAGATTTCTACATTATAGAAGCAGCTATAATGTAAAACTTCAGAAGGTAATTTCATAGCTTTTCAAGTACCATTTCCTTTTCTCAGAACCAAAAGCCTACCTCGGATGAGATCACCATGATAGCTGACCAGCTAAACATGGAGAAGGAGGTGATCCGCGTTTGGTTCTGTAACCGGCGCCAGAAGGAGAAAAGGATCAACCCACCCAGCAGTGGTGGAACCAGCAGCTCGCCCATCAAAGCAATTTTCCCTTGCCCAACCTCACTGGTAAGGATCAAGAAACTGTGTTGACAAAGATCACTGGAAGAGATAGTTCTACTGTGCTCACTGTGGAAGTTGCACATGCTACACCTTCTTTGTACAGCAGACTTGTTCTCACAAATTTATATTCTACTGGCATTTTAAATATCCTACTCGCATACTAAGAGAGATAATGCTTACAAATCAGGCAGTAGTTGGGCCTTCAGTTGGGGTGTTTTATTTAGTCAGCTCGTGAGTAAATATTCTGACTAGCAAATTTGCAGTTGGGGTTATTGCTTTGAACATATTTCACATAGTAACTACAGTTTATATCTGGACTTTCTCTCTTGCCCAAACTTTTTTGTAAAATAATGGTAATAAAAAAAACACTTAACAGCTCTACCCCTTCCCTCATATTTTGGCTGCTCTGATAAGTAGATGAGAAGCAGTAAACTGCATCATTTGGAGACTTAAGTCACACAAATCCAGTGATACCATTGTTGTCACTTTTAGTCAGGAATGATTTATATAAAAAAAGACATGGAACAAAGGAACAATTTAGCTAATACTCATGTAATTAATTTCCCACACTTGTATTTGCCTCAGGTAAACACAAACTTCATGAAAATAAGAGTAACAAAACACATGCATCAAGGTTCCTTCAGCTCCTTTGCTACCAATGTCCATGGAGGTCTGTTCTCATAAATAGAAACAGTAGCTATTAGATTTCATAGTAGCTATGCTAATAGGAATGTGGTGGAATTTATGTAGCCTGTAGCTGTCCTTTTGTAGTGTTTATTCCACCCTCATCACTGTAGTAGCTAATATCTTCCAGTACTTCATTAAACCATTAATTTTGGTGACGTGTCATTCTTTCCCCTCATCCTTGTCTCAGGATGTGTGCATGCAACTTTTTGTTTCAGGGGAAGGGATGTGTTAAATGTACTTAGTCTTTTTTTTTTTTTTTTTTTTTTTCCCCCAATTGGAAAGCAAGGTCTTGCTACCAAAGCAGAACGTGGTTGGATTTGTGATAGTGTTTTAGTAGCCATGCAAGTTTACTCAGACCGCAACTTAAGAAAGCTCTCCATCATAAATTTCCCTTTTGTTATATACTGCCGTTGAATGTAAGAAATTGAGGTGTTAACCACAGTCTCGGTTTTTTTCAGTGATGTTTCACTAAGCATTTTCACTCATTGTAAGCTTCTTGTAAGACTGTGCTACCACTCAAATGGATATTCCAGCCCTGCTGCCCCCAGCCTTCACTGGCTATGTGCTTGTTGATTCCTTGCGTCAGCTCTGGAGATTATGTGTGCATAGTATGATTGGGATTAGTTTACTAGTTCGACTGCAAATTAACCATGTGGACAACAATGATGAATTTTCAGTATGGCTAGATAACCAATCTGACTTGTAGCCTGGCTGCACAAGTGCTAGGGCTCTGAAGCAAGATCGGAGGGGAATGCTCCTTTTGATAGCAGCGTACTTTTGCATTGGCAGAGTCAGTCTTTGTAACCACGGGGTTAGCTGTATTAATTCTAGGTCACTCACTGCCCTGAAATATGGATTGTGACCTTAGCCTTAACTGTTCGGTGGGCAGATGACAGATATGATGCCTGGGCTGCATTAGTGGGAAGTGTACTATGTATCTAGCTCTTCTTTATTTCATACACTATTTGAGGTGGGTGGAAAGCTTTTAGATCTGTCCCAGTTGCCCAGTCTTGTTTAAAATGCATGAAGCGTTTGACTTCCTATAAGAGGATATGCAGCATGAGAGAGATTTCTCTGATAATGAAGGTAAGAGAGGCGAAAGGAGGAAGATTTTAGCCTATATCCTTGGCTATGTTCTCTGGGGCAATTCTAAAGGATTCATTTCTCTCATTGTTGTATAACAGCCTTCAAATATTACTGTTGGATACCATTTCTTGTCCATAAAAAGTCCTTTTTCTCCTTATATTTCATTTTTCCTCATAAGCTAGTTCCTCCAGCCTTAAATCTTTGGTGTTTTTTATCTGTAATGTCTTCAGTTTATTGTAGCTTTCTTGTAATAAGCTGTCCACAAATAAAAATAGGTAGTGTCATTTGAATGTTTTAAAATTCAGAGATCCTTCCTCTGGCACAAGGAAACTTATCAAAGTAGAGCTTATAGTTTGGTTGAGTGAAAGCAAAAAGTTATTCTGTTTATCCATGTAAACACATTGCCCTAAATACCTTTGTTAATGCTGGGGCATTTAAATAATTTTATCAGAGAAAGAGATTTGGAGCTGAAAAGACGTTTAAACAAGAAAAAAACCCAGGCAGAAATAATGTATTTTGCAACTCTTTCTATAAGAGTGACTATTAAAACAAGGTGCTGTATTTGGGGGGAGGCAGAGAGGGAGGGCTAATTTGCAGTCCTGAGATAGTATGGATGTAATGGATATAGCTCCCTTCAAATACTGAATGATTAAGAATAAAGATATTGCTGGTAATTAGAGAAAGTGCTCTGGTTGGTCCACTGAATGACAAAGTAATGAAATTACAGAAAAGTTAGTTTATATGCAGTGTTTTCCCTGATAACTTCCTCAGCTGAGGATGGGAAGAAAGAAATTCAAGTCTAGTAGCTAACTCTTTGTCTTTTAACAGTTGAGCAGTTGGGGTTTTTTTTGACCTCCAGGTGGCAACCACACCAAGCCTTGTGACTAGCAGTGCAGCTACAACCCTGACAGTCAATCCTGTGCTCCCTCTGACCAGTCCTGCTGTAACTAGTCTGTCAGTCACAGGTAAGGACTGATTTCTCTTGCTGCCACATTAACCATTTTACCCTTTTAAACTCTTAAAAAGGTTATTCAGTATTGGTCACTGGTATCCCAGCACATTCTTGTCATTGTTCCTTGTTACTCCACAAGGAAACTTCAGTCTTTGCGACCATTTAGTCGACTTTTCTAGGGATAAAATCACAGGTGATGCTGAAATGAAATATGCTATATTCCATTGCTAGCTTCTAGAGCTCCTCAGCCTCCTGTCAGGAACTGCCATTTCATTGTATTCTGAGCTTCTCATTTGGACTCTTGGTGTGTTTCTTGGTTCTATGGAAATGTGTGTTTGTCTCCCTTTCAGTTGGATGTGCTGTTCAGTTCAGGTGGGTAGTGGTTTCTGTTCAGTCATGTCTGTGTTTTGTACTGATCTAACCAGAATCAATCTTCTAGGCACAACAGAAACCACCTCCAACAACACAGCAACAGTGATTTCAACAGCACCTCCAGCTTCTTCAGCAGTGACATCGCCCTCCCTGAGTCCTTCCCCTTCTGCCTCAGCCTCCACTTCGGAGGCATCCAGTGCCAGTGAGACCAGCACAACACAGACAACCTCCACTCCTTTGTCCTCCCCTCTTGGGACCAGCCAGGTGATGGTAACGGCATCAGGGTTGCAAACAGCGGCAGCAGCCGCATTACAAGGAGCTGCACAGTTGCCTGCAAATGCAAGTCTTGCTGCCATGGCTGCTGCAGCTGGACTAAACCCAGGCTTGATGGCATCCTCGCAGTTTGCAGCTGGGTAAGGATGAATTTTTCACACCCTTTTAGGTGAGATGACAGAAGAGGGAAGGAGAATTCTTGGGATAAATTGGTTTTATGTATGACTATTTTCTGGTAGCTCACTTGGTGATTCTAGTGTCATTTATGTCAAATTCTGAAGGTTTACTTATAGATAGTAATTGGCCATTCCCATCAATGTACACAAATATTGTTTTCATTTTACAGATGAAAAAGCTGTGTTGCAGAAATGTTGCTATTTGATAAGTCATCCATCCCACTGCAGAGCTTGACTTAAGAGCTGCAACCTATCAGCAAATCATAAAATCTGTTCTACTAATTGTAAAGTGGAGAGCTAGTCTAGACCCACTTCACACCTCTGGGTTCATTTCTCCATCATGAGCAAGAAGCTGTAAAAGATGCATGATGATGTATCGTTGAAGTTTTAGTTGTAAAAATGTTGCTCCAAGAGATGACTCGTTTCTTCAATTCCTCTTGATTTACACCTTTCTTATCTGGGAGATTACAATAGCTCTCTAACGAGTGGCAGTTTCCCCAAAATACTTTACAAGAATATTTTACAGCAACAATCAATACAAGTCATGTATTTACAGTGCCTGTACTTCAGGCATGTTGCTAACCACACAGCTGAAAGGCAACATCTACTCAAGGCATCATGAAGGAAAAACTAAAATAAACTAAAATTAGCCCTTAATCTCTGGTCATTCCTGTGTCGTCCCCCGTCCGTCCTGTCCCCGTCCCCCCCCCCCCTTTTTTTTTTTTTAGATATGATGGTGTACTTCTGAACAGTGACAACCTTTTCTTAAAAGTAACACTCCTTCCCTTTGTCTTTGTTTCTTCCACAATTTTGCTTCCTGCAGAGGTGCCTTACTCAGTCTCAATCCAGGGACGTTAGGTGGTGCTCTCAGCCCAGCCCTGATGAGCAACAGTACACTGGCAACTATTCAAGGTCAGTAGTGTTCCTTTTAATGCATCTCTGTCATACAACTTCAGTTTACATGTTTTGTTTTTCTCTACCAAAAAAGAACACTGACTTCTCAGCACTGGACATAAATGTTACAGGAGTAAAGGTTTTACAAAATTTAAATGCACAAATACATTTTATGTATCACAGAGATAAGAGCAGCTTCAGAAAGGGGATTAGAACTATCTATGATCTTGTGATTTACAGGAGGCATTTAAGATATTGAATGCGATCTGGAATTTATTTTGTTATCCTCCCTCCATTGGCATGTATCTCCAGCAGATTAGAGATTTGCTTTTTATAGCTCTTCTAGCATAAGCTTGAGCAGAGTTGTGCTGTTCTGAGGTCTGTTAGGAGGGCAATTCTGAGCAAGACTTGATCCTGAATCCTTGTCCTCATATGTATTTAAAAAGAACCCACAACAACCTATGTCCTGAAGTCCTTATGTAGAAGTTTAAATCCATAAATCCTTACTCAGAGGAGTAAAGATTTATTTTCAAAGTGCCATGCAGCCAGAAATTTCCACTGACTTTAGCAAGAGTTGTTCTCAGTTCACAGTTTGTCATCTGTAAAAACTAGATAGTGCAAATGCCTAAAGAGCTAGCTAACCTATGTATTCAAATATCCTCTAAACTAGCTTAACAAATCTTGTTTCCAGGGTACAAGAACGAACCATTTTGTAAAGTGGCACAGATAAATTTAGGAGATCATAATCTAAGGCAGACCGAACCCTGTAGACTGGTGAGAGTAAGTTGTAACAGTGGTTTTATGTCAACATTTAAAATGTTAACGTTCAAGGCTACATGACCTTCTTCATCTTGTGACAGCTGTCATTTCATGTGAGCACTCATCTTAACCCTTTCCAGTAGAGGTTGCCTGAATGTACAGGTTTTCTGTGGCAGGAAATGTAGACCAGTATTGCGCTTAAAGATCTGAAGAAAGGCATGATGGAGTTAGTTTAGGAGCAGACGACAGGCATTTTAGTATCTGCAAGGTCTTGTCCACTCTTCATAAAGAGTTTTTTAAAAAAAGCAACCTAGGATGAGATGACTGTTGTTAGTGGTGTAGAGAGCACGCCTATCAGAAAAAGGAAAATGCAGAGACCAGTTGCTTTTAGGCACATTTTGCATTATTGCTTACTGCTAATGTTATCTCCTCCCTGCTCAATTTTCCCTTTTTTAGCTCTTGCATCTGGTGGCTCTCTTCCAATAACATCACTGGATGCAACTGGAAACTTGGTGTTTGCCAATGCTGGAGGTACTCCTAACATCGTAACTGCCCCTCTGTTCCTGAACCCTCAGAACCTTTCTCTGCTCACCAGCAACCCAGTTAGCTTGGTCTCTGCAGCTGCAGCCTCCGCAGGGGCCTCTGGACCAGTCGCCAGCCTTCACGCCACCTCCACCTCAGCCGAGTCCATCCAGAACTCTCTCCTCACAGTGGCCTCTGCGAGCGGGGCCACGTCCACCACCACTACTGCCTCCAAGGCACAGTGAGCTGGGCTGAGCTGTGCTGCCAGCAGCCTGTTTCACTGTGCGGTGGGATTGGCTGCCAGCGGGGTTTATAAACTGAAAATGTGATGGGCATCCTCTCACCGTGTTGCTGGGGACAAGGGAGAGAAAGAAAAATATAAAAAACAAAAGCAAAACAGGAAGGATTTAAAGCTGGGACAGACATTTGCCTAATTTTATAATAAACACTGTCTTTTCAGGATCGCTTCATGGATCGGAGAACTTTCTAACCAAAAATGTAAAAAAAAACAAAAAACAAACAAAAAAAAAAACAAAAAAAAAACCACAAAAAAAGTGAAAGGACTACTTATCATTTCCAGCAGTCACAATGACAAGTTAAGGTGGGTTATCAGCTCAAACATAGGAAGGGGATTTCTTGTTTCTTTTTGGTCTAAATATCTTTCTTTTTTAATTATCATTTTATAGGTCTGTTGTACAGGCCATTATGTCATACAAGGTGTTTATAATCGTATCAATCATGTTGGGGGTTCCTTTCTTAACTGGTACAACTTAGGCAGGCCTGTATTACTGGTGTATCTCTATTATTATTATTATGATTATTATTATTATTATTTTTATATATATAGTTTGGACGCATTTGTCTTTTGCTCCTGGATTATTTTCAGCGAGCTCCCACACCACGGGGGGGGGAGGGCGGGAGGGTGGAGAGGACGAATGGAGCACAAATAGACTTTTTGTCCTAATCTTCTGGGAGCGTTCTGAACAGTTTCCTCATCCTTGAATTTGTCTAATGGTTACTTGTAGGGGTCAGAAGAATTTATGTTCATCATTTAGGCAGGAAGCTCAGTGTAGCAGTAGAGATCATTGTGTGCAAACTTCCAGGCTGGTCTATGCTTTTTAGGCAGAGGTAGGAATTAGTTCCAAACTGCAGTTCTCCTTCTGTCAGTTATTTAGAGGAAAATGGCCAAATTCTGCTCTTAGCTTTGTGTGCATGGTTCCTTTTTACTTCAGAGAGTGGGATTTGACCTCCTGGGTGTAGATTGTGTGACATACCGATGACTGTTCTGTTCTATTGATTTGATTTTGCTGTTAAGAGCATACACAAATATTTTTAAAATGTCAACTTACCCAAGCTAATTGGCAGTATGTAAAGCAGCATTTACAGTCCTAGATTCCCACCAGGTGAATTGGTACAGGATTTCAAAAGGTCAGATTCTCTCTATTCACAGCAATATTCCTTTTCTATTAATTCTGATGCTTCCAACATTGTATTTAGAAAAACTTTCTGGTAAAAAAGTACTTCTGGCTGCAAAACACAGAAGCCAACAATATGAGAACAGAAGTTACCATCGTTTATGCCACCACAATAGAGCTGACTCTGGGGCTTTGCACATACTTGGGTGATCTCATGTCGTCTCTGAGCTGTGATGCTGCTAGCTAGGTAAAAATGGCAATAAGTATCTCTGACCAGAGCGTCAGGGCTTGCCTGCCACTGTAACTATCTTTTCAAGGTTGATTCTGATCCACGTAGCAAAGGATATTTATGTGGATGAGGAAGACAAACGAACTGTACAGAAGTTAGATCTGTATATTCTTAAATATACAATCTAGTATCTGAACCAAAAAAAAAGATTTTTAAAAAGAGAAGACTGGATCACTGCAATGCAGTTCACTTTGAACTTTCCATTCCTGATGGATTTAAAGGTTTCTGCCATGTGTATAAAACTAAATTTCTTTTAGCTAGCAAGGGTATTAGAAGAGTCCCTTCCCCCCCACCCCCTTTTCTTTTGTCACCGGAGTGTCCTAAAATAATGAGCTGATGCAGCTATGTTCATTTTGTTGATAATTCAGGGGGATCCTGGAGCTTCTCATCCAAGATCCAGAAGGCAGCAACTTTAAACTCTACATATGCTTTGGTTTGTGACCTGAGCATGTGGGATTTATGTTTGCACTCAAGTGGCAGAATCCCTTATCTCTCCCCCCACCGCCATGTTTTTGCTCTGTTCATCTCTTACTCTCCACCTTCCTGTTTTACTGAATATTTAAACCAGTTATCCCTAAAACTTCAAAACTAGTGAACTGCAAGCAGGGAAACTAACAAATGTCCGTCCACCGTTTCTAATGTGTTTTTGATTTTTTTATGTTTTATTTTTTTAAAACTAAGCTTGAACCAAAGTCAATTTCTAGCAAGCTGCTGTACTAATGGACTAGTTTGTATAAGTGCAGTTCAGATGCAGAGAGGCGATAGATGCTACTGACAATTTCTTTTTCATTTGTCTTTTGTTTTTATTAATTTTATATAAAAGTTGCTGCTTGTTTTTAATCTTTTTTTTTTTTTTTTTTTGGTTGGTTGGTAATTTGTGTTATCCTTGGGGCAGACTCTTAACTTGATTTTAATTTGTTTTCTTTTATTTGATGTGTAAATAGAATGGCAATGTCAGGGGATTGTTAATCCAACAGGTCCCACCCTCATCCCACCAGTATGGATAAATCTAAGTATTTTTGATGTGTCTCTATGACTTCAGGTTGTGCAGGAGACTTTTAGGGCTATGAATAATACTGCAGAAATGGAAATGGCCCACAGTAATAGTTTCAGAGCAGTAAAAGGTATAGCTGGGTGAGCTTCAGGGAGGTAAGGAAGAAGTGGAAGAGAGATGCTGGTACCCACTATGTTGGTCTGGAGGCCATAGCACGGACTACAGTTTCTACCAAAGGAATGCAAGTCCCTGGGACTTGTGTTCAGCGAAGTAAGAGGATGGGGAAAACTGGAGCTATAATGTTCATTCCTGACTCTGAAAGTCCCTGCTTACTTTCATGCCTGTGCAAAAATACGATTTATCAAGAAGGTTTTTTTCTTAAAGGGGGGGATACTACCGATATATCCTCTACTCCCTAAGGGTTTTATGTCAGGATGGGGGGGCATAGTCCTTGCATATATCTAGGAAACACAAAGAAAGGTGGGCCTTAAATCAGCGGAAAATCCTCTCTCTACAGTTCAAAGAGACTGTGCCATTAGCTGTCTGAATGAGTTTTCATGTCCCATTCTTGCTGGTTTGTGGTTGGGAGAGGGTCTTGTTGAGTACATATCTGGAACACTAATAATGCAGCTTGGATGGTTTATTTATTATAAAAATCTGCTTTTTTTCCTGACTACCTTTGCATTGGTCACATGGCTTTGGTGTGAGCACCTTATACCCCCTTACCCTCCTCCTCTCTACCCCATCACCCTCTCTGGGGCCCAGATTCCAGGGAATTTCTTAGCAAGTCTTTTTCTGAGAGAAACTGGAAACTTGGAGTAGCCACATATCCAGAAAGGGCTTGGTTTTGCTTGCAGAAGCTGACATAATACCCAAACAGCATATATTCCATGGTGTCCATCGCCAATGTGCTCTGATTCATTGTCCTAAAACATCCCAATGACTGTTGCTCCTGGAGCCTGCTTTTCATCCCTGGCAGCGTTTTGTCTCATGGATACTGGCTACCTGCATTGTTTAGGTGAAAGGTGGAAATCAGATTGGCAGTGGGTGTACATCTGCCTAGTTAGAGTGCATATGCTCCTTCAGAGCATGAAAGGAATATGAGATCATGTACTAGAATTTAGCAGAAGTTTCTTTTTTAGATCATAAGCATGTTGACAGCAGAAATTGATGCATCTGAAAAGAGATACTAACAATTGTATACAGACCTAGTAAATATGATCAGAAGGAATTTCATAGCATGTCAGAAAAGGATAATAGCATCTCTTTTTCAGAGCTCCATGTCTTCGTATTTAAAGATGTGTGTGTTGCTTTTCATAGTTGCAAGCATACTGAAGTACATATGCAGGAAAATAGAAGGTGAAAAACTCTCTCATTATAGCCAAGGACAGTTAGCTCAAAAAGCGAGTGATTTACAGAGGCACAAATACAGATATGCTTTGAAGGTCAAGAACAATTTAGGAAATAGCTTCAGGATGAGGTGTTGTAGGCTGGTGACGAAATTTTTGCTGATGTTAAGAAAATGTATCCCAGTTTGGCTTTAGCACACTTGATCTCCTCAGAACTTGCTCTTCGTAGCCACCATAGAATGATTCATGAACAGCTCATAGAAAGTACACACAGATATAGCTGCTTACAAGAGTCACATCTGTCTATTTAAATCTCCTTAAGAGGATTTATTTTGTTTCTGAGCTATTGTGCAGTATGTTAGTCTAAGTACCTTTTTATCATGTTGCTCTGAGATGGTGTGTATGTGCATGCACTCAAAAAATTGTTGGGGAGATACCATGCTTGTTATGTTCACAAGTACTTTTTTCCAGCTCATAGGCTAGTGTCACTTCAGTTGATTTTTTTTATTTTTTCTCTTTGGGTAACTTGTGATGACACATCATTGCTCTGCTACTTCTTAAGATCCTCTGCTTCAATAAATAGTTGTTGAAACACAAGTTAAATTGGATTGAAAAAGTCACTTTACCATGAATGGGAAATCTGTGCTCAGCAGAACCAGCAAGGAGAACATGCTTGAAAGTTAGTTGGATCTTCATGTAGGAATGTGCTGCTGCTGTTGCTCAGTAATTTTGTTTGAGTGCTAGTGAGATTATCTTCTAAGAGAAAACTAAAATGCCAGAACATTAAGAGGAATACATATCTTCTGATGGCTCGAACTGTAGACCTTTTAGGACATCAGAAGCTTCAAGTTTGAATTTTATCTTTAAATGAACAGGCTGACAAAGAGATTCCCAGTGGAAACATGATGTATTGGAGTTACAGCTTGTGATTTTTGCACCTTTTAGGTTAATCAGGGGAAGGCCAACGCTGAGCAAAGAAGCTTTCTGCTGATATTAACACATGAGAACAAATGTCCTCTCATAGCATGATAGCTTTCCATTTGAGCAAGAGCAATCCACTGCCTCTACTTTTACCCATTATTTTAATTTTGCATACTTTACAGTAAGCATTAAATGTAGACAAAAATTTTATACTTCTGATCTTTTGGTATCTTGCGAAATCTTTTAGGATAATTAATTCCTTTTTTTAAAAAAAAAAAAAAAAAAGAAACAGAAAAAAACAGTTTTGCTCAGAGGGCAGTAAGAGAATGACTGTTGCCAAAACGTGTTAGAGAAAATTCTCTGTGTGCATCCATGCCAATGATTGTGTGAGTAATAGAAAATTTCTTTTTTTTACTTCTGTTGGAACTATAACCTAATGTTTTGGGTTGTTCTAATGTTTAAATGTCATCTCTCTAAGCCTTGCGGTGTGCTTTGGCTCAGCACACATTTCTGCAGTTGAGTTATATTCCCTCTTTCTTTGTTGCAAATGGAGCAGAACGCTCGTTACAGCTGGATCCACAGATACTAAACCAAAGCAACATCTAATTTACCTTAAATATCAATTGATATTTTCTTAGATAAAAATTTACTTTACAAAATCATCTTAGAGAGACAAGTAGCTTCTCATGGTCATTAGTGTGTTTTGGGACAGACAAAATAGTGCATCTGGTCCAAACTGTCAGTGATACTTGGTTTTAAACCAGAAGTTCAAAATGTAGATCTACTTATTGCCATGTTAACTTTATTAAGAGTCACTGTTCCCTATTCCTGTTCTACCTGAAATGGTTAAATGATGTTTATCCGCAGGGTATACCTGTTGGATGTACACCTGACTGTTGCCTAGGGTGGAGTGTTACTGAAGGAGTAAGCTAGCCTGCTGGTCCCCACTGGGTTTGTGGTTGTCAGTCCTCACACAGCCAGCTCAGATTTCTTTATATTTTTGCAACCGATACCTCTTACCTCTCCTTCCCTTTCCAAAATACTGTAGCGATACAGAATTCAAGATACATACCTTACAGAGGTTCTGCCCTTTTCAGTCATTGAATCTCACTGCTATTGCTGCTTGTGAGTCTTGCTCTTCTCTCCAGTGGGGAGACCCCTAAAATACATTAAAGATTTTTGACAGAGGAGGCTTTGTCATAAAGTTATTGACTCATGGTTTGCAATTTCTTAAAATGTTCATATCTTTGGCTCTGTGATCTGAACAGCACCTGGTTGCCTGTATGTCAGCACAAGTAGTTTCAGTGCTTTTGGAACAATGAAAAGAAGCGACTCTTGTTACTTGCGTATCTTCACAGGCAAACACACAGAGTAATGCATGAAAAAGAACTTGATATTTTTTCAGCTTCTCTGTCTTCATTGAATCTGTCTGCCACTTTTCGCAGGACGCTCTTAGTGGGTAGATGCTCTGAGCTTTTACCCCCATGGGATGCTGTTAGGAGGGTGTTAGGAAGATTGCACTGGAATTACAAATAGTTTAAGTGTGGGAGAAAAGACATCTTTTAGTTGAGTAGACAAATAAGATCAGCACGTAGAACGTATCAGGTACTTCTTTTCTGACTGAATTCCTAAAACCGAAGCAAGTACTGGGCTTTGTCTTGAGGCTGCTTTTAGCTCTGTCTGCAATACCTTGCTAAGAACCGTCCGTAACTGGAATAATCTGGGCCCCCTCCCTCCCTCCTTGTCCCTTCCCCCGTCTTCCCTCAGCGAAAGGTAGCACCATACAGCTCTGAGAACAATACTTGTGGGTAGCAGCTGGCTTCTGGCACCTTCATAAAATACCTCAGCATAGCTTAGCATTGTCGCAGAACTGGTTTTAAACTGAAAAAATCAGAAGAGAAAAGCAAACTTTATAAATAGTGGAGATAATTCTAGCTGTAGAGTTTAGTTGAACTGATGTTTATTATGATTGATAAACATGATTATGCTGTATGTATTTGAGATCCTGTTTATAGGTTACAACTTTATAGGGTCGGGTGGGGGTGGGTGGATGTTGGGGGCAGAGAAGGGGGTTGACTGTGTTAGAAGGAAAATGTTTGCTCATGAATTTTTTTCCTTGTATCTGTCTTGCCAAAGGAAACATTTTGTCGCTCCTGGGTTTGGGATTGTTGTTTGGTTGGTTTATCTGTGGTCTAATCTGCAGCACAGCACGTGGTGGCATGCAGGTTATTGATTGGGTTGCTGTTCAGGGTCCTTTTGAGTGTGCGCACACTTCCCTCCCTCTTGGCCTTTCCTTGCCCTTCGCTGGGATCTAAAGATGAGGCAATGCATATCCGCGAGGCTTGGGGGAAAGAAGATGGCTGTACTGGGTTAGAATCAACCTAGGTGGTGTAAATCCATTTCAGTTAGTTGAGTTGCTCCAGAGCTGAACTGGGTCCGTTGTGTTTAACTTCGGGGAGGGAGAAGAATGGTTGTCGCATCTTAATCTATCTGGGAGAGCAAAAGTGAAACAGGTTCCTTTTATCCCCCTTGTCTTGTTACTGAATGTAGGGCTTGTAGTGCTTGATAATAGGTGGAAAACTTTTTAAACACTTCCTTTTCTAATAGCAATGCTAATCCTGTCTAGACCAAAAACTATGAAAGAAAAAACCAAACTGAGAAGTGAAAGCTAACCTACTCCTAACACCTGGCTGGTATGCTTGAAAGGGTTGAAATACTGTGAGACAGTCGTGGGAGAGGAGCTTTGAGGGGTTGTTGGCGAGGGAGTGGGTCGTTCTCCTGGCATATGTCTTGCTGTTGTGGTGGGAGTAGCAGAAGAGCGAGTGGTTATTGCCTTGGGAGGGCGTTGCAGCCCCCTCCATCTGGACCCAAGGCTCCCTTCTCGTTTCCCTTCGAGGCTGATGGAGTGGGGGAAGAGGGGAGGGGTGTGCGTGGGTGAGTGTGCAAGTGCATGTGTGCGCAAGCGTGTGCGCCTGGCTGTGTGTGGTGATGGAGAGAGAGAGAGAGGTGGTTTTCTAAAGGAGCTCGACTCCACTGGGGTGGGAGAATTCCCAGTGGCCTCGTAGAGAACCAAAGGCACTCATACGTTGTCAGCTCTGCTGTTCCCAGAGCGGGTAAGAGGAAAAGCTGGGTGGGGTTTTGTTGAGCTTCGGGTCAGTGTCCCTTTCTGTAAGGACCTCATCTCTTGTGGGTGCTCCCACCTTTTCTGCATAGAGTTGCTTTTGCTCTGTGAGGATAAAGGGTGTGTGGGTCTTGCCCCGTGCTGCAGGTCTTAGGCTGATGTTGGGATACAGTCAGGGAAAACTGTTTCTTTCCTTCGAATGTGGAAGCAGTGTAGTCCAAGGTCAGAGTCTGTTCAACAGCTTTTGCGTATGTGGTCTTTCTCTTAAGGGAGAGACCTTGAAGACTCCTTTCTTTGCTCCCCAAAGTAGCCTTGTACATGTTCATGTATAGTGCTATTGGGCTGAGTTGTTTTATCAGTGAACTTGGTGAGCTCTTGTGAAGAAAGGGAGGGAGGAAGGGGGAGAGGTGGGTTGTCCAGCTACTCTTCCTCCGGACACCAATCGGGTTGCAGAACTTCACTGAAAGCTTTACTAATAGAATTGTTGTTCTGACATTATGTAAAAGTGGTATTAATATTGTGTGACTTTTCAAAGAGCTAGTTAGATTTATAGATAGGTAATAGGGATATTGAAGAAATGACTTCTCAAAGAAAAGAGCACTTGGAACAAAAGAAGTGGAAAACAAGGTGTGCTTTAAGGAAAACAAATCTGAGGAAGGAAATGAAACAGCTTGTGGGAGGCGAGGGAAGATGATACCCTTTGGCGTTCCTTAGTGCTGCTGAGGCTCAGCCCCAGAACTGGAACATACCCCCTCTGCCTTATTTCATCTCTACCAAACAGGACATTGTCAAGTAGCTCAGACCAAAATGCTGATCTGTCTTAAAACTGTGTCGGTCTGCTGGTGAATATTCTCTGGCAGAGCTTTACATAAAACCGTAAGATACTTAATTTATCATGTTAGCTTCCCCTTTCCTCCCAAAATTCTCTTATCTGTTGTAGGCCCCACTTCAGGATTCATACTGCCTTTGCTGAATTTTGTAGCAGCAGCTACTTAAGCCCTATTCCCTGAACGTGAGAACGTTGTGCGCGGACGAAGCTGGCATGTTGCGGTGCTATAGAAATCTGAAATTCTTAAACGGAAGGAATCCTAAGACATTGGAAACAGCATGCCAAGGGGCAAATCGTGGAGATCGCACAACCCCCTTGAGAAGCAATTTAGGAACAAGAGCACCTGTGACAGTGTCCTGAGAACAAGGCAGTTGAGACAAAACCTTTAGTTCTTCCCCCATCCACTCTGTATGTGTCGGCCTCTGTGACCCTGGTGCTCCCTGCACCCGAGCGAGTCTGAGAGGAAAACGCAATGCGAAAGACGCGGAGATCAGCGCCGCTCCCTGCGAGTTCCCGGGGAGCTGGACTGGGCCTCCCTGTGAAACGGGGAAGGGAAGGGATCGCTGCAGAGCCGCCCGCGGGTGGTCTGAAGAGGTCTGGAGCAGCGCTGGTGCCCGTGGGGCGCCTCGCGTGCCAGCAGTCTGCGGGAAGGACCCGGGCAGTAACTTCTTTGTCCCCACCAGTGCTGTTGTTCCATTTCCTTCCTCTGTGGTAGTATGTAAGGCTAGGTGTGAGTAGGTGTGGGGTGTTTATCCGCCACAGGTACAGGAGCTGTCGTATACCTCATTTCTAACTCGTAACCGAGTAACTTGCTTTAACTTTCTCCAAACCCTACAGAGTTGCCAAGTCTGCCCTCCCTCCTTTGATTAACACTGAACTCTGGCCTATAGCACCCCGTGACCTGCAACCTGGGGAGTGACCCCCTAACGCCTCTGAATGTCGCTGCTTAAAAGCTACTGCAAAGTGAGGGCAAATTGCAATCTTATCTTATTTCCTTTGGTTACAAGGGGTCCTCTTGATTAGTCTGTGAATATCTGCTCCCTCCCCTCCACTCTCCACGGAAGAGGGCCACCCAGGCTGCCTTTCCCCCACCCCAGGGCAGCTGCCCCCGGGCTGCGCTGAACCCCAGGGCCCGGAGGTGCTCTCAGCCCAGTGCTGCGTACACGCTACTCACTTTTTTAACATGACCAAAAAAAAAAAAAAAAAAAGGAAAAAAAAAGAAAAGAAATCTCCAAATATTTAATTTTCTTCTTTATTATTTGACAATCCTGTATCCCTTCCCTGCTCCCCAACCTGGCCAGAAGCTGCATCCTTAACCCGGTCCATCTTTATTTGAATGTAGTTCCCCTACCCCTATGGGAAAGAGAAGCTTTGTCAGGTCACGGTGGCTGCTATAAGTCGGGAGGGGGCGGTTTCTTTGTTTTGTTTTGTTCTTTTAAAATTTCCAGCCAAAACCAAAGATTTCCTAATGATTGTATAAACTCAAAACAAACAAACAAACCAAAGACAAAGGGCGTCTTCAGCACCAAGCCCATCTGTGAGGCCGGCCTGGCCGGGGTGAGGGTCTCCGCCAGCCGCCAGCCTGGGGGGGCTGCCCCGGGCGAGGGGGCACTGCCCTGGGCCCGGCCTCCGAAAGGCCCCGGGAAGAAACTCGCCGCCCTGGGGCAAAATCTGGGGCGCAGGTGCTGGGAGGGACGGCTGGGGGCTTTGCAGGTGGGTTGAGGAGCTGAAGACTTGGGTGCAGGATTGGCTGCTCTGCTGGGTGCTTTAACCCTCTGGGGGCTGGGTGATGTTGATTAATACACGCTGAGGTGCACTTCTGAGCTTCCCCCCTCCCCCCGTCACTGCTTGGAAGAGGCTGTCCTGTTGTGAGAAATCCCTGAAAGAAGAAGCAGCTGCTTTTCATTTCTCCTCTAGTTCCTTTTTTCTAGATTTCTTTTATTTTTGCAGCACCACTGTGCAACTATGCATTGTATTTCTCAACCTTTTATGCTAGGTAGATGCCTGTGACTTTTTAACTTTTTGGGGGGGGATTGCAAATGGAGGAACTTTTTACATGGATCTTTTTAATCTCAGTTGATTGGGGGGTGTTTGGTTCTAGGGTCATACAAGCTCTATCCCAAAGCAAAATCCAAATGTTAATATTATTAGCCTGATGCAGATACCAAAGATAATTTCTTTCCTGCAGAACCTTAGACTTGTGTATTAAGTACGATTACCCAGCACTTGCATTAGTCTAACCTCAGTAATTCCAAAGCTTAGATGTATATTTTGGTATATTTCTGGGATATTAAAAAATTGTCGTTTAAATTCTTGTTTGTTTCAGTGTAATGCTCTTAAAGTCATAGCATGGAGATAACTGAACTTGTCCTATTCTTAGTAGTTTGAAATAATAGTATTTTTGTATGTTTTGGGTGTGTCTATGTATGTATTAACATAACAGTTTTCACTGCCTAGGTGTTCATAAATTAAAAAAAAAAAAAACAACTAAGGGTTTTTAAACTGTACATAATATTCCATGAGGAATTTCCACCAGACCGCCAATTTGGATCGCATTTTCACTGACGGCTGCTCCCAACTGGGATTCTTTCTTTCTTTTTAAAGAGACAGCATGTTCTTTTTTTTTTCCCCATTGACCTGAGGTTCTTTCTCAGCATAAAGGGGTTTTCACTGTTTTTCAGGGATGGGCCAAAGAGGAAGTAGCTTAAATTTTGTTTTAAAAAAATATTTAACATGTTAGTTTGAAAACTAACCCTTTGTATGAAGAATTGGGAGTTGAAAAACAAGCCCTTTCTTCTAAATCCGGCAATAGTTTTCAAAGAGATGAGGATTTCTAAATGTCTGTAGCATCTGGGCAGTCCCTTTTTGCTTCGTTTCTAAGACAGACAAATTTTCAGTCTTAGTGGTTTCACTACTCTGTGCAAATGCCTGCTTACACTGGCTGGGAGGTTTTATTTTTCTCTTGCCCTTCCTCATATACTGCATTTATATGCTTCAGGTCAGCAGAACACTTGAAACTGAGGGCCATATGGGAATACCTGTACCCAAACGCAACTCGAGCTTTTCTTGAGACTGAAATGTGAGAGTCCCACACATTTCAAAACCTTGCTGATCACACTAGGGGTGAGGAGGAAGGCGAAATGCTGTCTCTTTAAAGATGTCCTTTATTATTATTATTGTTATTATTATTATTGTTATTATTATTATTTTCCCAGTGGTTGCCTACAGATAGCTGTAGGCATTGAGAGATTGTGTAGATTACAGTAAATCAGAATGAAAAGGTAGATTTTGTGTAGATGCATTTGTCTGCTGTAATTTTTTATATATATTAAACTTACTGTAATTGTACAGTTCATTTCTGTTGTAAACATCATTAAACCATTTTCCAAGTGTTTTAACATGTATGCACTTGTTTGTAGTTTTTTAAATGTGTCAGGGGAAGGCTAATTCCCCTTCCCCCGGGATGCATCAAACTGGGCCAGAAGATTCTACTTTCAGGCTCTTTGTCTTGTCAAAATGGAGGAGAGCCCAGGTTTTTTTGCACTCTGCCTGAAGCTTTTGTTCTACTCCTGTATTATCGACTCCTTTCCTAAAAGAAAAAACGGCTTCAGTTGCTTCCTGAAGGCAAAGAGAAGACTCGGCTCACACCTACGGTGAGTGTCCCCAAAACAAGTATTGGGTGCTTTTTGAAATCAATATCCGTTTATATATAAAGAGCATAAAGGTGATTTCCCCCCCCCCCCCCCCAAGCATTTCTTCTGTGTTGTTTAGTGCTTGGTATTTGATGAGTGCTGAAACTTTTGACTTCTACATCTTGCAAATGTGGTTATCATGATTTAAAAAAAAAAGCAAGCTATTTTCAGTACTGTCTATTCTTGCATCAAGAAGAAGAGTGCTTTGCAGCAGCAACTGTACTGTAGTTTCCAGCTCAGATCTTTGAGGTATTGCCCAATTCTCTCAGATTTTTCTTGTCATTGCAGAACAGTAAGGGATCTAGGAAATTCTTTGCAAGAAACATTCACTGCCATGCATAGGATGTCTCAGCTTACTTTTTTTGTGCTAATTTAGTATCTTTGAAATATTCTTCAAAAGCTACAAGCACCTACTGCAGGTACAGCTTTACTGCTTAAGAAGTTAGGCACAGCCTTGTAATTTACATAGAAGCAATTTCAGCAGGTTCTTCTGCTGCTAACCCAGTCCCTTAAGAAAGGAACAGGTAACCTCATCTGGGCAGTGCCCGCAGTGGCAGCTCTTGTTCCCACAGTCTTGCTTTAGTCTCTGATCCCTCTGTCCGGACTGGTGGAATGAACTGGTCAGCTCCTGACCTGAGTTAAAATACCTTTTATTTTGCTGGGCTGTTTTTTGTCCTTGCTGAGTTGTTTAGAGGCTTCATTGCACAGTCTTGTAAGTCACTGGCAAAACTGAGGATGCAGCAGGAGGCAAGTGTCCCTGTTACCTTGGGCTTACAGCATTTTTCCAACATCCCATCCCACCTCCCAGGATGTCTTTAGAAGCTCCTGTGGGAATGCTGTCCTCCTCAGCTTGCCTAGAAGATTATGCTGCTGAGTGTAAATTGGTCCAGCCAGCCTGAATGCATCAGCTTAATGGGCTTGTACCATTTCCACAGCTGTTCACTGTGCACACGCACACACAGGTCTTTGACACTAACTTTATTAATTCAGCAAAAAATGCATTACATTGTTGAACTAGTATCTCTTTGGAATTATCCCTGCATCATCTTTTAAAGGTAAACTGACGATAGACTGTTTGGAAACTGCATTTACATTGGCTTTTGTACAGTTTCTGTTGCCCAGAAGTGATAGTTTTGGTCTGTTTCTAACATCAGAATTGCCATACCAGCTCTTAAAAGGGGAGCGTGTTCTGCAGTGATGGCTGCAGATGTTGCTAACGTGAGGGGGCAGACGTTCCAGCCAGACCCTTCAGCCAAATGGGATTCTCCAGGGTGAGTTTTCCTGGCTTTTCCAGTATTAGTCTCTTTATCGGAGTCCATTCTCCTTGTTTTCATTGCAACAGGGGTATTTTCTGCATTCTGAGAAGTCTCTTTTGCAGGTTACCTGGCTCTTGTTTAGCTCCAGGTGCTGGATGAGTGGCAATGCCATTGCTTGATCTTTTCTTGGAGCTTAGTGCTCTTTTTCTTCATATTGAAAAGCTGGCATTCAGCCTCTGTCCTTCACTACACTAACATTGCTTCACTTTTTACAATTAAAGAAAAAAGTCATCCTCCACTGAAACAGTTTTTAAAAGGTAAATTTAAAGCAAAAAGTTTAGCTGGCCTGTGTCAAATAGTCTTAAGATAAATACTACAGGAAATAACTACAGCCCTATCTTTACATGTTCTTTAAATCCAATGAAACCATAATTGCATGTCATGATACCCCTGGAAGGCAAGTAAGAGCTATGGAAACAGCTGTGTTTAGTAGGTGTGGTCTGGTCCCACAACAGAAATCTTACAAAAATCAGCCTAGTAACCACTGCTATTGGAAACAACTTTACAGATATGTACTCTTTAATAGCTAAAGCTGGCAGTTACATGATTCAGGAGGGAAGGGAGAAGGGACTGACAAAGTCCAGACATACTCCCTCTGCTCACCAGCCAAAGTAGGTTTTTGCACTGAGAAAATACACAGCGTTTGTTTTGGATGAACAAGGCTTTCTCTCCTCCCCAAAGCAGGTGAGCATCTCTTACTCTTGCCCATCCCATCCGTGACTCCCGCTTAGCGGGGGGGCAAAGGCTGCATTTGGAGAGCATCGTAAGTGTCCTTGGTCGCTGTACTGAGTCCCTGAAAAACAGAAAAACAGGTGAGGTACAAGTGTGAGTGCTTAGTTCTCCCCATCTGACTGGCCAGGAACAGGGCGGCAGGGGCTCAGTAGCATAATTCTAATTTTTTTTTTTTTTTTTCCTACAGAGGTTTTTATTCATGAGTGATTCCTTAGTCTTTGTATGGTATCAATAGCTATCACTTACCTGAAGGCAAGATGTATCCTGAATAACTGTTATGAACATATGACTACAGCAACTCATCCTCACTGGTTATATACATCTTTAGAGTACATTTTATTTGCATATTATTGACTATTAAGAGCTAACTGATGCTAGAGTGAACCTTGTCTGCTAACTAAATGAATAGACATCAAATCATGAACTTTCTTTTCTGGACTTCTCTTTAATTTAGAAGGGAAGTCAGATGCAACTCTAAATTGGCGGCAGGGCTTCAGATGGCTGTGAACCCTGGGAAGCATCCCCTTGCACACCTTCCTGCGATGCAGCAGTCCTTCTCCTGCCAGCCTGCTCTGGCGGTGGTAAGTCAGCTGTCACGTGTGAGTTACAGAGTCATAGGTCAGCCAAGGAGGCTGCCAGAGCAGAGGTAACGGGGGCTTCTGAGAGTGAGTAGTTAGTAAGACAGGTGGTACCCACTTGTAGAACTTCTAGCTACCCTTCACTCCTCTGCTATGAATATTTAGTGGCATACTGAGTACAATGATAAGATAGTGCTTCTTATCAGCTACCTGTGACTATCTCAGTAGAGCAGGTTTTGAAGAAAGATGCCATTAGCTACAAATATGCCATGTTACAGGAAAACTTCCTGGCATGTGCTGCATCAGAAGAACTTCTTTAATATATATTTTATTTTTGTCATTTTGAGATGTCAGTGGCAATGTACAGGCTTCTACAGAAAGTAAAATGCATTTTGGAACAATTATGTACGGTGGCCCAAATAAGGCCTTACTGATGGACTCCTTGCCCTCTGTTATGTGTGTGCAACACTGAACCCCCCCCCAGTGCACCAAGGGGCTGAAGGTGCTCACCAGTTTGTGCTCTGTACGCCATAGTGAGGTGGGCTGAACCACTGATTCTTTGAGTTATGACAGCTGTTTGGTAACCTGAAGGTTTCCATTTAAGCAGTAAACAATTCTGAGACCAAACTGTATGCATCATCAGCCGCAGTGAAAAGGTGGTTCTCCAAGATGCAGGGCTGTGGAAATAGTTCCTGCCAGAGCAGCTAAACAAGTGTTCCTGCCAGTTGTATTTAGAATTGTGCAGCCACTTAAGTACCAGCAGTGTGGTCTTTGCCCTAAATCTGAGTAACTATACTCAGAAAAGTGCTTAGAAAGCTCTGCTTCATCATGCATCATTAACAGTGCAGTTAGATATGTAACTACAGGCTACAATTAAGCCATGAAGCTAGATGAGGGGAGCAGCTGCTGGATGTGTTGCCTACCTGGTAGACACCTTCATTCCCTTTGCCTCGCCGCCTTTGCTGCTTTGGGAAAGAAAAGCAAGCATAGATTAATGGGTGCTTTCACGATTATGCAAAATGAAAGAAACCCCCAACTTCCCCCATTCTGTACTGAGTGTCAGCAGCTGTGGTTGGCCTGGACACCCACTGCGCAGGAGGGAAAGCACCTGCTAAGTCTGGACCAGCTCAGACATGTGGCAAGGGCTGTGAAGGAGGAAATAGCAAGGATTGGAAATAAAAGGAAATTATTTTGGGTTGCTGACATATTTTCCTGTCATACTGTTATAATGCTGCTATTTCTTTGATTTACTGTATGTATAGAGATTTGGCAGTGTTCCTATAGACACCGATTGTTTCATGAGCTGAAGCCACACCGGGAAGAAATGGGGCTGTGTGTTTTGAGTTACTGCATGTCAGCTGGTGTCCGAGGGACTCTGCCCTCTATTGGACAGACATGGGTGAGTAAGTAAATTCTCTCGCCCACCTTTTGTAAGCTCTCTAGATGTTCAAAGGAGCTGCAGATAAGGCTGTCTGAGGACAAAGTCACGCAGTATTTAGTAAAATAGGTACTGGGCCTGTCATGGTACAAATAGAGCACACAAACAAGGTCACTCACACCAACCAGGTAAAAAGAAAAACCTCCTCCTTGAACCCACTTGCTGCTGCCGTCCCAGGGGTAGGGGGAGCTGCCAGGCAAAGTAGCCAAGTTGTGCATGAGAGTGCAATTTCCAAGTGAGAATCAGGGACAGCAGAGCTTACAGCCCCCTGGATGGAGGCTGGCATGTCAAGGCTATGGCCCCACCGCAGCAGAGTACTGACTATCATAAACACATGGCAAGGAGTAGTGCCTGCCACAATTAAAATTGCAGCAGCCTGTTAAATGATCATATATCTAGAATGAGGCAAGGGGTTTGGTGTTCCCATTCCCCCAGTAATAGAAACATTCATGAAAACGTGGTGCGACTTTATAAACCCATAGCTCATAACTTGACTATGAGCTTGACTATGGCAGAGGGGTATTAGAATAAAAAAGGGGAGGGGATTAAATATTGGTGTTGCTTCAGCATTTCTCAACACTAAACTTTGTTTTGAAATACCCCTTTTTTCATGTTTCAGAGGGAAATGAAAGGTTATATATAAGACACTTTGACATAAAATAGAACGTGTGTAGGTCACAGCAATTTTTCATTTTGCCATGAACAGTGTCCCCAGATGGTTTGTTTTCAACACAAGCTTCCCTCCCTCAGCAATTTGTGCACAGAGCTAAAACTATCCATTTGCCGCTAGCTTGAGATATACCTGATGCGTTCCTTCTTAAACATTTGAGAGTAGAGGAAGGAGAATGTTTCCCCTATTACTTTTCTGAAGAGAGGCACAAGGAGAAGCTTGCAAATGCTTACTTGTGTCGATAAAGCAGACCAGCCTCGACAGCCCATAGAGGGGAAACTGAACCTCCAGCTCTGAATTGCTCTGGAGCAATGTCCTCAACTAATGTGAGTTGCTGGGCCACAGATGTTGCAGCATTTGAAACCAGACATTTTCTTCAACTATTCCTCACCTATCTCATACCCTCTGCCTCAGCTGGGGCAGCTATCAGAATTTTTCTGTCCAAAATTTGAAATGTTTTCCCTTGACATTTTTCAATCTGCCCAGGGACAGTGCTGGTGTACAGGCTGTGTTTCTAATATTGATGGGAAAAAGCTTACTGTCCGATCTCCACCTTGTTTTATGGCTACTATAACGCTATAGCTAACGCCTGTCCTACTGCTGCACCAGTAACCTGCTGGTTACTGCAGGAAATAGGTAACTGCTCTCAGCTGTGCCTGTACATGCTGTGCAACACAGGGACTTCCTTGTGCAAGGCACCTACGTGCAGCCGGGGCTACTGCTCTGTAACAGACTGGCAGTGAAGAATTTTTGATCCCAGGCTTTCACCAGGAAGGAAAGTAGGACTCACCTCTCCCTTCATTCCGATTTCACTGTATGCCTCACCCATCTTGTCCTTCTGCAGTGACTGCAAGCAGAGAGGGGGAAAGAGTCAGCATGTTACTGGAAAAGCCAAGCCAACCCCTGGGTGACTGCACTCCAAGCCTGTGCTTCTGGGGCTGCCTTGCCTTCAAAGCTTCATTATATTCTAAAGAAGGGACAGTGGTGGGACTTGATCGATATGCTTTTAAGTAGATGCTATATGTGATCAAATTTGCTTACCATATCGATACCACCTCATCTCCAAACACTTAAATGAATATAACTCTACCCTCAACCAAGTCATTTATCTAGACTAGCACCAGGTACTACAATCAAAGCTCTCCAAAGAAAAGCTTTAAGCAGCATTTGTTCAGGAGCCAGACCTAAACATGCAGCTCAGGCCCAGAGAAAAGGGAAGTCTAACACTGCGGGGTAAAGGTTAAGAAAGAGGAGCTCTTCCTTCCTCCATCCAGGGAAGCAGTTCCCAAATGTTTACAACCAGCTGTGATCAGAGCTTCTGATTCAGCAGTGATGAAGGCCAGTCTTGGAAAGAAGCTCACTTCTCAGCAAGCACCAAACACCCAGAAAAACCTGAGTTAAGACATAAGCATTAGCATTCATGTATCTATCCTTTGGAACATAGACCACCACATTCAGCCAGAGTTAAATCAATTAAATCAACAGGCTCCTAAGCAGCCACTTTGAGATGCACTGGCATTTAGCCTTTGTCAGAGAACAGTCAGAGAGGCTGGAGAACAAGCGCATAAAATATTGCAGCATCAGTCACAGAGGACCCAGGTTGGTTAGTCATAAGTTAACATAAAGGGATCAGCAGTTATCTTGATCCAAATTCTTTTCCTTATCCACCCAGGGAGTCAATGTTTTTGTCTTATGGTAGAGAAGGGAGCAGAAATTTTCTAGCAAAAGGGGAAGGTAGGGAAGTCTTTGAAAGCAACTATTAAGTTTGAACCAAAGCTGAAAGGGGGGGAGGGGGGGGGAAGTCTCCTATGAAATAGAAACTCCTATTTCCAGTCACCCCTCCCTCCAGCTCTCACTACTCACAGTGTAGACAGTGTCCTGAGGGTTCTTTCTTCTCTGCTGTAAAACAAAAGAAGAAAGTTGCCTATGTGTTGCACTACCAGCATCCCCTACCACCTTGTATGTGCCTGTGCATTTGCTCTAAGGCACAGCTACAGCTCTATGGGGGTGCCATGCCTGTTACAGCCCATCTTGCCTCCGCCCCTAAGGCTCTGTTAAGACAACTTGTTCTCTGGAAAATTAAATTAGTTTTAATAATTGATAAAACTTAGCTCTTCTCTGCTCAATCCCTACAGCTGTCACCTGCAGGCAACCCCTACACACCGATGCAGAAGGTTTCCCCTCCTTTTTCCTTTGAAACTGTTGGGCTCTGCAGCAGAAACAGTTGTTTTGGCTGCTGCTTTACTTTTCTTGGCACTTGTTTGGCAGCATCACAAGCAGCGAGCTCTCGTGAAACACCCACTCCTGCCTTGCCTGCTCCACATCCGCCCCAAGGGTGGGTGTCACTTCCTATTCTGGGTGGCTGCAAGCTCTCAGCAAAGTGATGGGGGGGGCACAAGGGGCAAAGATCAAAGGGGAAGGGGGAAGGTTTGCTCTTGTCCCCACCATGCTGCCAGCCGCCTGAGTTACTACACAGATTTTGCCATTCCCTCTCCAGGAAGGCACTTGTGCTTAGCAAACGCGTGATGACTGCCTGCATGTCTAAACAGCGGTTAGACACAAGAAGGAAGGAACCAGATTAAAAGAAAAAAGGTGCATGTGTGGGAGGAAGTTACCTGGTGTCTCCCACCCAGCTCAGGGTCTGCACCTCGCTTTGCCCCCAGAACATCATATTCATCTCTGTGTCCACGAGACAGTTTCTGGAACAAGGAAGCAAGAAGCAGTGACAGTCATTATGATGATGAGAAAATAGATCTTGACTTAACACAGGAAAAGAAAGGGAACCCAGCTTGGTGTCCAACTTCATGAGTACTATAACTGAGCTAGAAATTATTTTTACCCCTTAATGCAACTGTCAACAAAAATGTCTACAACTAAGCCATGGAACTGATAGAGTAGTCTGTGCTGCACAAAACTGCAAGCCATTGCATCAAGAACATTTCTTAAGTAGAAATGACCTGAAAATGAGAGTGCGTGGGGGGGGGGGGACGACGACTCTGACTTCCATGCTTTCTCTCCCACTGGTGGGTGAAGATCCATGAGCTTGATTTTTCTTGCAGAGCAGCTCAATTAAATTTGCATCATGAAGCTATAGCAATTTGATGCCCAACACATTTCTTAGCTGGAAAATGTTACCTTGGAAGAGGGCAAAGGAGAGATTTCAGGTCAGAATAACACAGCTGACAGAGTGCTATTAAAGGGTGACAGGCAACACTCCTTAAACTGAAAAAAAATGCGTTAGTGTTCATACATTACACAGTTAAACAGTAGAACTCATCACAGGATGTGGCTATGGTCAAAAGCGTGAGAGAAAAAAATTAAAATCAAAAGACAACTAGACATAGCAAAAATAGCTGAAGTTTAATGCTGCCATGAGTGAGCAATTTAGCTAGGAATGACAGACAGGATCTTGTTTCAGTCCTCCTTCACTGCCTAAAAAGCCATCTGATGCTGGCTATGATCAGGGTACAGTGGACGAGGCACACCTCTGGTACAACAGGAAAGCTCTGGGACGAGACAGCTGGGCTGTGATGACTCAGGCCCCAACCCACCAGATGATACAAGAGCTGCAGTTGCCCAAAGTCAGCAACACAGCATTCCTGGGCATTTGCCCTTTCTCCAGCCCACATCAAATAACATTGGCAACACGGGTGGTGGCGTGCCTGTGAGCCGCCCAGGGAATGGTGATCAGCAAGAGCTGCAAGCCAGTCGCCGAGGGTCAGGTGAGAAACTGGGGGTGCACATCATATATAACAGTCCAGTGGCTGCATACACACACAGAGCTCTCGCAGACATGTTACGTGGTGCAGCACACCGCCTCTGAAACAGTCTGGGTTCCTGGTATACCTTCAGCTCAGTGGATCAAATCAGGAACCTACAGCTGAGATATCTATCTAGCACCCAGCCAGATAAGTGACAACAGAACCTGCCCTTGAGGGCTTTTATCTTTCCTCCTTACAACTGCTGTGCTGCACACCTCAGTATAACATTTTTCATTAGCTGGGTCATCCAGTGTCTTTCTGATCCACAGGCAGTTCATTATCTATAAGCACCCAGAAAGGTCTGTCTGGGTAGCAGATTTGAAAACAAACAAAAGCAGTAGTTACTTACATTATACACATCATCCTGGCCTGGTTGCAGCTGTGGTTCAGAGGCTTGGCTAAGCTGGAAGAGAAACCATACCGTGAGCAGAGAGACAGAGGCTCCGTTCAGTCTTTTTGTTCCCTCTCTCCTACAAGTTACTCTCATCAGAAGCAGGGCAACCCATAAGCAGTCCTACCTGTGGCACCAATGGGGATACAGGCAATACAAGTCACAGCTGCACTGACACTTTTATCCACACACCAGGTTGCTCTCAGCAGCCAGGTCATTTTACTTGCATAACACCAGTTCACAGCTACACAAAGCATATGAGTTTGGGATTTTTTTTCCCCCCTCCACTGATTTTGCATTCCTATTCTGTGCATATCATAATCCTGTGCTATCGGAAGTCTCTCCATCAGGATATAAAATCATAATTGATGCCTGTATTAAGAAAAACTGGGTATCTGGGGCTGCTAACAACCAAAAGCACCCCCGAGACCCCCCTCCTCCAGGAAAAGTGCTGCCTGCAGAGTTCCTGGGTGTCCTCACCTTCAGAGTGTGCAGGGGATCCCTGCACTCCTCAGGAGCAGCGCCTGGCTTGTGGGGCTGCAGTGCCACCACAGTTAGTTGGCATGAGTGGCAACTAACCAGTAAGTAAAGGATTTCCCTTCTGTAGCTACTCTGGCTCAGCTCCTCACAGTATTTATGAGCAGTTAATTGCTAAGCCAAACTTTCAGGTAAAAAGGGGTAGTTTTAGGTCAGTGAGAGCAGCTAGCTTGTGTTCCAATCTTTTAAAAAAAAAATAATTGTCAAAGTACATTCTGCATTGCTTTAGCCTTGTTAAATTTCTTATTAAAAAGTAACCTTCTAGCTAGGTGTGTCTTTAGGCATAGGAAAAACTTGACTTTGTTTTTTAAAATTGTATTCATAGTAATTACAAGTTACCTACTCCACCCCTTTCCCTGTGAAAGTGCCATTATAGTCCCTGAACCTTTGGCGAGACCAGTAATTTACGAAGCATGTAGCCCACATTTCTTGCAACAGAGACTAAGCCTTCACGTGCATTGGCCATGTGCTCCATCAATAAAAAGCTCACAACAGAGATGAGGCTGTGCCATTGGCAAAAGCCTCCACAAACCATTCCTTTGGCCAAGAGATGAGGTGAGAGATGTGACACAGCTTGCAAGATTCTAAAAAACTCCTAGGTTTGGGACAAGACAAAGGCCCCTCAGGAAATGCCCCACCAGCTTCTTGGTGCTTTGTGGTGGCGTTTCAGCTGCAATGCCTCTGCTGCTTTTGGCTGCAAGGCTCCAGCATAACCACAGGCATGGCTCTCCCCTTCCTTCTGCTGCCTTCCCTCATGCAGCAGCTTACTTGGTACAGCTGAACACTACGCATGTTACCAGCAAACAGCTAGGCACACCAGGAAGACAGCTAGCGCTCCCAGACCTAAAGGCGAGGGATGCTGCCTCTGACCAGGAGCCATTTCCAGCTCCAGCTCTGCCCCTGCAGGAAGCCCCAGTGGGAGAAACCACACTAGTTTCTGCCCCTGCAGCAGCATGCTTAAGACATGCTCTGGGTGGGGAAGGAAGAGCGGCTGGCAAGTGCACCGCGGTTGCGGCAGCTCCTTGTGCCAGGTTCACGCTCCTCCTTGGATGCTTTGCCAAACCCTCCTTAACTATCGCACTTTCGCCCTGCACTGGGTGAGGTGCACAGCTCCTGCCGGCAGGTACAGTGTGCACTGTGTGTGCCCCAGCAGCAATTCCCTCTAGCAGCCTCAAAAAGACTTCAAGTCTCAGAGCAGCGCTTTCATCTGCAGTCAGGATTTACACTGGCAACAAAAAAGGTTTCTCCTTCTCCATTGCTGAGTTCTGCTCGTTTCCTCCAAACACCCCTCTCTCCCTCTGGGTTCAGCACTGGCTTTACAGTCCTGAGAGAAGATCCCACTGCAGAGCCAGTGGGGCACCAGCAGCAGCACATCACCCTGTCAGGGCTCCTGCTGGTGATCTCAGCCATGACCTGGTGAGAAGCAAGCCAAGATCCCAAGCACAGCTTGGGATCATCCCCTTCGCTTCTGGGGGAAGGCTAAGCCAGGTGTACAGACAGCAGCCAAGACACCTTTTCACCTGCTCAGGCTTGGCTGAAAGCACCATTGCATTGGAGTGCTTTGTGCTGGGGAGAGGCAGACAGCTCCTCTCCTATGATTAACAGAGCTCTCAGAGCATGTACATCTGGAAATGTACATACCTCCATTACATTACATTATCTTTGTCTGTGGAAGTGCACTAAAGGCACTAAGTGTCTCCCTAGATGCTGAACAGCTGCTGGATAGTAATAACAGCCCATCAAGTTGTGTCCATCCTGTCCCCCTGACTCCTCTGCTGTGGTTGTTAGGGTTATATCATTTGCATCATCACACTCATACTATCAAAGATGTCTGACTTCTTGAGACATTTCAATACATCCTTCACAAGCATGGCATTTATCCTGAATTTTTCTGTATATCCTCTCCTCTCTTTCCAATGACAAAGCAGCAGAAGAAACCACATCACTGTTGATGAGGCATTTCTCAGCTACAATATCTAGAATCTCTGACTGCATCCATAACTACGCTCAAAACACTCATATACTCTCTTCCTCTCCATTCATGAACCTTCAGAAAGAACTTCCCCAGATTGCTCAGGCTGACACCAGAAAAGGAAGAAAGTAAAAAAGCAAAAAAGAGAGAAAAAAAAAAAAAAAAATCTTATTTAGAGAGACATGCTTCCTCTCCACCCCCACTTTCCAGTTCAGCCCAACTTGTTTACACCACCAAAGCCAAATACATCAGTGTTTGGATAGACTGACCTTTGCTTTCACAAAAAGGGCTGTCATGATGACTGCGTAAATGAAGAGGAATCCATCCAGTAAGTAGCAGAGTCTTGGGTCTGTCAGTCCAAGAACTGGTACAGCATCTGTATAGAAACATCAGATACATCAACAAACAAGGCCATTTGTATCACTGGGTGCTTGACGGCATAAATGTGGCAGTGCTGCATAGAGCTTCATGAAAAAAATAGCCAATATGAGGGCAAGTCTGTCCATTTGCAAAGAAGATGGAAATCTGAATAAGAATCATAGGATTAATTAGGTCAGAAAAGCCCACTGCAGGGCCAACCCTCTCTCTAAACAGCATCAGTTAGACCAGGCTGTCCAGGACCTCAGCCAGCTGAGTTAGAGTATCTCCAAGGATAGAAACGTTTGCAACCTCCCTCAACCAATACAGGACATTTTACCCAGAGTTTCCCACCCACAGAGTCCAGGCTCTGCTCCCTGCAGCTTGCAGGCACTCGGCAGGGAGTGAGCACAGGATCTGCATGGAGATAACCAAGGATTACTAACACCACAGTTACTGCACAAAAGCCACACACACAGCATTTGTTTTCTGGGAAAACCCAGCAGCATCTCCTGCAGGGATTCATTACTGGGCCTGGTTAGATTCCTTCATCAACTAAAACTTGTGTGCTTGTGTGCATGTGAGAAAATATGTCTGTTTGGGCAAAATTTTAAGGAAGGTCTTCTCGGGACAAAATTTTGTGTTAAATGTAAAGAAAGATTGACACCACCATAGTCAGCTGGAGATCCAGGCTGAAATCGCTACTCTACTTTATTCAGAAGAGGAATTTAAAGATGCATCTCCTGTATCCCAGGTTATATATTGTAACTGTAAAGCTGCAGTGTCTTCTCTGTTAGGGTTCTCTTGGGCTCCCAGTTTGGGGTTGTGGGAGACCATTAATCACAAGAAGGGAACTATGGGCAGGAGAGACAGACTTTTAACCCCAGATGTCAGGACACATCCATGAGATACCCATGAGACACACTGATGTGCTTCTGGTTTGAGAGAAAGGTTTTAAACCTGAATTCCCTTCACAGGAACTTCATCTGGCTGCCCCCCCCCCAAAGATTTTTATTTGTATTTGGTTTTAAAAGAAGTGTTAAAACTTTTCTGAGAGAGAAAAATCTACTATTACCCTAATTGAGAGTTCAATAAAATTGTTACTCAGAAGATGTTGATGTTCATTTCCTAGTCACCATTGCATATGTTTATATCCTGACCGCATCAAGCGGGGCACAGTAATATTGTTGGTTTTCAACAGCTAAAACAGATTAAACTGCCCCTGTATCAGTTTGTAAACATTCAGTTAGTTCACAAATGTATCTAAAAAAATCAAAGCAGTTCAGGTCAAGAAGCCTAAGTAACTATAGATCCAATATGCAGCTCCAGGTCCATCCCCAAAGGAAAAGCTGTACTGCACAGTTATTAAAAAAAAACAAACACAAAACAAAAACAAAAACAAAAAAAACCCAAAAAACACTTAAAAATGAATCTGAGATGCACTTTGTACAAAGAATTGGAGGGAGTTCAAAAGAGAAAGACAAGAATGATCAAGAGCCTGTGAAGCCCTTCGATGAAGATAAATTGAAAAGAATTGCTATGATTCATCTCCTTCCTAAGGTGAACAAAATATGGCAATTCTTATTAACCACATGTGATGGAGGGTAGCTGAACCACTCAGTGCAGTGCTTCAAGGTGCTGAGTTACTCCAGTGCTGAGAGCAGGACCATTGTGCGTGCTGGCGTATCTCCCTGGCCCATTGGGCCATGCCGATGATTTCATTAGAAGAAACTTGCAGAAGACATTCAGGCAGTATGCACTCACCACCATGAGGAAGTCGCCTTCGCAGAAATAAAGTTAATGATGATGGCCTGTTGCTCTGCTCAAGCATGCAATTTGTATAAAGCATGACTTGAAAAGCCATGCCTGGATACTTGGTAATGTAATTGTAAATTCTCAAGCAGATGATACGATCGCTGTTCCCACTGAGAGCCTAACACAGCCAGAAAAAAAACCCCACCACACTTCCAAACGATTTGTTTGCTTGTCTGAACTAGAGTTCGGATTTATTTTTTTTTAATCATGCGTCTAGAAACAAATCCATGGAAATAAATTAAGATCCTAGATGGTTTTCCTTCTTCCCCTCCTATTATTTAAAAAAAAAAAAAGGTTCAAAGCACTTTATAAACAATAACCTTCACCACATTTTTTTCAGGATTATAAAACCTGATATACATGGGGTAAATGGAGAAAGAGAGATTAAGTTATCTGCCCAATACTGTATATTAAACCAACAAACAAGCTGAGATTAGCTTCCTAAAGATTTTCTTCTGAACAGCCACAGCACAATATTTTACACTAGAGTTGATTCAACACAAAACCAGCTTGAATCGCGTTAGACTTGGTAGCTAAAATGCAGTATTGGGGAATACAGCTGTACAACATCCAGAAGCAGTTTGTTTCTATCAGTAATTCAGCTGCTTTCACACAGTGCAGCAGTCTGCCCCAGCATACCCTGGCCTCGAGCTGGACGTGTCCAGAAGCAGATCAGGGTTTTCCGGCGCTGTCCCCAGATCAGAAATACAATGCAAGGAAAGCAAGCAGCCTAGCACAGAGTCAGGAAGCCTGGGTGTATCTGAGATGCTACTGAAGGCGGCTTTGGGGATCCTGGCCCTGACTTCCCTCTTCTTGTACCAAAGCAGGGGACGTTCATACTGTCATCTCAAGTCCAGTATTTCTCCAGCACTAATAAACTCCCCAGACCAGGAGCAGCTCAAGCAGGAGATGTAGAGGACTATGGAGGAGAAGTCAAGAGTGCAGGGGACTTAGCTGTAGCTCCATGTCAGCCATGGTCAACCTTGGCTGACTCTGTGGAGCCACCCAAGTGCCTACACGGTGCTTACCTGGGGCAGCCCGGCTTCCAGCACCCCAGGTAACAGATTAAAGCTGTTCAATGAGGGAAATCCTGCTAGACATAGTCTGGCTGTGATGATTCCTGGAAAAATACGTATTGAGCCAATGATAAAGTCCAATGTTTAGAAACCAAGAAAATGAATTAATTCATGTCTTTTCCTTCCTTAATATGTTTGATTTCTGTATTCTTTTAAAAAAAAAAGGTACAAAGCACTTTCTAAATAATAACCTTTGCAACAGCTTTCTGGATTAGAAAGCAAGAGAGAGAAAGATAAAAGACAAAAGATACAAAGCCTATTGAAACAAAGGTCAAAGAGATACAAAGCGTGATGAACAAGTAGCGGTTAAAACAGCATCCATTCATATGAACAGGATCAGTTTACATTTTTAAATTGCTAGAGGAAGGGTTACTGTCTCTTCAATGTTTGCACAACATGCACAAACAGAAGGCGAGTCCCTTGGGCACGACCAAAATGTACTCTCTGCCCTTCATCAGCCCTGAGCCATGGTTTGGGGAGCTGAGGCCAAGGTCACACCACTGCAGTGGATGGGCTGATGATGGAAGCTGGGCAGAGCCAAGCCTGCCAGCCTTGAGGGAACAGTCACACTCAGCTGCCTCATACAGAGCAAAGCACAAATAATGAACATTTCACTGATAATTCCCACTCTGTTAACCTTACAGATTACCCAGCGCCTACTGTGAGTTGCACAGCATCTTTTTGATATTCATATACCAGTGTTTTACCAGTCCAAATTTCAGCAGTCCAGTAAAACACAGCAGGATTTTAAAGCAAGATGTCTAAGTACAGGCACGTGGCACAGCTAACGTCAAGTCACAGGCCAGCAGGGAATACAGTTAGGTTGCACTGTAAATGATGTCAAGCTTACTGCTTAAATGTGGCTCAGACAAACAGCATCTCTCTCTCCAGGCATCAAAAAGGAGTTGAGTCACAAGTCAACATCTGTGTACACAAATACACAAGGGCTTAAGGATGAGGTCAAAGTGGTGCTCTTGCTTGGGAGGGAAGCAAGCTCTGAAGGAATAACAACTAGAAAGCTTGCACTTATTCCTGCTCACCACGTCCTCCTATGCAAGTAGCTGCACGTTAGATCTCCCATTGCACAGCGGGGATGACATTTACTCGTAGACTGTTGGGATGTTAAGGAAGACCAGAAACAAACTATGCAATTTACAGCATTAGGTAATTAAGGGTTTTTTTAGGAGTTTGTACAGGAGAAGCTATGGAAAGCTTTGTACAAGGAGCTGACACAGGATGAGCAAGGACTGGTGGAGCCATAGCAGCTGAGGTAGCAGGAAAGAAGATGGAGTCAGTAAGGGGAGCATTGCTTTGTTTTGTGAAAAGGTTGCCAGCCCTTCTCAATCCCAAATCCCAGCTGCCTGCCGCCACAACTGGGGCTCTTTCCCAAGCTGCACTTCTGCTCCTGAAAAGTTTCTTCCCAGCACCTCCTAATTCCAAAGCCTGGACTTTTGTTCCCCTCTTCTTCTCTCCTCCCGCCCAGCGCCGCAGCCCTGCCCTCGGCTGTGCCAGGGCACTCTCTCGTGCTGCTGCAGGTCCGTGCCCACACATGCCTGGACCCTGGGCTGGCACAGCTCCCTCATCCTGCTCCACACGCACCCCTGGAGCAACACCGCCAGCACCCCCGCAACAACCCCCTGCAGCCTTTTACTTTTTAAAGTATGGGGGGAAGGAAGGAAAAAAATTTAAAAAAGCAATTCACACCAACTGCTAGTGACAAGCGAGTGAGAAAAAGAACTCTAGCGACAGACCGACAGCAACCCTGGTAGCCGAAGGAGAGGAAGCCCGGGGGCCAGCGAGGGAGGCCGTGCTGCGGGCGCCCACCTCGAGAGCGCTGCGTGGCAGCCCGCCCTGCGCGGTGTGGTTTCGGAGAACAGCTTCAACCCCCTGGCTCAGGCCCAGCACCAGCTTTCCTGCACGTGGCCGCGGGTTTATCCCCGGCCACCTGCCCACCCGGTGCCTGCACATGCCGCCAGCTGCTCCCCTGCTCCAGGCTCGGAGACAGCTGGGGAGTCCCAAAACTCGCATCCAGATGCATCTGCCCTGCTCCAAAACATGGCACGATCGGTGGACGCTGCACCCCAAGGCTGCCTGGGCCCCGGTCCACAAGGCTGGCCGCCTCTGCCAGCTCAATGCAGCCAGTGCCAATGGGGATCTGCTGAAGCAAATCACTGAAACATGGCCTGGATCCTTGAAACACACTGGTGCATTTTTTTTAAATAGGATTTTCCCCCTCCGACATTTTTAGTGTGCATCTGGATTGAGTTAGACCGTGATTCCTGGTAATAGTTCAAGAAGTACAGACCGTAGAAGCTGAACTACCGTAAATTCAGATCAGATCCATCTACCATAATATTTTCTCTCCCATGGCCCTCATTAAGTGATTCATTTAAGGGTTTTATTTTTAGGGGTTACCAAAATTCAGTGACACAGTTATAAATGCAGAGTTTTATCTTCCCTAAAACTGAATTATTCAGTCAAGCCCATGAAAACCAGTCCCAGCATGAAAGATTTATTGATGCAACTGCAGTTACATAGAAGGTGTTTAAAGGCAGAAACTGAAGAGCCTTCTCCCAGCAGCTGAGATCTGCCACAGCTGCACCCCACAGCAAAGCAAGCAGCATTTCTCAGATGCCACTGTCCTCCACCAGCAGTGATCCAAGGGACTCATGGTCACTGTGTGCAATTCCCCTCAATTCTACCCCTTATCTTCCAAAAACCACTTGCTGCAGGTTTGTGTTGCCAGACTCCCCCAGAGGACAGACTTTCACACCTGTGGGTGCTGCCACCACCACACCACACATCAGGCACCCACCAGATTTTCTCTATGGAGGTCAAATGCAGGGAGAGCCTGGGTGAGACAGACCTTGCCTCCCTTACCAAAACCAAGATGCTGAACCCAAGATCACTGCCTGGGCTCGGGGCAGAAATGGGAGAGAGTTGAGCACCGCACATGGTGCTTCACTTCAGGTGTATACAGGCTGGCATTGAAGAGACAGCCCAGACTAAATGCCTAAAAGTTAGCCACCTAAAATTATGAAATATAATCCTGTTCATAAAGAACATATCTTCCCATGCGTTTATTTATTTATATATTTCTATGCTTTTTACTCATAGATATAAATAATAAACAAAACTGGGACACTCCAAGACTGAAGAAGCAGAGGCCAAATTCATCCTTCCCTCACAGAAGGAAGAGGGTCCTCCATGCCACTGTTTGGGCATATCGATGGAAAAATCTGAGCAAAAACGACTGAGGGAAGAAAAGGCCTGGATTACACCATGCATGGTATATTAACAGGTCTGATGTGCACAGTAGCCAGTTAACAGAAATGAGTGAAGTGAAAGGCATCCCTTGCATCAAACCAAGTATGTGAAGTCAGGAGGCTCCCTTTATGCAGAGGCTAAAGATAGTCCTGTTGATCATTAAATTATATTAAGATTGCAGGGCTAAGTAACACTTTCAACATAAAACTTCCCCACTACCATATCTGCAAAACCAAGACACCCAAGGAAAGCCAGCAGGCTTTTAACACAGGAAGATAAAATAACCCCACCACAGCAAAATGCCATTGAGCTTGCTGCCTGAAAAAAATTTCCAGGTTTGTCTTTTCATACCAGCCACTTACCTTGGCAAGAAAGTTAAAAGATGTTTACTGTCTTTTCTTTTCCCTCGCCGCCAGTTCCTTTAGTGCTGAGGAAGACTCTTGTGTTTGTGATCAATAAACCATCACACATTTATGAAACACAACATGGCCAAAAGCACAGGTCGTGCCCATGAAGTTCAAGATTATGGTTTGCTGTTGTCCTCAGCTTTAACGTGAAGGAACAAACTGCCGATATGATCAGGATTCAGGTTACAATACCTGACATTAGGCAGCCAGAATAATTACATTTTAAAAAGGAAAGTATTTCAGGTCATTAACTTCCACTTTTTTATGCCAAAGAATGCCAGCACTATGGAAACATGAGGTCAAGTTAAGGTGCTTTAGGATCCTCGTGAGTCCTTCACACTCCTTCCAGGATCCCTTTTTGGAGGCACTATGACAAAGTTCAAATAATGCAAGTTTCCTTGTGATTTATTTGGGAACAAATAGATTCAAAAGAAGGAAAAAGATTATGATGCCATAAAGGGCCAAACATTTTCTAGCACATCATGAGATAAAGACTCCAATAAAAAGTCCAGGGTACTGTAACAGGAGCAAGACAGGAAGATCTCCAACAACCGTCTGATTTGTGGAAAGAGGACCCGGTGTGTGCAGAAAACAACAATAAATGGTCTACCTTTCCAGTCTGAAGGTGAAGATTATTAACTTTGAACATATCATTAAACAAGGCAATCTTTCGCCCTCCAAATCCTTCCAGAGCCTCATCAGAAACAGAAAGGCGGCGAGTGCCTTGCTCATCTCTGGAAGGGGACTCCTCGCTTCATCAAAACAGTCAGTCATTCTCAGAAAAAGCAACTGCTTTCACTTCTCAGTTTTGCAAGAACTTGGTGCAAAGGGCTTTCCTGAAGCAAACCTGATGTTGCCTCCTAGAGACAGCAAACCATGCGTAGGGTGACTGCAGAACTTGGATATCCAACAAGCTCAGGTGACAGACATAAGCTGTGCAGCTCTTCCAGCTTTTGTAGGGGTTTTAGATTAGACACATGTGCTTTTACTAGACCCATCTTCATCAGGGACAGCAGAAGTTTAATCTAGTTAATGCAAAAGATGTTCCCCACTGTAAGTTTTCTATTGTCTAATCCAATCTGGTGTTAAGTGTCCCAAGAGGCAAGACTTGTTATTCAAATGGTTGTTTCTAGGTCACTTACCCCTTTCCTTCCCCCACCAATTCTGTCTGTGCCTCCTGCAACAGTAACTCACCCCAGACTGATTTACTATTAGGTGGCCTTTTCATGTTTAGTTTCTACAACCTGATGCATGTGATGGAGGACTACTTAAAAGAACTCGGTCTGCGCATCTCAGCTCACTAGGAATCCCAAAGAGACTAAATGCTGCAAAGCTGAAGGAAGAGACAGTAAGTCAGACACAAGATGCTGTTGATCACAATCAGATGTGCTTCTCTGTTCAGTGAGCACCTCACAGACGTTTCCCTACCACTTTAAATTAGCACTTTTAAATTAGACTTTACAAAAAGCAGTGGAAGTATGGTTATGCTAAACAGCTTGCAGCTAGCTCACTGCTGATGGCTCCAGTAATCAAATATACTGATAACATGAAGAACAGTTTTCAACTGAGAGATTTATAAGCCACCGCTCACTCCCTTTTATCCTAGCTTCAGACTTCCAAAAGTCATTAAGCTTATGCTGGCTGACTATTGACGGGAAATGGCTTTCTACTAGCTGGGTAATAAAGTAATAGAATATTTTGTGCACAGATATTTCTGAGTCAGCAAGCACAAACTTATCAGTGCGTTTTCTTCTTGTCTCAGTGTTAGTGTAGGTAAGGACTACTCTAATTTCACAGCGTGTGTCAAACTAAGTGCAGAGGTGCACAAGCCCAACAAGAGACTTAACAGGGTTGTTTTGTTGCAGACTGAGCTCAACTGCAACTCTCTTGATCAGCTGCAAGCAGAGAAGAAAAGTAGGAAACTTTTCCATCACAACAATGTAAGCTAAGAGTGGAGGTGCTGGAGGGAGAATTGCAGCTACAAGGCTATTTACAGACGTAAGTCAGCCCATGAGCAATTCCTTGTGTTACAGCCAACACAGACCAAAGCTGCAACAATTAGAGGAGCCGTCCTTGATGTATGGTCAAAGCCCTGACGGTACACTCATCACAGCTAATCCTACTGGAATTAAACCAGTTTTCCTTTCCTTTCTCCAGGATCAATTTCCACCTAAGATCACTGACAGCACCAGACCTAACCTGCGCCAAAAAAGCAGTATCAGGAAGTACACCAAATCCCCGATAATGAAAGCCATCCACTTTTTTAGGTTAAGCCTATAGCAACATTTTGCAAAACCCAGCTGGCTGTCATCCAAGGCTTTCAACACATTCCTCATATAACGTTTTTCAGCAGATAAATAGAATGGCTGAATTATAAGGAAGGTAGACATGTACAAAGTCATAGAAAGGTTGCGATATTTACTTTAGCTCATCCAGCAGGACCACTGGGAGCAGAGTGTTTTGACTTGCAAAGTCTCAAGCTGTTTTCATCGCGGTCCCTGTATAGACATCCACTTGCAAGAAGGCTTCTGAGGATGAAGAAATTACTAGTGAAGCTTGGTATCAGGCAGAGAAACAGTTAAATCATCTTACAGAGGCAGTGGCAGCCTCAGGTTATCAGGCAGGAAGAAGCTTATACCAGCCCCAACGGCTGAGGCTCTACGTGTTGTAGCAGCTACACACATCGGGGAGGGAGAGGATTCAGAGCAGACCTTCAGCCCCCTGCTACTGACCCACTTGATGGAGAGCCATGCCTGTCACATCCTGCCTCTGCTAGGAGAAGCACAGACGAGAAAAACATGCAACAGCAGTTATGTACCAAGTAAAGAGAAAGGTTGGTTAAGGATTTGGTTCAATATTAATTCCCTGCATATTCTTTTTGCAGCATTGCTCACCAAAGCTTAGCAGCAATAATAATAATACTGATGATGATAATAATAATAATAATACCACCACCGTTGGGGAACATTCTGCTCCAAAAACAACACTCTGAACATGAAGCGTTTCACAGGGCTCAAAAAAGAGCCAGCAGACGAGCCATCACAAAATGGAAATATCACAACAAACCTTGCCTGGGTCCTTGACAGAGCCCTTCAGCAAAGGGTCTTGGAACAAACCCTAACTCCATGGACCCTCACGAATTCTGCTTGAGAAAAGGAATTGCTTCTTCCGTCTCTGAAATGTTCTTCCTCTAATTTGGGAGTGTTCACATTTTCATAGCATGTAGCAACTATACAGCTAAAATTTTACAGCAAGATAAAACACTGCTAAAGATAAAGGGCATTAGTCATGGATCTGCAAGTAGGGCACAGGGGCATGGCTTTATTTCCTCATTAACACCTCACTGCTGAGGCCTGTGCTCCTCTGTCAAGTGATGTAACTGTGGCTGGTACAACTCCATCACTACATTTTATTACAAGCCACCTGGCAGACTGCACCCAATTTTATAAAGCCTTATCTCAGATTGCATTACAGGATAAGAAAAAAAAAAGGCTATATTTTGAGACATACCTTCTCATTCATTGGTAGGAAATAGCAAATACGAAGAGCCTATATATAGATTTTGACTGAATTAAGGGCTGTTACAAAGCGATGCATTCCTGTGGGGGGTGGGGGAAACAGGAGGAAAGAATTTCCTTATCATTAATGACTTTACATAATACCTTTGTTTTACCACTCATAAAATAAGAATAACAAAAGTAATATTTTAACTGTCAAAAATATCGAAGTGCTCTCAAAATCTCAGATACTAGGAGTTAGTACCTTCTTAATTGCTCCTCTATGGAGAGACAGACTTGTGGAAAAAGCAAAACAAGGAAAGAAAAAGGACCCCAAGCTCTCATCACAAATAAAATTTCCTGTATATTTACAGTGAGAGTTCAAACCTTCCTATGTCAGCATTTGTGACTGAGATGAAAGTAAACAATTATGCTTTAGCCATTTTCTACAGTGCATGCAACTAATGTTAAAATTTACCAAGTTAATTCCAGTATTCAATATATACATTAAAATATATCTCTACATCACCACCACCAAATGAGATGTGTTAACAGAGGTATCTGTTAGCCATCATACTACTACTGCAAATATTAAGTAGTCTCCAGTCATGCCTGATATCCCTTCTGGTAGTTAATTTCTATTGTATTAACAATATTTTTTCCAATTGTTCATTGGTTGTAATAAATGCTGTGCTGAACAGGAATACAAGAGCTTCCAAGCAAAGCTATCTAAAATTAGTAAGAACACCAAATTTAAGAATATAATGGTTCAGGGTTAGGAAAAACATAAATCAAAATTTCTATTGTTGATATATAATATGGGTATTAAAATTGCATTTTTTGTAAAGCTGAAAATCCTCAGCATTGTAGGCTTTCTGGAAAAGCATTTATTTTTTGCAGTTTTAAATTCTTCAGTGTTCTGTGTTGTTGACAGTCCAGGTAACCACTTTGTATTTAAGCTTACATTGCAGACCTGTTCATAACATAAAATCATTTTCCAAAAGAGGCTCAACTTCAGAGTTCATTTGCTAGCAATAATTACAGACAATTTGCACAAAGCTTTAGTGACTCATAGCAATGCTCCGGGTCAGCTTGCCTGAAAAGCACAGGCCAAATTCTGCAGTCCCTCTACCCATGAAATCTCCATCGATTTCTGCAAGTATTTAATGACCAACCTCTCGGCTCATGTTTTGCATGCTGAAGAAAGGATGGGATGATGACAGGAACATACTAAAGACCCTGAGATTTCATATAGTTTTTGAATGTGCTGGTTTTAGGGCAGCAGCAGAAGAAAGTATTTGAACATTAACACACCGCAATTTTTGCAGATCTTTTTTGTAAAGGAAAAAAACCCGGCAATATTCTACAGTAACAACCACCTGAGTGAGTACTAGAGTTTGATACCAGCCCACCAAAACGAATGCTGCAGGATCTATTATTTTTATACTGTCAAGAACATGTGATTATAAAGATGGGATTTCAGAGGTTGATCTGTATTTGCATTAAACCAAGAACAAGTTGAATTATAGACACATCAAGTTAGCACAAACAGGGGTGGGGGGGGCGGGGAGGCTATTGAAATCACTCATCATACTAATTTGTATTCTGCTTTACATCCCTAGATGCAAATCTCTGCTTCCTTTCCTCCCTCCGTTTTCATTCCTACACTATAAAAAAATTTCGAGCATCTCTGAACACGCCTTAAACCTTGTCCCATCCTCACGTACCTGCAGGTCGCACAACGCCAGCTTTGCCCAGTGGTGGTATTTGCTGTGGATGTCCATCAGCTGGCCAACGGCAGCCTAAACCAAACAGGTCCCTGCTGAGCTCGTGCTGCTGCCACGCAGGCACTGCCTTGAGTGTCTCCTTCCATCCAGCCATCAGTTCTCATGAAACCTGGAGAAACTTAATTGCCTATTGAAACTTTAACCCCTCTGTTAAATTTGCTGGAAATTGAAAATGGGCCAACTGATAAAGACAGTGACTGCATAAGGTTGATCTCGCTAGGAAACACGGCTGATAAGGCGCATATTGCTATAAGCCACAATGCTGATCTTATTTTTGAAGTTTAGTATGCATACATCGCCCTTTGTAAAGCATGTAGAAACAGGGGTCCTTTTCTGAAAAGCTCTGCCTAGGTCATGTAAGTCAGTATAAGGAACCTGGAAAGGTGAGCTATCACCAGCGACTTAAACTAATTTTATCTACAGCGCTGAATTTATGCTATTGGTTTTCTTTTGGGATTTTTAATGAAAAGGTTTTCCAGAAACAGCATACACAGAAATCCCACCTTGTTGTTTATGACTGGATTTTGTTTTGTTTTGTTTTTCCTGGAGGAATGTCAGAGCTATTTCTAGAGCATATAGATTCCTTGTATTTATTCCTTGCACTTATTCCTTGCATCTTAATGTAGACAAGTAGCTCTCAGCTGCTTACCAGATACAGTTTACAGAATAATTCTGTTCCTATCTTTGACTTTTAGAGCACATATCTGAAACAGCCACTTCAGATGAGATATTATGTTCTCTCTGATTTTTCCTCACTCCAACTTTTGTAAGTGTAGAATTATGCATTGCACTATCACTGCACTGATCTAATTGCTCGTCAATCTCATAAAGCATGTTTCTTTTAAGGTCTTTAATGCTGCTTCTAAAATGGATGAACATTTTCAAATTATATTTACTTTAAACACCTCCTCTCTCCCCACAAAAAGCCTTATCGGGAAGCCTCTGAGATATGCAGACAGATAAAAAGACTGCCTGGAAACTGTATTTGTTTACTTTCTATGTGCAGCCAAGATGGAGTTAGAATGCAAAGGAAATTTACACAAGTTCCATTTTTCATAACACTGGGAGCTTAGGTAAGCTTTATTCAAAGCGCAGTGTTGGAAAGTGCAGTTACAGAACTGTTGGATGGGGTGAAAGACTGCCAAATGATCAAATGCCCACAGGAAATAAATTTTCTCCTAAACATGAAAAGGATCCTTAGCATTACATTTACTTTTGCTATGTACTCTCTATGAAAATCCTTCTTCTGCTTCTAGCCATTAAAATTTCTTCTTGGCACAGAACTGTTTATTGTATATTGTACTACTTAAAATACAGAACACAAAGCTGGGTTGCCCAGATAATGCATGGGCTTGTATAAAACAAAACACTTGTTCTCCCTTAATACAAATGCTTTTTTGAGATTAGCTTTGATTAATCCACAGTTCATTCACATCTGGACTCAGTGTGTATTCTTTATATGATAGAGGGTGTCATGGTTTAACCCCAGCCAGCAACGAAGCACCACACAACTGCTTGCTTACTCTCCTGCACCCAGTGGGATGGGAGAGAGCATCGGAAGGAAAAAGGTAAAACTCGTGGGTTGAGATAAGAACAGTTTAATAGAACAGAAAGGAAGAAACTAATAATGATAACAATAACAATAATAAAATGACAGTAATAATAATAAAAGAATTGGAATATACAAAACAAGTGATGTACAGTGTAATTGCTCACCGCTCACTGACTGATGCCCAGTTAGTTCCCAAGCAGCGATCCCCCCAGGCCAACTCCCCCCAGTTTATATACTGGGCATGACATCACACGGTATGGAATACCCCTTTGGCCAGTTTGGGTCAGGTGTCCTGGCTGTGTCCCCTCCCAACTGCTTGTGCCCCTCCAGCCTTCTTGCTGGCTGGGCATGAGAAGCTGAAAAATCCTTGACTTAGTCTAAATACTACTGAGCAACAACTGAAAATATCAGTGTGTTATCAACATTCTTCTCATAGTGAACCCAAGACATAGCACTATACCAGCTACCAGAAGGAAAATTAACTCTATCCCAGCTGAAACCAGGACAGAGGGGAAGAGGGAAGGTACTAGGGACAAATAATATTTTGAGGTGCTTGCAGTAGCCTCATTTGTGCCTCTGGGAGTTTCTTGTATATGCAAGCATGGAATTAATCCCATTAAGCAAAGTGTTATCCCACCAAATTAGCCATTAGATGTGCATTAATTATTTCAATCTATCCCTTGAAAACTGTTTGGAGAAATTACCCTGGTTTTGCAGGCAAAAAAAGTAAAGCTATTTAAACCGATAGCGCTCAGGATGATATTCAGATTTCTCACATCCAAATGGAGGAAGAAACACAAGTGAATGTAAATAAATGCCCCAGTTCTCTTCCCACTAAAGACCAGATTCTGTAAAGGGGTGAATTCATTCTCCACATCATTGATTTCAACAGAAGTTTGCACAGGCCATTTAATTCAATGAGAATAGGTTTAGTCCCAAAGCAGACACACACATACCTTTTAGGACACATAAGAAACATGTAGTGATAAGCAATAATTAAAAGACAGATGCAAATGTTTTTTCTAAGACAATATTCATTATATAAGAAATCTTTACTTACTGTAACAAAATTAAGTTTGGGGAGCTATGATGCTATAATATTTTTTCTGGAAAATACAACTTTTCATTACTCTTTTCTTTAGATTTACTGTATTTTACCCTGCTTTCAGAGTAACTTTACAATTTGTTCTTCTGCGATTCATTTTTACATGCCTACACATCAGAAGTCAGCAAAAAAAAAGTTGCCTCTGAACCCTTCACTTTAAACAGTGTTTTTTTCATAGAAATCCACCCCAAAGTTGTGTTTCTATTCTATCAACAAAAATTAGCAATGGTTTACTCAAAGTCCATTACAAGACCTACATTAGAATGATTTACTACAAGGCGAAAAAAAGCAGGAAGGACCAGATGGTTCAGCTCATTGCATAGGACCAAATATATGTATCTAACTCCAAACAATTTCATTGAGGAAGAGCACAACACATGCGCAAGATACAAAGGTCTAAGAGAAAAGTCCATGTGCATGAAGCAAAAGAAGTCTGGCTTTGTAACCTGCTCTACCTGATATTGTTTAGAATATAAAACCAATTCACAAAAAATGATGGGGAAAAATTCACTATGTATTTGTCTTCTCAGTCAATTTTCAGCTTAGACATAACACAAAAAGTCATAACCTAACAGGTTTCATGCAGTCACCTCAAATTTCTAGAATGCAACGGCATCCACTGTCACACAGTGTTTTTTAATCTAAATTAAATACATACATACAGATTTAGATACAGCTGTAGCTATAGAGCAAACATTATTTTAAATTAAACAAATACATTGCATTTCATATGCTGGAGAAAACACTGAAGAAAATTTCAACAGAGAAATAACAAGCAAAATTGCATAGATCTAAGATCATCTTATTTTACCAAACTAGTGCCGTAAGTCCCCTAAAGCCAAATTTCTCTGCTACAAGCCTTGTTCTCTTCCAGTGCCCCACAATTATGTATCTCGGTCTGATGAGTTTATGATCAGAATAGTTGCAGTCCCTAAAAAAGAAAAAATCTGACCACCTGGGACAGAGAAAGTGTCTGCTCAGGTATTTTATTACCATGCTAACAATCAGTGATCCAAACCCTACAGTTTTAAGACACAGTTTACCAGCCTGGAGCAATATTTCTTCTCTTTTCCCTAACACATTTCTAGCACTAACTATTATAATATTGGTAGCATATAAGGCAAAAAAAATACTTAACAAATCCTAGGCAAAATTATTATGTACTCTTTAGGAGCAGTAAATGAATGACAATTTTTTGGTGAGATTTATAACCTAGGTAAAGGTAAATAAAGTATCACACTGAATATCCTGATTCACTTAAAATTCTCAGCTGACTACGGCATAGAAATACCCTCTAGATAGGCTGTTCAGAGATTAGTATTTCTGCAGCTTTTAAGAGATTACATTAAATTCTGCAGCTGGTTATGCTATCTGCAGAATAAGCCGATACCAGATATCAGGCACAATTAGAATTCATGCACAACCAATCTGTAATTCAAGGCATAACTGAATAATTAAGATTTTAAAAAAAGTCAAATTGTATTTCAAAGTTAGTTGTACTTTCAGGTTTTTATGAAGTGTCAGTAAATTATATTTTAAAGACAAAATAAACTCTGCTATTTGAATTTATCCTAGCAGATTAGTGCAATTCTAGTGAAGGGATTACATTTGCCTGTTCGCATATAGACTTGCTTCTGATCAGGATCATATTCCGCTTCTGCAAACTCAGGGTAGATGAACAATGAAGTTCTACTAGCGTACAAGCAGCTTAAATTTTACCATCCATGCAGTTACCTATCAGTGCTGAAATTGATAATAAAAGCTCTAATCAAAGTTATTAACACATGTTGGTCAACTTGTGAACTCTTTTGAATTACAGAAACCCTGACCGACTCCACTAATTACCACAGAAATGTTTTGTGCTTTGTCTAGTGTGGCTGATGACACCAACATTTTCATGGAAAAAATGTATAGCCGTTTTGTTCAATATATACTCACTTTGCAACTGATGAAGCAAAATTAATATACTTACTTTCAGTCAGGAATTGTATTTTATTTTTATTATTGAGCAGAACTGTAAAAGTGAAAGAAGTCGGTTCTGTGTGCTGCTTGTAGAGATTTTGGCATTACTCTCCCAGTCATTTGTATCCAAGTTCCTCAAATTGCAAATGCAACACTAAGTCAAAAGAGAACCCTGGCAGTTTCAGAAAAATCATGGCTGACTTTATTTTAAAATATACTTTATAACCTTATTAGGTTACACAGGAATGGAAATCTATAGAACAAGCATTGAGGTGATTATAATGCGAGAAATCAGAATGATCCTACCCAAACAACTGACGCACAGACTTCCTGAGTACTTTTCAAAAGGCCAAGAAAGTGCATTTTATGCAGACAATCTTAACAGTGGAAAAGGACAGAAAACCATTAAACTGACTCCATTAAATTGTTTTCTATAGTTCCCTAGACTGTTCAGTGTTTCTCCTATTCTTTAAAATTTCTCTGTACTGTAAGAAGTTAGACAAAATAGGACTTCAAAGCACGAAAAAGCACTTGCAGTTTAATGACATTCTCAGTGCTGATCAGGATAGTTCAGAGAGGAACAGAAAATGCAGAGCCATGACATTAACCAAGGGCACCCTTTTACCCTTGCTGCCCCCCTGAGCATTGCACACTAGACACTCTCCAGGCTGGTTTTAATAATAGCGTTATAGCCATAGTTAAGTAGAGAATGACTACTTTATTATCCTTTGCAGACAGATAAATCACATTTCTTACACCTATCCAACTTGCTCACCTCTATGTTACAGCTTTCCATCCTGACCACTAATCGTCCTTTTATCGGATTTTGTTAACAACGACGCACTTCTCTCCGTAGATACTATACAATACTATAGATACTATATGACTTCTCTTTGCCCTTCATTTATATTCTAGATATGCTGTACTTTGCTCAGAAAAGATCAGATCTGTGTTTCAGTGAGGACCATACAAATCAGAGCTTGATGCCATACTTTCAGAAAACCAAACATGTTTTCTTGCTCCGACACCTTGCTGCTGCATCCTGGTGCGGGCTCAGAAAATCCCCCATCATTTACCTCAGAGAGCAGCTCTCCCTAGCGTGCTGCATGACACCAGTGTCAGGCCAGCCAGGCCATTTTTGGCAACTCCTCAGAAACTGTTTGGCCAGCAGATCACCCGTGACTTTTCTGGTTTACTTTTGCCTGCCAATAGGCACGGCACAGGGTCAGCGAGGGAGGTAGCCTGTTCCCTGCGTCTGCTCACCTCCAGCACTGCACAACCTGCTGTGCTGTCCTCCATTGCTGCAACACAGGTTGGCTGCTTCTTTTAGAAATCTCCATCCTCTTTGTCTCTTGGGTCAGGTTAATATCAGTAAGGTAGTGTTTATTTTTTTCTATTCCATTTCTTCAACCTTTGTTCCTTGTTCAAGACAACTGATTTCTGGCAGCCCTTACAGTATTTCCAAGAGCGTGCTATGAAGCTGATCATGAAATGGCTTGAACAGCCTTTTTGCACAGATTTGCTCCCATGCTCTGAGAGAATCACAGGGAGCCACACTTGCTTGTCTGACAGCAACCACAATATCCATGCCCACCCAGCCCCTTTCACTTAAAGCTGCACTGACGAAACAGAGCTCATGGTCCCTCACTCCAGCACACCTCAGCCCCTTTGAAGCCTCAAAGCGAGACATTACGCTTCTCTTAGACAGATACAAATCTACCCCCCTACACACCCGCCCTAGCAAACACACATCAGAGACTTTTGTTAGCAAAGACAGGCAATACCAGGTGCGTCTGAGAAAGCACTTGCCCCAAGTAGTTGAAAGCTGCTGTAACCGAGCTAGAAATCGTTACCTCAAAAAAAGTGTAGGAGAGGGCTTTGTAATTTCAGGGCTCTTCAGCCTCTCATTTTACAGGAGGGAATAAAATAAGTAAATAAATAAATAAATAAATGTTTTAAAAGTACTTGACTAAACCAGGGCAACACCAACATAGTATTTTCCTTAAATCTGGGTTGCAGGCATCCTTTTCCCAGACTTGGGACTTTAAGGAGGCTGGAGCAAGCAAGCGATCCTCTGAGAAATGCTGCGAAAGATCAGATAGGTGACCCCACTAACGCAAGCAGCAGCAGTAACATCTGGGATCAACGTCACACCTTTGCTAAGCATCAGACCCTGGAGAAAGACTGCATAGGTTTTCAACCAAACAAACACAGGCATAGCACCAACCCCACTACACAGCATGGTACAGCACATGCAGGGACTGGTTTTCCTTTGAAGTATCTGCCTCCAAAGAAAGCCCTTTCGACACCCTGAAGGTAATACGTATATGACGCAATCTTATACACCAACGCGCCTTTTTTTTTTTTTTTTAAGCAAGATGGTGGTGGCAAGGGGTTGTTAGTTTGTTTTCAAAACGTGCCTGTCTTCAGAGGAGTTCTTGCATTCATCCATGAAATGGGACACGCCTCGAGAGCTCAGCAGAGAGAACTGAATGCCTTGACATCTAACATCCTGGACCTCTGCTGCCTGAGCTGAAGAATTCAGCTCTCAGCACATCCTGAGAGCTTGGAGAAGAAAACCACACTAAACGATCTTGTGTTGCACAGCCAGACTCAGGGTGCAACAGGGCAGCGTGAGTACAAACGCTGCCCGACAGGCTAAGACAGAAAGGAAAAGCTATGAGGATGTTTTTTCTTTTATTAAAAAAGAAAAAAAAAGAAAAAAAAGGCAAAATACAGCTCTCTCTTCAGAAGGCAGCTTTGACTCTGGAATTGAAAAATTAAATTGCCAGAGGGAAAAACAAATTCACATCCATATAGAGTAACCACCAATACACAAATTCTCTCTCACTCTCTTTCATCAGAGGCACCCAGAATAGCAGCATGAATTTTTTGAATATTTCTTGCCAACTCCCACTCCTTCATAATGAGCAACTGGAAGGTTTCAGTCTGAATAATTGACTTTATAGATTTAGGGAAAAATAAGTCAAATTACTATGTCGAAGGGCAAAAAAGCCCTGCTTGTGCTCTCTGGGATATACTGTATTGGCTCTCATGAGCAAGCAACAAAACGCAGCTTCTGTCATTCAGAAGTAAGAATAAACATCCAGAAGTTTAAATTCAAGTCTTATGAGGTTAGGCTATATCTTTCTCATAAGAAATACAAATTCTAGGAAACAACAAAATAAGCACTGCTCATAGAGCTGTGGCATTTTAGAACTTCTGGTATTAGCAGCAATCAGAAATGCAAAGGCATCACAAAATACTTGTATTTGAAGGTTTTCTGCTTATTCAGGAAGATTAAGCCACTTCATTCCAAACACATGGTGGAGTTGGAATAATCAAAATATAAATCTATACTGAACTTTCGATAAATATCTTCAATTCAACAACATTGGTTTTGCTGTTTCTCCATTACTTTGCATTTATGTTGCCCCAGAGCATTTTGCTCCTGAAGTGACTATTGATAAGCCAGTGACAGATATACTGAAAGAAATACAGAGATATAATAGGATTCTGCTCCAATGCCATCTTCCAGAGCCATAGGACTTGGCTAAATCAGCAATACTATTAAGTTTAAATGAGCACCTCAAACTTTTTGGTTCAGCCATTGCCGTTTTCTCTTCACTTAGGTGCATGTGCTCGCTGTCTTTCCCTTTCGTGTAAGCATACATGCAATACCATATACCAACCATTATGTGCATATATATATATATACACACACACACACACATATATATATATGAGGGCTGCGTGGTGTATCCACATATGTGTGTATATATAGATATATCTACATACACTCACCCAGCCATTTCTTCTCATTGACTTGGTGGGTTACAGATCAGAGCAGGGAGGATGTTCAGCCAAACAAATCACTCGTGTAAGACCAGTGACTTTCAGTCAGGCAGATGCATGTGTGAAAGGAAGAAAAAGGTTCAGTAACAAAGGCAGCCCCCCACTCTGCTTTGCCTTGTTGCAGGAGAGCCTCCCTGCCTCCCCCCTCACAAACAGGAGGGTGCCAGGGACCGCAGTGCAGAGGGAGACGCACCACCTTTGAAAGAGGTCTCGGCACAGGTCTTCCACCTCCCCAGGGGTTTCCTTGTGCAGGGTCCCTTCCCTTCAGGCCTGCACTGGAAAAGTGCACCCGTCACTAGTGTGAAACCTCCTTCAGCATCCACACAGCCTGGCTTTACTGCTGTGTCACTCTTGCCTCCTTTCACATCAGTGTCTGGTAGGAGACGAGAGGCAGGAGTCTGGGGAAGGGCGATAAAAAGCTGGATAACAGCAGGAGAAAGTCAGAAAGCAGCTATGGAAAAGAAGAACAAGCAGCTTTAAATGGATTCATAAAAACAGACAATAACATATTTTCCACTTGAGTGGAGAGGAACTACAGATTCATTTACAATTTGACTCCTCTATTTAAAGGAAGAGACCTAAGCTATACAGACAAAACAGTGGAAAATTAAAGTATTTCATCTGTTCAGCATTTTCTGTCCTGTTCTTGCTAGTGGTAATCACCCCTATCAGTGAGCAAGCCCTGCTTCCAGCTCAGGAAGCATCCCTGAATGTGCCGGTATAGCCAGGGGACAGCTAAAGCCCAAGGCACACAGTAAGGATTCAGCTTACAGAGAGAGACCAGGCTGCTCTCCCTGTCCAAAATCTTTAATTTTCTGGGTGAGATTATGATGTTTTCTTGCATACAGTCTATGCTTTCCTGGTGCTCCTGGAGTGCAAACTAGACCACATCAGGGATAATGCTAACGCTTAAAACAACATGCACATGTTAGTACTCACACCCGTGTGCTAGCCCTGTCTAATTCACTGTTATGCATTTCAACATGTCCCAGATAACAAATTATCACAGGCAATCAAAAATGCTACAAACTACAGTCATACCTCCCATCCCAAGATCGTGACAGAGAGCAGCGTCTTCTGTTTTCTTTCTAATCAGAATCTTTGCCATCCACACTTTCAAGTTTTTCTGTCATTGTGAAGTTAAAAAAGAGTGTATATATTTTTCTGAAGAAAACCCCCTAAAGATACAGCAATCGCATGAACCCCAGCAGCCAAGCTTTGAAGAAAAATTACCATCTTTTTCAGACAGGTGAGAAATTAATGACAGGACAGAAATTCATTCTTCAGAGGCTAAAAAAATTTCACGTTAATAAATGAACTCACCATATAGTATCTTAGGCTACCAGAGAGTTTTTGTGGTGCTTTACAGAGAGTTGTGTTTAATATCTTAACTGCATGGAGAAAAGAGCTATAAAATCAGCTGTTTGCTTCCTTCTCTGAGAGTTTATTTATAATGTTCCTAACTTCTGGGTACTTGTTAAAGCCCAGTCACCAGTCACAGAAGCTAGAATGTTAATCAATAAGCAGAAACCAAAGTCTCTGTGGGAGAGCATGTTGCATCTCTCCTTCAAAATACCACACTATACTAGCCTAAAACTACCTTGACAGATAGCAGAGGCTCAGACATCAAAAGTTAGTTACAGGGCACCAGAAAACAAGATGATGAAGTACATAAACTACATAAAGTACAGTCTGTTAATGTTTGTAACAAAAAGGACTAACTTGTTAATAGCAGACAAAAAGGACTTAAAAAGAATGAATTTTATTAAAAAAAAAATTTTCCACGTTATTCCTCCACTTTTGATCTTGAAGTCTTCAATTGTGAGCACATATTATGTTGCACTTGGTATTTATATCACATTACCAGGAGAATATTTTTCTTTGCAGAAATAAGAATGTGTTAAATTTCATACTTGACATGTTCCTTTATGCTGAAAGAGAAGTAACTGCCCAGAGCCCAGATTACATCCTACTCAAAGCAGCAAACCAAAGCTCTAACTTAAACTGGTAAGTTAATTGCCTGCTTGAACATCCTTTTCAACCTTGAGATGAACCCGGTAACTCACCCCAAAAAGCTGAAAAGCTGAATTATTTTGTCCCAGTGCACTTCGAAGAAAATGGTAAGTGTGCTCTAAGTCACTCTAGTGATGGAAGTTCACACCTTCTGGTGCCCCAGACGTTTAGCTGAGTTTGCACTCTAAAAAGTTCAAGCCACGTTTATCAATGTGCTATAAATAAAAATGATGTTTTCATTGCTAACACTGTAGCTGTTTTTGTTTTAAAGAAACAAGATCTTACAGCACTAAAAAGAGCAGCAAAAATACAGTTTTAATACTTCATGCTGCTAACTTGTATCCATGGAGTTATTAAAAAAAAAAAAAAGGCAGTTCTGTCTTTGCTTAAATGCTTATAGAGCACAACAGCTCAGAGTACCTGTTCAGAGGAGATTACAACTTACAAGCATTTTCTTTCTGAAAAATTAAAATCAAAATATTTTTGTTACCATTTTTGGTTTGGTTTCCTGACATATCAGAAGCAGAAATAAAATCATGTATATTTTCATGTAATATTAAATTTTTAATTCTCATGAAGTCTTTTTTTTTAATATCAAACAATAAGTCTTTTCAAAATTAAAGAATTCTGGCTGTTATAAGAAAACTCTTAAAAAAAAAATCAAAACAGATAAAAGATTTCCAGTTAACTCCAGAGAAGAGTTTTAAGTCTCACTATTTTGGGATCTGTTGTTCTGGTATTAAAAGGTCAGCATGTACAAGTTTAATTCACTACAATTATACATGAAACCTTGTAACAGCCGCAATTTTAAATACAGTCTACACAGTTTCAGATGGAGAAAATTCAACGGCTTAATGGCAAGGAAATAACTTTTATTTAACTTCTCCAGGATATATACCACCTTCATCTCTATTGCACAGAACCGTAACACTAGCCTTTAATCAAAAAGATGAGTGACAGAGGCCCATCAGACTGCAGACTTGACCCTACCAGTTGACTGAAAAGTCAAAACTGAGTTTTCTGTGGCTTAGGTTTGCTGGGCAAGCACCAGCTCTGCTGCATGCTACCTTTTACGATAAAAGGCAACAGCGGACCCCACAGGAGTCAGCCTCACACGCGGAAACACATGAGTTCACAGAAGTCATCATCCTTCTGACTCTACGTGGGTTTTTCTTCTGCTTGTTTTCAGTCCCCACAGTGCAGCTACATATGTTCCACTGCCCAAGCAGCACGCTAGAGTCACAACCTGGTGATGCTCCAACGCTCAGAGATGTTTACTGAACAGCTCTTGTCAACACTTTCTTCCACCTAAGTCTTGCAGCCAACCTCTTTGCCAGTACACCCCTTCCCACTGCGGAAAAGCTTTCCAGCTCATCAGGATTTCTGCAAGTTTCAGATCAAAAACCACAGGGTGCAATGAGGTCAAGAAGAGACAGTGCAGGTGACCATTAATAAGCATTCAGTAACTCCTAAAGCTACGTATGCAGCAAGGACTAATGCACCTGCTACAAAAGGGCAGAAAAGATTTGTAGAGGCAGGCAGGCATGGGGCTACTGACAAGGCACAAGCAAATTTACATAGGATATGGTGGAAAAAGCAGAGCCATTGAACTGCCAACCCTACATGCTTTAAAAAAAAAAAAAAAAAGTCAGGCTTATATAAATAATTAGATTGCACTCAAAAGTAAACAAAAACAAAAGCACAGGATACTTGACAAAAATATGACACATTGACAGTTCTGTAACAAAGAGAACCGGGTAAATATTTTTTTCCAGGACTGAGTTTAGTTATGCAGATAGTGAGGCAGGGATTAATGCCAATCTCAGGCACTCTGACACAAAGCCAAGCTACCATCTTTCACCTATCACCTTCCTTCCAAGAGCCACGTTTTCTTGCAAGCTTATTATGCCTTCAGCACTGAAAAGAAACACAGAAAAAAAAAATTCACATGTGCTGGTTTTGACTAAGGTTCTTCTCCTCCTCCCTCTGAATTCAGCAGCATGCTAAAGGAACAGGATCCAATGTTGTTGTATTAATGATACTCGAGTGTTTCGTATTTCATACCTTGAATGAGTTCCTTTTAATATGCATTGCAACACATTAAAAGTAAATGAATGCTTGATGTGCCCAATCAAAATCACTAGCGGAAACATGAGTAGGGCGCAGAAATCCACGCTAAACTGGCAGTAGGCTTGAAGAGGGGAAAACATTAGAATTCACTTTCCTGTTTTTGTTTTAAGAAGTAAATAGTTATCTCCTCTTGTTTACCAAGGCAGAAGGCAGCACATTCAAGAAGCAAGCATGACATTTCTGGCATATCTGAATCATGCCAACCTGAACACCTTGCCACTGAGCAAAATGTAGCTAAAGATACAAGGTGCTGCAATACTCACATTCAATTCAAATAAAGTTTAAAAAAGAAATAACTTCACACAGCAGTTGGTGAACTCAAGCATCATTAGAGTTGGTACAAACTTCCTCTGAACTTCACATAGCAATTTACATCTAATTCTTCCTTGTACTTCCGACAGGAGGGAAGGGAACCCATGAGCTAATCAGTTTAAAGCTGCTTTGTTAATTCTAAAGGCATAATTTGCAGGGAAATAAGGTGGCCATGTCCTGGGATTTTTGAAACAAAGCTAAGTGCAACTCATTGGATGAGTTATTATACGTATAACTCAAGAATGCTTTCTCATCATCCCATCCCAGAGGTGCACGAACACAGTTCATGTTCCATTTTAAGACTGCTATGGGTGCATGTACACAGTTTAACTCTCCAGCTCCCTGGCGGACTGAGAACCTGAGTTGCTCTAAGGGACACAAAAGGTCTTCCAATTCCCATTTTCAATTAATTAAACATTAATTTTACACTTACTTGATTTGCTCTGACATTATTATTTTTTTAGCTTAATATAAAAGTAGAGATCCCCTGTATCTTTGTATGGCAATGCCATCTCGATAAGCAGCTGCCCCTGTTCTCTTTGGCCCTGAGCTGTCCCTTGCCAGCCTTACCCTTCATCTGCTGCATGGCCTTGGTCCTCCTGGCCCTCACAGGCAGCTCTGCTGCCTGCAGGCAAAGGCATGGCACAGGGTTGGAACAGAAGCAGAAAACTTTTAAGCTGGTAATGCTACCAAAGAAAAGGAAACATGCTTTGACCTCTCTCTTCTGCATTTGCGAAAGCACTTGTTGCAGAAAGAGTAGCAACCTTCTACTGGGGGCCAAGCAAGCCAAGGCCCATTGGTCTTTGAACAACAGGATCTCCGTTTCCCTGATCCTCCTAGCAGCTATTGACCATACCTGTTCCACTTGTATTATTTCTTTTTGTATTTGGGTGATCAAAACAAAACACAAAATGTGGTCTTACCAGTGTTTTATGCAGGGACATAAATATTATTCCAGTTTACAGCACCGAGCTTTTAATATATCCTGGAATCTCTTTTTATGAGGCTTCTCTCACTGCTAGTTTTGATGATACTGCACACAATCAACATACTAATCCTTCTTCTCTACTTATATGCCCAACTAGTATAACAAATTTCTGCCCTACACATTCCCATAGCACGTCTATCCTCTTTGTACTATTACCAGTCCATGAAATCCTGATATTACAGTCTGCTTCTGTGTTGAAGACGTGTTCCTATCTTGTGTCATCAGTAAATTTTATTCACACACTCCTACTTTTCCTGCCACTGTTATTAAATATGATATTAAATAGTAACATCCAGATCAGTTCTTAAAGATTCTCACTAATCATCTCTTCAGACCCAAATTTTCTCCTGCAGCATGTCCTACTGATACTTTCTTGCAAGCCACTGTGCCCTTTACAATACCCATACTAAACTCCCTCCTCTCTGTTCCATGTAGCACCATGGAAAATGATCCAGATATATCCACTACCCATTCCTACGTGAAGACAAATAATAATCCTTCACCAAGTAATCAGTTTCATTATCCTCACAAACAATCTTTGGTAAAGCTGCTTTGCATTTTGTCTTACTTCCCATGTTCCTTTCTTGTGTCTTTCCCATAGAATTTATCCTGCAAGCATTTCAGCCCACTGAGGTACAAGGCGAACAGATTTGTAACTGATTGCTGCTCTTCCTGTTCCTGAAGTATTAGCAGCATGTTTGCTATTCTTCTGTCATATGCAGAACTGAGCCTGTAGAGGTTCAATCCCAATTTTATCAGTCAGCAAAGGAATAGTGAGGATTATTTATGGACAACCAATGTATGAGTAACTGAAATATCTGAGGACAGAAAGTGTTAAAAGGGAGGAAAACAAACCCTGATGTGAACAGTTCAGATGGACAACATACATGTTTATCCAAACCTACATACTTGCCAGCAAGGGAGGTACTGCTATCACAGCTTCATGCTGTGTGAGATTCAACCACCACAATCCTTACAAGATGACTCCAGAGTTCTCTCTGGGATTCTGTGCTCATCCTCATCTATGTAAGCAAAACTTTAGGAAGGTCATTTCTACCTTTGCCTTAGAGGTCACAATCAAAGCAGTATTTGAATTGCATTTTGTCTCTGAACCACAGCTTGCTTCCCAGCATCATTTCTAACATGAAGATGATATAAAGGTAAGTTACTGAGCCATCATATCTACAATTCTCCCCTTAATCTTATGCTTTTCTGCTTACCCTCTGATGCTTTCCCTTTTGTTTCCACCTGAGCTGTCTCTGCAAGTAGTTTAACCTTTTACAGAATATTTGCCTCGTTCTCTCCTCCCCTTCTTTTCATCTTCCCCTTTCTCCCCACTCCACATACATCTGGCAGAAAAGCTCTCCAATTTTAAATCGTCCAGTAATAAATTACAATCAAACTCAAACCAGGCCATCAGTAACCACATAATCCCGTGTAACAACAGAAGGCCTGATTCTGTGTGGCCATTGAGGTCTCACTGCTCTTATTCATCCCAATGGAAGGTCTAAGTCCAAACCTCTCACAGTATCAGGCCAAAAGTCACCTGCCACTACCTTATAAACAATTTAATGGGTGTCTGATAACACCCATCATATCTCAGAACTGCGTGACAGCTCATGTGAAATAAACAGCTCTAAAACCTCTCTGCCTACATCTGCCATGCCATACTAGGATCTGAACAAACCAGGTACCTGACAGAAAAATTTTAGGAAGTTCCTAAAAACTATTCCAGTCTACTTGCTGTATTTCTACATGCAGAGAGAAACTTCGCTGATAAAAGTCCTGTTGTTCAGAGTGCTGAGGGAAAGATGCATGTCAGATGACTAATGTTGCTTTTCCGTATGAAAAGAAGCCCTTATTTTAATGGTCATAATCATAATGGCCATAAGCACAACTTTGAGATGCAAGCTATGTTCTCTTGGAAAGCTTCAACAATATTGGAATATACTTATTTTTATATTATCTTTAATATATATAATATGCATGCTAAAAATAGTTGTATAATATAGAGAGATACTACAATTATATATATTTATTACCTTAAATGCTTCTTTTATCTGCATGGGGTTGGCCAAACTAGGAGGAAATAAGAAAACACTCTGTAATAGGTTATATTGTTTTAAACCTCAGGTCACTAAAACTGCTTAGGATGTTTGAGTCGTTGAAAATTATCCAGTAGCAACAAATAGTAGGCAGTATTGCCAGAATTTAGGTGGTTTAAGTTATAAAAAATATATATGCGCTATACCTAGCATTTGAACATGCTATGAAAATTCAAGTCTAATACACCTGTAGTAAATTTTATCAGATCAAAAAGTCTAATGTATTTATTCAAAATAACTCAAATACAGCATTTTATTTCCAGTGGCGGGGGCAGGGTGGGGCAATCTAATTATTCTTTTCTCCCTTAGCTGCTCAGGGAGTAGCTGTCTCCCAGGAGTATAGCTGGGCTTTTTACTGCAAATAGCAGAGTACTTAATGAAAAATAAATAAATAAATATCTTTATTTCCACTTAGCTGTAGGGTAAGTGGGAGGCAAAGCAAGTCAGTATCAGACTCAAAACAAGATTCCCACTTCCAAGAGAAGGCACTGAACTGTATTACCCTAACACTATAGAGACAAGATGAAGAAAAGTAAGTTTACAATCCAGAAACAGTTAACACACTGAAACATAACATGGCAAAATTAAAAATAAAATGCATTTGGAGTAGTGCTGTTACAATGTGAAATGGATTATATCAGCTGGGTCTACATCATCTTTTCTTATATATTTGCATTTTTAAACAAAAACTGGCACAAGAATTGGTAATGTGTTTTGTTGAATATATTCCAGTTAAAACAGTAAAGTCTCTTAACAAAAGAAAAAACCCTAAAAAGCAGTTTCATGTGGGAGAAGGAAACAAGAGGAACATAGAAAAACACATGCAAAAAGTAGGGTATATAGGAAGTAGCAGATGAGAACTGCTGTATGATTTCTTTTAAACAAACTCTTAATTCTACAAAATGCATTATCCTTCTGAACTGCATGCCCAGTAATTTGTGTCCCCATTTGTTTTTTCTTTCAGCTGAGTCCCCAGCCCCTAGAATAAAGCTGTCACTTCAGTCAGCAGGTGCTTTCATTCCTGCCTCCAACCTACAACAGTTATGACAAGAGATTAAGAAAAACAGCTACCCCGGGCAGCCTGGGCTGGTGCGTAATGAACGGTTTAACCCTGGATAAATCTAATGACAAGTGTGGGTGGCTTTGATTGAAATGACAAGGCAGTTTGTCACCCGTTGCTCTGTCACAGAGATCAGCAGCGCTAACATTTTCTGCTGAGTTGAGGGGAAAGCAGCCTGAAACTTGTGTATTTTGGAGGCCGTGCACAAAAGACATTGAAAATAAAAGGGGGTCAGCCTCAGTGTTGAAACCCTCTCTGGCCTAAACAAGTCAGCAGTGGAAGAGACATAGTTTCTAAGATGCTCTTGCAAAAAACCACCACTGTCTCTGGAGATGGACAGAAAACTTAAAACAAAAACCAAACCAAAATCACAAACATATTGAGCTCTCTTGCTTTAAATTACCTAGAGACTTTTGACAGAGGTACTCAGCTATTCAGTTTACCTTCACATGAAACTCACAATAGCAACCTGCTTTACTATCGGGGTTGTGTTTTGCTCATTGACGAGTGTTCAGTACCTATAAAATGATAACAGCAAGACTCGATTGTTATCGTAAGTCATTAAACAGTCTTGAGGGCCCCAGCCCTCAATCATCGCAGTTTTCGACAATACTGTTTGTGGTGTTACAGATGTACCTGCTTAAATACAGCAGTTGTCCCCAAAAGACTGCACATACTTCAGTCCTGCAAAGACTTGTGTTTCTGTTTAATCTTAGCTTCAATTAGTGCATTAATTTCTGGACTGTATGAGGTGCTACACAATCAGAATCCAAGTAAACAAGTAACAAAGGCTGGTAAGGGGCACTGGCACAGAAGGAGGCAGTGGCTGTTTGAAGTTCACGTGGCAGATCAGTGACAGTCCTGGATCCAAAAACACCGCAAATGGGAAAGGTATGTGACGGCATCATATGACACCCAGCAGTGTGAGAAGCACTGCAGTTTTCCTGTATAAGAGGGAAATTAATATCACAACTTCAGACCCCGTGACATTATTGAACTTATTCTTTGTATGAATTTGAAGACTGTGGCCTTACCATGTTTTCATTTTCTACACCCACATAGAGCCTTCCTGAAAGCCCCTCTGATTTTTGCCATTAACTTAGCCTGGCAAGTCTAAAGGGGAAGAATTCAAAACGTTTTCAGCCTCTGTGCCTGGAGAAAATTTATGGTGGCTTCTCTGCCTCCCACTCTCCCCACTTCTTTTCACCACCTTGGAAAACCCCTTCTGTTTTAACTTTACATACCTTTTCAGTTACAGATGCCAGCACTTTGAGGTAGTCAAATGTTCATCATCCTGCTGCTTTGGGAAGACCAGCAGCAGCCTTGCTGAGGGTTTGCTACCCAGCACTAATCCTAGGTCATCTGGGTTGATGCAGACACACTATCCAGTCTCACAGCAATCCCCTGGGAACTCAAGACCTTATTACTGGTCTTCATATGTGTTTTGCTTGAAACAAAAAGAAAGTGTACTTCTCTATTAAAATGTTGCCAAAAATAAGAAATAAATCAAGAAGGTGGATTGATACACTTTCCTTCCACTGAAGCCTTTAATTTAATACAGCAGTTGCAGTATTGCCATTTCAAGAGAAAAAACAGACTCAAAACAAAGATTTCCCTTCTGGCCATAACACAACAATCTGTCATTTTGCTACAGAAGAACACATTCACAGCAGGTTTTTTGGTAGTTATTTTCATCTTGACCCCATTCTAACGTCAGCTGTTGATGTCCAGATCTTTCAAGGAAAAGCCAACTTTGCCATTTCCATCCAACAGATGGTTGCTTAAAAGAAATCCTTACTGCTGCCTTACTCTTGTAGTTTCCAGCACAGCTGTAGCATTCCCAGTAACAAGGGTAGTATCATAGAAAGATATTATCTTTTCAACAACCAGTCTCAAATTTTGTATCTGATATCAGGTAAGATTCCCCTTTCCCAATGCCCTTTCTATCGTAACTTAAATGCTAACTGATGAATCTCACGCACTCCTTACTACCATGTTTCTTTGCAGTTGTCCTTTTGGACTCTTCCATACAGCAACCTTTTAGCATCCCCACCATTCTGTTATGAAACACTGAATGGATTTTAACCACATTCTATGTCATACTGCTATGTCTGGGTCTTTGCATGCTGGATGTGGCACTTATTTTCTGTCAATCAGATTTTGCTTTGGCTGATGATTTTTAATTTTTGTTTTAATTTGGTGGTTGTAAAGATATGTAGAGTATCTTACAACTCATCTACTACATGCTTCAGCACTGCATGTGTCTCCCAGTCCTCTTCACTCTTGCTGCAACAGCTTGCGTGGAGATACTTTCCTTATCTTAACATGGGTTTCTATTTACATCACTGGTTTTGTTCACAAATTGCAACATGAAACCATCTCCCCTTGCTTTGGCTGAAAACTCATAATCAAGGGTCCTGAAATATACTTTTGCATAAATAGTTTCTTGCCTGCTCTAGTCTAATCTTCATTCTATTAGTCCATCATGAATTCAGACCCAGAAACATACTATAGCTAATGGCTAAAGCAATTGGCAGTTTATTGCTGGCTTTGCCAGAGACTTTCTGAAAGGTAATTAACCATTCTGTGCCTTGATTTACCCCATTAGAATAGATATTACAGGAACATACTACTTCAGAATAGTAGCGTGAGGACCTAGTAATGCTTATGAAGCACTTCTAATTTCTAAGAAATCATTAGATTAATGAAAGTAATGCGATTAGTAGCAAGTGCTGATTCATTAAAAGATTAAAAAAAAGTCTACACTGGGGGAGGAGAAGGTACTCATGAGATGGTAATTGCTCAGCTGTGCTAGGAACACAGTTTATTCTGCAGTATAGATGGTGTCAAGCCACATTCCCAAATCATGTTACAGCCCAACCAAAACCAAAGGCTATCACATAATTCAGGGACAAGGTGAAGACACAATTCACAGTCCTGTCTACACTGCAAGACCAAAATGTGTTAGGCACATTGTAATGACAACTATCAAAAAGCTTGACTGATTTTGCGAAGTGGCTTCTTTCTCTCTGCTTTCACAAAAGAGTCCATCTGCAGTGAGGCTTTTAGCAGATTTTCCATTCATATTGCAACACTGATACTTATTGAGGTGCTAATAATAGTCAAAAGTCTGGTGTAGCCAACCTAGATTAATTTCATACACTGGGTGCAACACTCTACACAGTTAGTTTCTGACACATGACGCTGGGTATGAAGGCAACATCTCACACACTGAACAACACAGCACTGAGGCCTCTCTCCTTTCATGACCCCACACAATCCACCCACCAGCAGTGGTCCACTTGGAGAAGAAGGAACATGATTGTGGCAATGACCTACACCTTGGGGTAAGCAACGTGAACAGGCCTCTCTGACCAAAAAAGACATACTTAAGGTGTGTTTCCCTATGGCAGAGCATCACCCTACTCTACTCTTACCAGACGGCACAATGAATTAGACTTGTCTCCCTCCTTGTAGCCCAGTATGTCTCAGTCTTCTACATACAGCCAAGTAGATGTATGGCCTAATGGTTTCCTGTCTTGACTTCTTTCTGCTCTAAGAAACCAACCCATCAACACCTTTCTGGAGCTGACAGAATTGCCATGGTTGTGATCAATTGTCTAGATATCTTCTGTCATGAAATTGAACATTTTATTGAAGTAGTATCAAAATAAAACATTATGCTCTTTTTTTCATTTTGAATTCAACAGACAAGTTGTTTGTATTTAATGGTAATTGTAGAGGCAGTTATTGCTATGCTACAGACTTCAGACTTGTTATGATTCAGAAAACTGGGGCTTGATGTAAATTTTAGAGTCTGCATGTCACAGAGCTGCATTATGTTCGTACTTGTAAGCTGGCTCACAAAGGTCATCAACAACAAAAATTCTGAAATTAAACATATTCACGTCCATTATTGTTCAATGAATCCAAGCAAGAAGGCTGTTGAAAAGCACTTTCTTTAAATTTAGTTGCAACTACCATTGCTCTTCCCACACCACTGAGAGTTCAGAGAGCACGTACATGAAAGCAATACACAGGGGACAAAAATCTTGTGTCTCACAATTCCATTAAAAGGATCTGTACTATTCCTTTCTCCACTCTCAGTTTTAAATTCTCCTGAAGCAGCAGTAGTTTTAAACAGTTCTCTCTTTTTTTTTTATTTTCACTGCCAAAACTAAATTGCTACTGAAATACAGCATTACATTCTAGAGAGTGGGACACATGAAGCCAACCGTAACATAAAAACCCAAACTACTTCCATACCAAACAGAAGAACAATTGGACACAGATCACACAAAGGGACAGGTGCAGCTTTAAAGGAATAAATTAATTGCTTACATAACCACATTCACGTATTATTCTCATCCAAAATACACTCTATTGAATGTACTTCACTAGATTATATGAACATCATCTGAATCAGAAAACCCAGTGAGAAGGTCAAATCATTATTTTATCCTCAGTAACAATCATTTAGTTCTTCTATTCTAAATTCTTATGCTATGAGGTTTGAGGAAAGCTGTTTTGATTCTTTGTATTTTCATTTCCCAATCTGTCCTTCAGGGATAATAAAGCAAATCTGACCACATAGAGAGACCGAGAGAATTTTGTTCTCTCTCAAAGCTTTTTTTACAGCACAGAAATTACAGATTTCTCTAAAAGAATACCAAAAGTGTTACTCTTAGCAGGCTCTTGTTATACAACAAATTCTATAGTTTAAAGCCAGGAAGTTTGCTAGCCCTTAACTTCCAGTAATGCAATTCTAAAAGGTGACAGGCACACACATAAAAACTTTTTTAATATTAGAAAATTGTACTGCATCTGATTTTTTTTTCAACAATTATGTTAACATTTTATTTCACAGATCAGGGCAAACTGGATGTTATCAAGCACTATTTCACATGTCATTAATATTTGTGTTACCCAAGCAGAAACTCCTGTGGTTCAGTTAAGACCTGTATATCATTCTAATACACATATACCTTAAAGTATTTGGTTTAATTGTAGCAGTTCTTATTGTGAGTATACATCTTGTGTGAATTTGATAAGGTAATTGGTCAGTTACTGTGATCTCGGATTTGTATTAAAAAATAGCAAATTAATAAATAAGATGAATGAAAAATAAGAGCACAAATAGGGTTTACAAGACTTTGTCCTAAGAAAGGGTGAATAAGACACTTGTAAACTAGCTCACAGAATAAATACTGAAATTGCAATTTCATACTGGAAAGTTGAATCAGGACAGATGAATCTTTAATACATACATAGATCATCACAGGAAAGAAGTTTGTGTTGCTCATTCAAAAAGTGACTTCAAGTAGAGACCAGGTTATAAGTTCAGCCTGTCAGGTTGTAAGAATACCTGGGAATGCCTGACTTGCACTGGACACATGCAAGACGTTACATATGTGTGTGTAGAAGAACGTCCAGGGATATACACATAGTAAGGTCTTTCAAATATAATGAAACTTAAAAAGGTATTTATGAATTCACATTTCTGGATTTCCCAAATTCTGTTGGGATTTTCAAACCATTTAATAGCAGTCTTTACTATTACAGAAATAATAATAAATCTCAGATGTGTTACTGCTGGGGAAGTAAATAACTAGAAAGATATACCCACACCTCTTGCTTATAACAGACAAAATCCAGGTAGTACTCGGCAAGGGAAAGGAAGAAGAATAGAACAGGAGGTCCCAGCGGCAATAGCACTCACTGTCTTTGAAATAGTAATGTCAAGCTTAAAAAAGAAATATTCCATTATCTCTGGCACCTGCTGAGAAAACATTATTCCCCCCACATTGGGCTGCATGTATGTAATAGTAGAACTTCACTTACTCACAGAAAACTGCTGTTTATCTGATAAAAGATGAAAGACTATCAATAGATTTTGTAATTTTAATACATATGCATATAGCAGTAAACAAACACTTGCTAAAGATCATCCTTGATTCCTATTAAATCTACATTTAAAAATGGCTTCAATAATGGAAGTGAAACAAATTTTCATGCTAATATACCAAACAGCATATATGAACTTAATGGGTTTGCACAGATCTGCCTGTAACACATGCTTACAAGCACATCCACACATTTTCGTCCTGCTTTCTGCGCATACACTTGTGCAACATCAATAGCATCTGTGTTTTCATCTAGCCATTAACTTATATAGTATAAATATATCTGTAATATGATTGATTAAACATTGGGTATTCTTGTGTACCTCTCAAATATGTAATAAAAAGTCCATTCCATAAACTCAGCAAACTGCTCCCAAGTAAGAATTCAGCTTCTACCCCCTTTGCCCAAAGAATAACCTATGCCCAAACTATTTGGATGGTGTGAATCCTTCTGATCCCCCCAAAGTAATTCAGCAACCAGTTTATAGCTATTTTTTATAATGTGCACTCTCATTTTCAGGTCATCTTCTCTCCTCCCAGTGTATTTTAGACAGCAAAATCACCTGTCTGAAATCATCTGCACGAATATACAAGTAGGTGTTCTTTCACACTCTACATACAGATGTTGAAGAGGCAGTGTTTTGATGAGTTATACATGAACTCCATTCAAAGTGCCACTTGACTTTAGGGCTCTAATGCCAAATATTTCACACTTTCCCTCTCTTCTCAGCTCAAGACCCCAAGACTGAAAGGCTTTGGAAAAAAAATCCGAAGTAGCTTTCAGGCAAGCTTGCACCCCTCTGGTTCTCACATACGACGCAGACAATAGGTAAGTGCCATGCACTGAGCATTTTCCAAGCCACATTACAGATATTACCCTGTATAAGCCAAAACACCCAGAACAAAAGCTCTGCTGAAGTATAGGTCCCCTTAGGCAACTTCGCTTCTTAGAAGCCAGAGACCATGGAGTTCAAGACCAAGGTGCTCTATTCGGCGCCTGAGGCTAAAGAGGCTACATACACTGAGCAAATAAACTGCAGTCAATCCCCAAAGGAAGTCCTTGCCTTGATGCCTGGTTAATAGTTAATGCATAGGGCAAGTCCTCAGCAGCCAGGAGCTACCTGTGAGAAAAGCAGCATGCAGTTATAGGAAGACAGACAGCTGAGAGCTGGGCTTCAACATCTTCTGAAATAGCAAGAACTATTTCCATTAAGAATAATGTATGTTTTAATTAGTCTAAATGAGATATTTAGACATTACAATCATCAGGTGCTAGCATAGGTATTCTCATGGGAGTAAAAGGTGGCTAGAATAATTGTCCAATTACATTTGTGATTCCAATATTGCTGTCCCTAAACAATAACACTCAGATGCCAAACAGCTTAAACACTGTCATGTTTAGAGCTGTACTGGCATGAACAGTGACAGCATGCATGTGTTGCATGGGATGAAATAAATGTTTTCATCTCTACAGCACATTTTCTAAAGAGCTCAAGATGCTTTGTAAGTGTGAAATAACAGTCTGTACAGGACATTATTTTTTCCTCTCTTCACTTCAGGAAGACTAACAGCATATCCCTAACTAAGCTTTTACTTTTTTGTTTCTCTCATCAGTTCAATTGAATCTAGAATGATAGAGGTTTTTTAAAAAGAGAGGGAAGGAAAAAGATTGGCCATTTTCCCAATGCAAGCAAAGGCTGTCCTGTAAGTAGTAAGGGTCACTGTGAATGTAGCAGCAAATTAGACGTAGCCACTATTTTAATTTCCTATATATAAAATACATTACACTGGAGGATCTAAAGGATACTTGATAGAGCTCAGTTTACAAAACACCATCATAAAATAGGCAAATAATCCTCTTTGTTGATTAATCAAATTCTAAAATAGCATACAGTCTTCAGGACTACGTGTGTTAACACTTCTAAGCATTATTTGTATATCATCAACTGGATAAGCAATTTAAAGTTAACAAAAACAGCTAGCAAAGCGGCCCATCTTGATTAAGCTTGGACACTGATTTACTGGAAAGCCTACACACATTCCGGTGGTTTTCTAAAGGTTACACAGTAAATCATCCGCAATTAAAAGTCCAAAACCTGCGACCCCATTTTTCCATTGTCTTGCTTTACCTAAAAAAATAGCACTGTTTCACCAAGGGGTGAAAGACTTTGTAGAGCAGCGAGGATGATGGGAATTGTCAGAATTATCTACAAATCCTTCAGACAAGATACCAAAGTTCAAGCTTCCCAAATTAAAATTTTACATTCCATTTGTATTGATTTTTCTTAGTATCTTATTAGCAATCTCCCTAATCAGAGAGATAAAAAGCACCAGAAGATACTTTTAAAATAGTCAGAAATACAACAAAACAAGATAATGAGGAGTTAAACAAAAACATTGAAAATTAAAACCTCAACACAAAACTACTTTAGGAATTAAACATTAATTAACTGCAGACTTCATTAAAACCACTTTGTAAAACCATATATACATGCAAATTGACAAATAAAAGCTAGATAGTATAGCTACTTAGAGGCACTCTTTTCCTTGGGTATAAGATTCATTCTAACTATGGATGAAGCTGAACACTACTATATTTTTATTATAGTACGACCCTAAAGCTTCAAAAGAGGTGAAAACCCCACTGAACCCAAAGGCACAGAATGAGAAACTTTCTCCTTTCCAAAAATGTTTGTATATGCTGCAGTCATTATGGAGGCAGCAGCGGCTCACAAAAACATCACTAAATTGGTTTTCAACTAGCTGATAACAGCATATTTCCTTCAGCATAGATCTTTGTGTGAGCTGCAAAAATCTGGCTGAGCAGTTTGGTAAATGCCCAAGCAGGTTATCTGAAGTAAAACTCCTCCTGACACCACTGGGGAGCTGCTTAAAGAAGATAGCTAATTTAAAGCTAGTTTAGGTATGTTTAAATAAGCAGCATTTACTAAAACACTGACATGACCTAATTAGAAGGGGAAAGTTTTACAGAAATTAAATACCATCCCCACATTACAGTTACAGCATGTAGACAGCACATTTAGAGGTGAAGCTACTTGCCAAATCTTTTTAAGTACCTGAAGTCCTCCTTTCTGGCTCCAGATAATCCTCTTCCAAGAAAGGTCAGCGCACGTACTGGGCTTTCTGAGACCGCGTCTTCTGATTGTACTTCATATAGCTGATTCCCTCAGATCCCTGCATACCCTTAAGATTTAGTAGCCTAGGACCTTCTTCTAAATCTTCCAGTCCTGTATAATTACATGTGGTTCCAGAAGTGGCAGAATCATCAATAATATAAGCATATATTATCAGTACTCATATTGATGTTATTCTTGTATATACCCATGCATAAGAGAACAGAACCACCTCCATGCCCCATTTTGCAAACAGTCTCCCACACAGGAGCCTGCTTAGGGATTCTAGTCATGCTGAAATACAGTCGCTAGTAAAGAGAGCACAACAATTTTTGCAAGGGTGGATGGGGAAACTCTTAGATACATATACTCCATTAATTGGCTGCAAAGGATTAAACTGACCCTATAAAATACTACAACTGAAGTTGAGATTTTGGGGTTTTTTTGGCATAGGTTTATCCAGGTCATCAGAAACACTTCCCAGTACAAATTCTGATGGCACTTTAATTAGGGAATGTTTATAGACTCCCATTAGAATTTCTCATCACCACCAGTGAGTGTCCCTCAAATGGCTTAGCACATGGGAGTCCCGTTCAAGATCCTGCTCCAAGTCAGACAGAATAAGGAGTTGAATCTGGGTTTCTCTCTTGCCAAACGCAGAACACTAATTGCTGACAGACTTTGTTTGGTGTCTCACACAAATACTTTGGAAGGGTTTGGTTTACCCTGGTGGAAAACAAGTGGGGGTGGGGGTGGAATTTAAAATCTTGCAAAGTTTTGCATAAAGTTGCTTCCCTTTAAGCCCTATTTTAAACTTCATATTCATTCTACTAAAGCCATCATGTCTAACAAATAGACATTTAGCCCAAGATGTAAAAAAAAGAGCAAAAGAGAAAGGGGACAAACCTGTTAGCTACTTCTTTGCAGCTGAGAAAGATAAAATCAGATAAAAACACCCTGGAAAAGATGTTACAATAAGATAGGGCTGAAGGTTCATATCTGTAACTTCTTTAAGAGTTATATAAAAAAAAAAAAGAAAAAAAAAGAAAAAATTTTCTCAAGCCTGAAAATCTGCTGCTGCTTTTCCATCATAAGAGACATAGCTAACAGCAGCAACAAATGCATTGTAGTGCTGCCGGTTTTTTGAGGCAAGTAGTAAAATAACATCTGAGTTATTAGAAGAAAAGAGATTAACTTAGCTGCAGGAACAGACAAGAGAGGGAAAATTCCGGTTCTGCCTAGTTCATATTAATACCAGAGACATCTGAAATTTAAGAGAGAATTCAAAACAAGGTAAATTAAAGCTGCTGCTTCTAGAGAGAAGTAATTTTGTGAGAGACTCCTGTTTTTTTTGACATTTGAGTGCAAGGAGAAACACTTGGATCAAAATGCATCCTCAGGAAAAAAGTCAAGTAATGAACTGACTATGCATAACTTTCCATATTTCATTATATTTTAGGCAAAACTCTTCAAAAAAAAAAGCAGAACTCTTGAAGGTCTGCAGTTATTTTCAAACTTTTCGGGATGGACCATAATTTTGAAGTTACAAGCAGTCTTCATCAGAACTTTAGATCACATCTAAGACAGCATTGCTAATCATTTGGGAAGCAGCTGCCTTAAAACAAATTACTCTGAGTTCTCTCGCAAGCTTTCTGTATAAAGAAAATGGACAACGTTGTGCTATTTTCAATAAAATTACTCCTAATTTGCAAGGGAAAAAGAAATCCATATTCTCAGCAAACTGTATTGAGCCTGATGCAGAAAGTAGAGGGCATCTGCCAAAATTGGGGACGCAAAAGCAATCACTCCGTGCAGTGGTTTGAGCTTTCAAGCGAGTGCCTTTTACAGCTTGCTGGCAGTCCACAGCCACCCATATGTGCCTTGACCCACACGGACAAGGTTACGGCATTGTGCTATGGGTGCTAGTGTTCACTGCATAATTCTGCTCACGTACAGCATGCTGTGCGTGTGTAGACAAAGCTCCTATCACCTCCCTACTCAAATAGAAGTCTCAAACAGAGACTGGGTCCTACCGAAAGCATAATTAAACCTGATTTTATTGAAAGAGATTTAGAGATATTTTTTCCTTTCTATTTTATATGCTTATTTTGAGAAGCTAAATTCCAGAAAGCCTTTATGGCATACATTAGATGCTCATTTTTTAAATTAACTGGAATGGTGTTTGATCTTCTGCTTGCAATCCAGATGGGTTAATCTTGCTTACCTTCTCTGGTCTACTGGGTCTAGTCATGCTTATAATACCCAAATGCTCAGTTTTACATTTAAAAGAACAATGGTTTCAAGAAGTTAAAAATTAGGCAACTTGTGATGGGATATTACTACCTTTCCTTCTCAGGAAAAAGGAAATCACAGGACAGTTGTTGAAAATGGTGGATTTATGTCATTTACTTTCACCAATTCTCTTTAAGCTTACCACTGCGAAGATTTAATTCTTATCCTTTATTCATCTTATCCTTCATTCCCCAGAAAAACTAATGCAGAGAATTTACACATCCAGAGAGAGATTGAAAGAACCAGAAGCCCATTACTAATGAAGAGCATGTTACAGGTAAATGAGGAGAAAAAATTGCAAGTAACAAACAAGCATGAGGTCAAATCTATCACTAGTATCAGCCTCCAAAGTCAGTTAATGATCACATGGATTACTTTGGTTGTGTTGCATTTGTAATTCTTCAAATTCCAACAGACTATTAAGTGCTGAACCAATATTAATAGCAAGAATTGTTGCACTTCCTGAGAAATATGAAAATAAAAAGCTTTAATAAAAAAACAATCAGAAAAATGCATACTTACATTACTTCATACAGCACCACTCCCATACACCTCTCCTGAAAATCTTTTATTACAAATTCCCTTAGCAGGTTCTAGTGTATAATGACTAGAATGAGTTCACCTGTGCACACTAACTCAGTCAGGTATCATACCTTTGGGTAATAAACCTTAAAATAGCAAATGAATCATGAAAATTAGCAGCAAGTTGTTAGGAAGAAATCTGTAGAATTGAAATAACATTCTTTAAAAAATTATCAAAAGAAACTGATTTGCTACAAGAAACTTTATGAACAGAGCAACTATATACTTGGAGTAATTCACAGAATTGTTTGCTTGTTTCTTAGAAACTGTCTTTAGGTAGGCTTTTTTTCACAAGATACCAATTATATAATATTTCTCTCTCTCTGTATCCTGTCTTCCTTCCTTCAGAATATGATTCTTAACACAACTTGCAAAACTTTATTCTACTTTTTCAATCTTCAGAACTGCACCTGCATGCTTGCACAAAGTGCTGGTGAAATTACCTTACTTAAATAAAAGCCCAAAGCGATGATACTGCGTAAATTCACACCATGGAGAGAGAAACAGAGACAGAGAGAAAGAGAGGTAGATGACTCCACATAATTCCGGTAAGACTCCTTTCTTGCAATTGGTTTTACATGGCTGGACAGGAAACAATGTAAATTGCAGCAACACATAGCAGATAGACACAGAAATGACTTCTACCAAAGACTTGATGTTGGGTCCTCTGACTGAAGCTTGCTGATATGCAACCAAAAAAATGATCTAATATTATAGTAATTACATGACTATAATGTATAATATGATACAAGTCGAAATTTTTCTTTGCAAAGGTTTAAAATTCTGCTGTATTAATTATGAATTGTAAGGTCCCAGCCCAGGAATTGAATTTACATATACTTTTTAAAGACATCATTGAAACCATTCAGCTATTTCTGAATGACAAAACAAACATTTGATAACTAGCAACATGCAGTATCTAACATTAGGAAGTTGACCTCTTTCACTGAAATGATGTTTGCCAAGCATATTTAAAAAGTGACGTTGTCACACTATACCAAACTCTTGCTTCAAATTGATCTGATAAGTAATAAATTATCATAAGTTAATTTTTAGTTTGATCTGAATTTCTATATTAACTAATTCAAAATAAATGTTTTGCAAACAAAGTAGCTAATTAGTTTGGGCCTCGCTCCTATATACAGACGCCTGCACAAAGGACCTCGATCCACTTGCAGGACCTGTGCAAGTATGAGGGTTTGCTCTCACCCATCTAATAGTTACCAACTGGACATTTTTCTGTTTTGCCCCTCCCAAGCCTCACTTTGCTTTGTGAAGAGATACACATCATGGGGAACTGGAATGAATTTACAATACATATTTATGCATTAAATATTTGGGAAGCATTTTTAGAAATATTTGTTTATTTTAGGTTTGGCTGTCATGCCAATGACAGCAACATTCTAAGTGAAATGAATGCAAAACACCCACACTCTTGGCTGAAACAAATTGATTATAAAATTTGGATGAACAGCCAGAAAGGGTTTTTTTTTAGTCACATAGCTCTTTCCTTTATTCAATGGCCAGTGTACACTTACTTGAAATAAAACACCACCCAAATTAGTATTCCCTTATTCATTTCCTAGATATCGCATCTTATCCCATTAGAAAAGTGTTTCAGTCCATTACTCTGACTTTTTTTTTTTTAAATAATAAGATTTGTTAATTCATTTTTACGATTCAAATTTTGGGGCTCTTAGGAAAGTTTCTCTAAGCGTTTTCCAGTTCCAAATGTTTGACGTGCTTTTCTTTTTGACCAGAAAACTATTTTCAGTGCTTTCCAACCACAAGCATCACAGCATCCTGAGGCAGGCTAGCCTATCACCTCCCCTCCAAAATAGCAATTGCCTTAAAAAAAGAAACAAAAAATTATAACTGACAGGTTATATAGCTGGTTTGCTCTTTTTCTGTTTCTGGAGCCAGGCAGGCTTGCATTTTCAAGATTTCTTTTACAAGATAGGAAACCTGACCAGGAAACTCAAAAGGTTTATTTATGGTGAATAAAAGATTAGATTTTCACCTAAGACAACAGCTTGAATTTCAAGTAAATCATATATGATGAGATTTCTTAAAAAAAAAACATAGATGACAACTAGCAACCTTCTAGACTTATTCAGTGTGTCCTACTACAGTTTATGCTATCATTCGTTGAAAATTTTCCAGCCTTTCTCCCTTGTTGGCTTCCATCAAATTCTAATTTGGTATATATTTCACCTCCGTATTACCTGAGCTTTCAAAGAATTGTGTTATCATTATGGCTTCTCCTTCACTTGAAAATATAACAAATTGAAAAATGTTCTGTTACTCAGAAAGAGTCAGGATATAGATGAAGTTTTCACTACAGTTACATCACATGAAAGAAATAGGCCAAATAGCATGAGCATTTCATCAGGCTTCACAACCTGCTTGCCAGAAGCACAATGTTTAACATACTCTCACATACCAAAAGTACACAAAGAGGGAAAATTCCAAACATGCTGTTCTTCTCCTAAGACTTGACAAACATATAACAAAGTATCGAGAACAAAATACATAAAGGACTTCAAAGGTTGATGGTTTATTCCTAGGAAACTTGTAGAGATTCAAATATTTCCAATCTATACGGTTCAAAAATTGAGATAGCTTCTATCCCTTAAACAGAACTTCCATAGACACCAGTACTTGTGATCTGAGGCTTAGGAGCTAGCTGTTTTCAATTCTATTTTTAATAGCTAAATTGTCAAAGGAGCGAAAGAACTACACATTGGTAAGTCTAACTTTCACAAAGATGGATATATCCATTGTATGTGGCTAAATACATGCATTTTCACTGTCTCCCAAGATCTGTGCATTTGAGTGAGTAGACTGAAGAACTGCAAACTAAGCTTTTCATTTGCCTGCACATTTTATCTGTTATATATGAAGTTATAAATCAGTTGCATAGGACAAAGTGGAGTTAAATGCCTTCATTGCTTTCCTAAAAAAAATCTGATTTAGGCTGTCATATTTTAAAAGCTAAAAATACTACGTATTTTTTTAAAGAAGCAGAACTGAATTTAATTAAGAAAACAATATTCAAACCCTGTCTCAAAATATTACATGATACAACAGTGCAAATCAGAAAAGTCTGCAAAATTTCAGCTTCTCGCAGACTCTGGAATGGCATAAATTGTTTTCTTAATGCTAAAAACAAACAGCAGTGAAACTTTTAGTTATCGACTGAAGTGATATCAGTAGAACAGTGAAAATAACAATATGCTTACAAGTACACATGCACACGGACAAAGTAGATACCTTTAACAGGATACATATTTTATGTATTTTTAAGAAGTTGTATCTCCCATTCATACGACCCTAAAAATGTATTCTATTTTCTTGCCAGAATCGCTGACATGTCTTACAGTTCTACATACAATATAGACGTTCAAATATATCATTAATTGGAGGAGGGGAAGGGGATTCAATGGTTGTCTGCAATTGTGCAAACAAGTATTTTTTTCTTTCTTTTTTAAAGGGAATTTGATTACAGTTTGGAGATCGGAAACAAAATGTATATATATATCTATATCTCTTTTTTCCTTGCTTATGGGTTTACTCATTGTGCTAATCACAATTCAAGTTTGTGTGAATAACAGAAAACAGCTGTCAAAAGTGTTCTTCACATGAACGTTCATTCATAAATCAAGTTCTCATCCCCTTTAAGCTGCTAGTGAACCTCTTATTCTTCCCCCACTTTGGCTTTTTATCCACATAGTCTTACTTAAGAAGGACACACTTCCATGGAAGAAATAAAAATATTTTTTCAGATAGCTTTCTCCATTTTGTATATACTTCCCATCTAGCATACATGACAGACCAAAAGGAATGCGATTGTTAACTTGTTACTTCACTCATTAGGAATTTTGCTTGGAAGGGTTCAGATAGAAAGCGCTAACTCTATAACAAGCATTAGAGAATTGAATATAGCCCTGCAAGAGCTCAACAAATGGCCCTTTACAAAGAAATGCTACGTTTGCCTACATTTTATTCTATTCGCTAATGTGCCAGTTCATAGTTTTTCATGAATTATTAATGAATCATTGTGAACAGGCAGGGAAAAAAGGAAATAAAACATGTAAAGTTAAGCCTTTCATTTTTTTTTCCGCTAGGTATAACAAGAATTCAGCTAGGAGAACTTAAGACAGCACATAAGGACATAGGGATGGTAGCCAAAAAAGTCTGTATTTACTTGTTTGGATTTCCCAGATAGGCTTGTAAACAACTTTTAGTTTACAAATCTCATAGTCTGCAGACCTGCTAAGTCATCTGATGAAAAGGAAGGAACAAATGAACCCTAAGACCCATCACCTGTCTATTTTATCTTCCTGTCCATGAACTGATTAAAAAAAGGCTCCTGGCATGCTGGTGCCCCATGGGCAGAAGACACAGTTATGCAGAGCAGCAAAACATTGTGAAAATAAGCCGTGCAAGTAATATCTGCCAAAGGCTGACATATTTGAGTTTCCGCAGAGTTAGCAAAAAACAGGACACTGTCCAATTCTGTTTAGCAGACAATACTGAGAAAAGTAATTTCGTAAAGAAGTGAAAAACAGGCAAGGGCTGTCCTCAAACTCTTGCACATATATTTATATACATGTGTATGTTGTGTACTTGTACAAATCAAAGTGCCATCTCATCAGCCTTAAAAAAAAAAATCTAAAACAACCAACCAATATTGCCCACAGTACTGTTTTATTGCTATTGAAGCCAGTAATACTTCAGATTGAGCGCTCTGTAAAACGTATGAAGATTTCTTCCATTTTAATTGTGGTACTTGGGTAGAAATCTTTTAATATTCTTCTTATGTATCAACAAACAACATGATTAATAAAGTCATCTGCTCAGAAATGCAAATTCTTTACTTTTATGCACTTTTTAACAGGGTTACAGGAGGATCTCAGCTAAACTTCCAGATGTACATTTTTGTAACTTTGAAGGGGGAATTGCAGAAAACCAAATGTGTGTATGATATTGCTTCCCTCTGTACTTGCTTGAAGGCCAAATTTGAGCATTCTGAAACTTGTGGTCTGGTGTCAATAATTCAAAATCTGCATCAGAATTTGTGGTCCATCTCTAGAATTACTTGTTTTAATTTTTTTTTCTCATGCCTGACATTTACTTCAGTACTCAAAAGATCAAAAGGAAAAGCTTTGCAAGTTCATCAGTCCCACTCTTGGTAGCATCTTTCAATTGACCATTTGAAGAATAAGCACAAAATGCATTATAGTGAAGTGGAATGAACTCACTCTAAGGTGGTATGCAGCTTACTGAATCTCTGTCTGCTCTGAGCTTGTTTTATGAAAAACTAAAAGTTCACTTCACTCTAAGGAGGCTTGAAAACACTTCAGGCAGGAGTGACCTCTTCCCCTGTTCATAGCTCTGAGCTGAAAAACCCACCTGTTTGGTCTCATCTTTGAATTAAATTAATGGTGATTTTACATTTTTATTATTGTGTATTTTGCATCAATAACGTAGCAACAATTCCACAAGTTTTGTGCTACATTTCTTCTATTCTACCTATACTCTTAGGCTAAATACTACTATTCTTTGAGCAATTACAGGTATACAATCAAAAATACTTCCCGTCAAATCCACAGGCAACCATCTCCAAATCAATGGGAAGGGTAGCCTGTTCAAAATTTGACCCCATGTATTCTTTGTGAGTGTGAATACCCCTAAAAGCTTTGCACCAGAAACCCCTACAGGGCTAGCTTTACCCATCTGCAAACTGTATTATATGTTTTTCAATAAAAGTTTTCAGCTAAAAATGTACAAACAGGAGTCTGAATTACTGATACCTTGTGACAGATTAAAAGGAGAAAATGCAGAAAGATTTTTTGCAGATGCCTTTTGAACTAAAGTGATTTCCATACTTTTATAGCCCTATACGCACCTATGGATACGAAGCAATGTACAAGAAGTATCATACTTAAGTACAGTAGATATCAGAAAGGGACAGAGGTCCCAGAGTTTGAATGGAGGATGAACAGAAGGCATGCCTACCACAGAGCATATGAGACTGCTTAAAATCCTCCTGAAACATAACCTCCACAAATTACCAGAACTCGTTCCACAGTGTTAGCAAGCAGCTGCAAAACCCTTCTCTAATCTCCAGGAAACTTTCAAATAAAAAGTCTGTGGCAGTTGCCAAAGCTCTTCAGCATAAGGATGGTGTGTTTCTTAAGTACAGTTAGGGTGTACATTGTGGGGTAAACTCTTCCAGTGGATTTTGCTTTAACACACGCTCAAACATGGCCTACGAGTACTGGCTGACTTCTCCAAATTCAGGCCGTGGCTGAGGCCTTCTCTGGATGTAAACTTTGTTGCTCTTTTGATCTACTAAGCCACTAAGAAGTACATTCTTCTCTCCCAAAATTAACGTGACTTTTGAAGATTTGTGCATACCAAAGCTGCTTCACTTTCTGCCCAAGTAGGACCAGCATATACACCACCATGACTAAATATATAAAGGTAAAAATGACTTCATTTTATGCTGTGTCTAGCAGAGACAAGCATGAAGGCAGAGACATGAAAGGAAGGACCCTACCCTTTTTCTTGTCACCTACACCCCCATTTCCAGTCTGCCATGTATGCCATTTACTGCAAACCAACCACCCAACTCACCGTTACGAGCAAAACGGCTCTAATTTTACCTAACTAAATTAAAAGCCTCTCTTGTGCAGATTACTGCAAGGGCCTACATTTTCGTTATTGTAGCAAACTTCCCCTTTTAAATCACAAGGAAAGCTTCCCAAGTGAGGGCCGAGAGCCTTATTTAATTACAAATTAACTAACTCGTAATTAAATGAGCAGTCACTCCCGCAGGAGAAGAGGCGGCTGCACTGACAGCAATGGCTGTCCTCGCCTCCTCCTCCCAGCCCTCCAGAGGGTCTCTCTGTTGCAGTGCAGTTCAACACAACGAGTCCTGCCGCCTCGCTCACAGGCAGCCACGATTCCAGCCACGATGAGGAGGACAGACGTGGCTGAGGTCCTCATGCAGATACCCTCCTGCTACCAAAATGGTGGTGAACCCACCAGAAAAACATTGTGCTCTTTCCTCAAAGGAGCTTTAAAACAGCTCCTCGCAAAATAAAAGCCTGCCTTACCGGTGACCGGGAGCTGTGCCTGCAAGACGGCAACGATCGCGACCCTCCTCCACTTCATCTTGCTCGCCCGGGCGGTGCTGGGGAGCGGGAGGCTGCGGGGCGAGGAGGAGAAGAGCTGCCTCCCTGGGCTTTGCTGTTCCGCCGCCCCGCAGGAAGCTCGGCTCCTACGAGGCCTTTCCGAGCCCACCTGCCGGCAGCGGCGCCCAAGCACGCGCCTTCTCTGCCTCGCAGCCAGGCAGCCTCTGAGGTCTGGGGTTTACGTTCTTGGTATCGATGTTTGGTGTTTCCTTTTGTTTTTTTTTTTCTTTTCCTCTTTGCAAAACGGGTTTTGGTGGGTTTGTTCTGGGTTTGGTTTTTTTTTTCAGTTTGTCTGATGGCTCCTAGGTCATCCCAGTCGGCAGCTGCTGATCTCTACAAGGGGCCTAGAAAGCATATCAGGTATCAAATTTGGCCTGGCGTCAAAAGGGATAGTATATATAACTATGCCCAGTGCGCAGTACGGCATAAATAGAAGTTTAAAATTGTAAGTTATAGTCACACTTGAACAAGTAGCTGGCTAAACTGGTAAAGATATAAAGTTCACTTCTAAATCTAATTGAAATACAGCCTTACCATGAGCAACTGAAAGTGGCTGCACTCTCAGGGCTATGGGGCGGCCAGCCTCAGCGACAGCTGGACTCTGCCCCTCGTTGGAGGCAGCGTCCACAGGACACAAAACACCAGCACGGCTGGCTCTGCCTGGCTCATTTCAATCATAACGAGCTATGAAATGGAGATGCCTTTTGATGTGAACGCACTGGACCTTTGTATTTTGAAAGGGTGTCAGCGTGTGAAGAGCCCTGGGGCCATTTTGTCCTTGGAGCCACCGCAGCCCATAGAGAGGAGAGCCTGTGTCATCTCTGCAGGAGAGCACAGCGCGCATCTTCTCCTCACTCAGCTTGAAACAGAAAGCTTGGCAGCCTCTAGCTATGCGTGCCACTCCTACCTACTGAGCGAGCGGGCCACGGGATTCAACCTTCTTGTTGCTTGAAGCTGTCCTCTAGCAACAGATCCCGAGGCAGACCGGCACAGACCAGGAGTGGGATGAGTGGTCTGAAGGCGGCTGTGGTCTGGGAGCTAACAAGGCTTTTCAACCCCACGTCGTAGGCTTGCCCGTTAACACGGTCCTCAGAGCGACACAAAACCGAGCAGGTCTGCCCAGCAGGCACGCTGGCAAAGCCTGGTTTCCCGTGGGTCCATGTTCTCCATCCGGCACAACGACTGCAGTGCCTCCCACATTGCCCTAAGTCCCTGCCTGCCTCTGTGGGGCCAGGTAGCTGGGCACACCACCCCAAGTAGCACATGTACATGCTGACTGACTAACCCAGCAGCCCAGCGCGAAAGTGAAAATGCCCTGGATTTTCTGCTGCTCTGAGGGGACTAATAACATTGCTGCAGCTAGCTACACAAAAACATGAGTAGGAGCAGGTTATGTTTGAGCCTCTTCGTTTAGCTGAATTGATGTTGACCCCCCAGGTCAAAAGTGGTTGGGGTGGTGGTGAGCAGCAGGCTGAGACAGGAGAATCACAACATTTGTTTCCTTACAAAGTCAAGCGAGTGATCAAATCAGGCGGTATTAAAGCAGCACTCCGTAGGCAGTGGTGGATAACCACACAGGCAACAGAATAAGCACACTTTAGCAGTAACCCAGCAAACGTCACTCAGGAGAACGCTTCACACTTATGAGCCAAAAAAACACAAGAAACTGATGTGTGTTAATCGTATTAAATCATTTCATGCTTTTCAAATTAGCCTTACTAAAGCTGGGGCAGTTAAGCTTTTACAGATAAGACTTATTTCTTTAAGGGAAACACAGAAAACAAGGAACTAGAACTCAAAGAGAACCAGGAATCAAGGATACCTGGGAGTTGTTTGGTTTTAGGGTTGGGGTTTTTTGGTGCATTGGTTTTCTTTATTAAAAACAAACAAACAGAAACTAAACCCACCACCACAGAACTTTAACATGCATGGGAGACCAAAGTGTGATTAGGGGGACTTCCTCCTCAACATTTCTCACTGCATTTTTTTTTAATTATTATTAAGAAGCAGCAACAGCAACTAATAAAAGGATTCATTTAGGGCACTAGAGGGGAGAAGAAACCCAGCATAATGAAATTAAATTAAGAAAGGTGAAATCTGGAGTTTTAGAAAAATCTTCCCGAGAAGGAGATATTAGACAGAAGTAATTTCTCCAGCAAAGTGTTAGGGCATTTATATGAAAATCATACCACTTGACACAACTCTCATTTTGTAAGAAGTCTCACATTATTGTGCTCTTTTCAAATGTGAACAAATAAAAATTTTCTTTTGTTAACAGAAATAAAAAGCACATTTTAGACAACTGTGAATTAGAAAAGCTTGAAAACATGACTTGGATGCACCTTAAAGACTGAAACTCAGCCTCCCCCATAAAAATACAACTGTCTCAACAGAAGATTGCTGAGTGTTTACACTAGTAACACTATTAATATACTTCAGGATCAGAGCTTACGCTGGGAGGAAGCACAAGTATCTCAATGAATAATGTGGGTGGGTTTTATTTCCCATTTCTAATTCTTAGAAAAGAAAAAGAAGAATCTGCATCCCTAGCAGGTACAGGAACAGGATTGGTCATAACTATTTTCCAACAGCATGAAGACAACTGGCAGGATGAGAGTTATTGTGCATGTAAGAAGGATGTATAGTCTTTTGATAGCAAAGTATATTGAAGCTCTTGGAAGAAGGAGACCAAGAAATTCGTCACCTTGCTGTCTGGAATAATGAAGGCTAATACGCTGATAAAACAGTATTATCTTTTCATTTAACAATTATTACATATTGTTCCAGTAAATACCAAAATTACTAGACACTAGCATTACTCCAGCACCCAAAACCTAGTCCTGCACACCATTCTGCGATACCTAGACAGTACTGCTAAGCCTCTGCTCTCCCCCACCCTTGGGGAGGGTTTCCTTTGTGGCTTTTCTACCCCAAAAGCTGCAAGTGAAGGCTGGAGATGGGCTCTGACTCACCACCAGGCAAAAGGTAAAGCACAGCCCATGAGAGCCACCATGCATTGAACCTGAAAGACGTGTCATTAGTCCCAGAAATGGCTGTGCTCAGGTACATGGTCTATATTCCAACGTGAGCCAGATAAAGTCCTTTCTGTCCACTTCCCCATGTAGCAGAAGATTGGCTGAAATAAGGAATTAGTGAGAGGAAAAAGACCCCTGCTCCCACTGCAGGCTGCCTAAATCTCACTGATGCCTTCTCCAAAAGCTAAAATAATATCATACTAGTTATTGATATTTTTGGGTAACAGTATTTTCAGAGGAGCAAATGGCACTGCTCATCACTATTCTGCTGACCCCTGTCTCCTGTTATTGATCATAGCTTCTCCCTCTGGCAGCAAGCCAGCAAATTATCACTTTGAATAAAGAGTTGGGGCCAAAGGTAAGGAAAAGGAATGAAGAGCTGTATAAGAAAGGGAGATTAATGGCAACAGTAGGCACACTGGGAGAACAGCAGTTGGGCCAGTGTGTTTTGATGTCCAGATAGGGAAAGGTCAGAGAAATAGAGTATACGGACTTCATTTAGAACTGTGGGTCGAGTCAGAAAAAGACTTTGCATGACCGTGCCGCTAGAAATTCTCTCCTCCCCATCCCTCAGCTTTTGAAATAAGGGAAGCTTATAATTATAATCTAAGTACAATGAGAGTATACAAAACAGCAATCATGCTTGTCTTATGAGTTATTCTCACAACAAGCACGGCATGGGAGATACAAATCACATGCAGTCGAGGAATACAGAAAAAGATAAAGGGGAAGTGGCCTCTTCTCTAGGAAGATGCTTTTCTGTGTTCATACAACTTGCAATTACACAATGAGGAATGATTTGCTTAGAGTGTCACCTTCTTTTCATCCTATTCAGTCTTTGCATCTCTAGGAACTACATAGCAGAGTAAAAACTTAGGCACTTCCTGCCCATGTCCTGCATTAGGCAATCTCATACGTGCATTTTTACCAACAGTTTAAACCACACTGATGTTTCAGTTTACTCACTTCAGTCAGATCGTAAGAACTTTGTTAACACTGGACTAGAATGCCAACACTAGTTCAGCTGAACCAGCAGCTATTTTTTTCAATACAGACAAGGCCACAGCAGAGACATAAAAACCTCCCTGATGGGTTAAGAAAAGCTCTCAGCTAAACTTGACTCTTTATCTAAACATACGGGTGGAAGAAAGTGCATTTCAAGAATTACCTGGACTGGGAAGACTGCAAGATTTGATCTATGGTTCCTGAAACAGAATGGGTCAGGGAATTGAAATGGTCCTCAAGTACAACTCAGTTGTGTTTAACGCTGGTTAAGGTGCAGCTCATTATCCATAAGGATAACATCTTCCACAAAATAGACAAGGTATGCATTCAATTGGTTCTGTGCATCAATATACCATTCTTTCTCTGGACACAAGAAATCCTGCAACAGCTCTAATGCAAGGGGCTGATTCATCCCCAGAAGCAGCCCCTTTTCTTGTTCACTGGTTATGCTTTGACTGTACCATAAAAAAAGCAGCAGGGTTTGCAGTTTTAACAGGAAATAAATGAAAACTAAAAAAACAAATCACCACCACAGTCAAGCTGAGGATTAAAAAGTAACTACACACTGCCCTCTGGCTCATGCATTGCTACCACAGAGAGCTTGCTTGTAATCATCACTGCAGAGTGCTGGGACTGAGAGGAAGGAGGTCAGTTATCAAAAGTTCTCCTTTGGTACAGTTAGTACTTGCAGGCAAAATTAATTCCTACATCACCTGATGGAGGAGCTGGCCAACTTTAGAGATGGGAGAATCCAGACAGACTGCAGTCTTGCCCCGATCCATCAGGGAGTAACAGCGGTAGTGCCACAACTAACTCAACAAGTATTAAAATCATTTTTGAAGATGTTCACACAAAGATAAAGGGTGTTAAATAAGCAACAAACTTCTCTGGTGAGCCAGCTTTAGCCCCCAGCAAGGCATACCATTCATGCAGTAGACTAATACACTGAAAAGTCTGCTGTTTACAGTGTGTAAGCCCACAATTTTTACTGACAAAGTGTTGTGGACTGACAGTCCTACATTGCTTCACTGCATTTCAATGCACTGTAGTGCCTTACAGTGAAGCTTCACTTTGCTATAATTGGGTTCAACTGTGCTAATCCCCTTGGAATGCAGCAATTAATACTTATTTAGTGATAATTGCTGCATTCCAAGAGGATTAGTCCCTGCCCTGCACTTTTGCCAGCATTGCAAATGGAGAGCTGGAAAGAAGACAGGGTCTAACTACAAGTCTTGCTTTGCAGCTCCCAACTGGGAGACAAGAGAAGTTGGTCTTGCTACAACTGCTCCCCTCTGTGCGTGAAAATACCACTTTTCCAAGGAAAAAACGCTTGACTGACACTTCTTGCAGCTGCATTGTGCAAATAGAAACCCTGCCACATCCAACAAGAAAAAAAAAACAAAGCAAAAAAACCAGCCCAAACCAAGACACCTGCACAGCACCATAAAGACAAACACGGCCACGAACGTATGTTTCCTATGGGAGATGATAAACAGGCCCTGATGCAGTGTAAGAACGAATTCCTGTTCATTATTTTGGGGGTTTTGTGACTAGCAGTTCCCTGTTCCCGCTATGGTCTTAAAAATTTCAGTGCAACATGGGTTTTGGAAAGCTATAAAGATGATGTTAGTAGAAAGTTAAAATGCATCTTCTCTGAATGCTCAGTTTTGAGACTACTGAATCTGTAATGTCCAATTTTTTTCTTCCCCAGTGAAGCCTTTATGATCTCTGAATTATTTTTTTTTAATGCACTGGAAAGACCACTGCTTATGTCATATCTTAAGAAGGAAGCACAATGCTTCTTTTCCTTTAAGCAAGTCAAGCTACTCTCTCTCACATCATTAACATTTTCACCTGTTAATTGCAGGTGAATTTCCCTGATTACATTACAGCATATGTAGAAAAATTCTGGGACTTTACCACTAAACACACCTTCTGGAAATGCTATTTTTAATTATACAGCACCTTCGGTATTTTCTTGCTTGGTGTACAGACTATAATTGATCAGTAAGGTTATGCCTTTCATGAATATAACAGTATTGTCAAGCCAGATTTTAAGACCTGTGACAAGTATCTCCATTTCCTTTACTTTCTTCCTCTCTTCACCCCTAACACATACCTCTTCTGCATTTTTCAAATGCTCATCTGGGGGAAAACTTAATTAAATGAACTGAAATTCATATAAGCATTTAAATAAAAAATCCAATTCATGCTTGATTAGGCACCCATTTTTGGTTAAATGACAACAGGAAAGAACTACACGAGGTTCTTACAATCATATACTGCAGGTTTTGTACAATTATTTCTCTCTTATCTTTAAACAATTGCTTTACTTCAATCTAGAAACAGTTACTTTTTAATAATGGGTGATGTTTAATAGGTTCCATTGGCATAAAAAAATTATAGAAACACAAATTATCTTCACTGTTTTCACATAAATATGTATGCTTACATATGCAATTACATACATACTACTCAGTATTTCTTGAAAGTCTTGTCTTTCTCCATGTTTGCACACACATACACACATCCTCTGCATGGCTTTGTCAACTTACTCTATGTTTGTAGCAACCAGAAGTCATTTTGTTTTTAAAAAAAGCATTCCTCTCATCTAAAGGTACTGAGATGTTTCACCAGTATTTTACATGAATTCTGCAAACTGGTATCTACGTTTTTCTAGATAAGGGGTGGGGTGGAGGGAAGTAAGGGTGCAAAACAAGTAAGGTTGTAACCCGAGTCAGTGGCAGTAGCAAAAATAACGTGAAGGAGTTCTAGACCTGTATGGTACACTGACAAAATTATTGAGGTTGAGGGAGAGACTCCCCTTTCTCAACAAGACCTGCAACAGTTGTTGGATCTACCACTGTAAGTATACCATCTCTTTTGTTTAAACTGGAGAAATTATATGCAAAAGTAAGCCTAACAGCTGCAGGAATCAGAAGCAAATAGCAATGGAGAATTGTTAAGGCTTTTCTATCTAGGATATGAAGAGCTAGAGAAAAAAATAATTCAGAAAAATCACCATAGTTATTAGGTTCTTCGATTAAGAAAGCATCCATTAAATGATACAAAATTTCATCACTTCAGATACTAACTGCATACCTGGCGTCAGTCAACCAGAAGACTCCAGGCAGCTCTGCAACCAGCACCATTAAGGACGCTCAAATTTTTAAAAAGCACACCTTTTGTACCTTTAATATACATGAACAGGGTTTTGTTTGCTCTCTTAAGCTCCTAATTGTCATGACATATATAGGACCTTTGTGGCTTCAAGGTCAGACTACCTGTTTCAAATCTAAATCCAACCAAGTAAAAAAAATAAAAAAATCTGACAAAAGCAAGTGTCCATACAACATGTTACCTAAGCCTTGTTTCCGTAGAAAACCAGGCTATGAAGAACATTAACCACTACAGCCAGAACAAATGAGTCTTAACACTCTAATCTTATTACACTATAATAATCAACATAGAAACTCTGAGGAAGCCTCTAGACACAAAAGTTCTTAAGTCAAAAAGCCCTGGGAGCAACTCATGGACTGAGCTTCCCAGCAAGGAAAATAGAATTGTCGGGGAGCACCAAGGGCCAGCTGCTCCACCAGAGCAGGGGAGCGGCCTCACCACCAAGATACATGGTCCCACAGTACGAGGGGCAGACTGGGAGACAGCAACCAGGATCAACCACAGTTGAGGCAGGATTGAGGTCAAGTCAGTGGGACCAGGCAAGCAGCAAGAGCCTGAGCTCTATCACAGCCCCCAGGCAAACAGGAGAAGCTTCGAAGCAGGCTTCTCCCAGCTGTGCTTCACCACCCGAACACCTGCACACCGTCAGGGCTGGCCTCCAGCACAGGCAGCCCAAACCACCGGAGAGGGGCTTGGGGGCACTCAAACAATCCAAGTTCAACAAGATTAATTAGCTGTTGGAAATTACAAATCAGAATCAGGTGGTTTCGTTGAGCTAACAAGAAGTCTAAGCCAAAGCATCCACACTTTGGGTTCTTACAGTTTGTAAGTTCTGAGAGAAATAAACACTATCGAGTCTGGAGGTGACTGCTCCCAGTCGATGTTCTGAGGCGTTCTATACCTGTCTCCATTTCCTTTACTAGAGTTTCTTAATTTAAAAACCTTTAAATCATTTTCATGGATATTACTTCTGAGCACTCTATAGCACAAAATGATTACAAAACACAAAAAGATGATGAATGCTTCTCTTTTAGCAGCTAGCACACCGCTGTGTTTATGAAGGAAAGCATTCATAATGTAAAGCACTGTAGAAAAAGAATTTGTTCTTATCATGCCCCCCTGTCGTATGCTTTTCCAGCATCTTTGAGTTATGATGAATTCAATAACCAATTTTAAGTATTAAGCTGGTAACAATCACCGCGAATGTAAGTCTATGGCACCCTCTTGTGTTCAACAATAATATAACAGTTTATTTGATTTTGACTAGATTCAGTGTGCTATTATTCAGGAAAAAAACTGTTGAAAACAAATTCATCCATTAAGTTATGATTAATACTTTTTTGCATTAATCTAATACTCTGATTGAGCTACCTCTATTTTATTGTGAAGATCACAGATACAACATTAAATAGGTGAGAAATTAATTCTAGATAGAACTGAATAAAGAATTAAACAAATACCTGATATACATAAGCTCTAATCTGTAATGATGTAGCATGTCACAAGAATCTACCTGGCACAAGTTTTACATTAAAACACAAGAAAGAAATTGAAAATCAAGAAGTAGAAACAAAAATCTCTCAACAAGCAAGATTAGTAGACAAAGTAGACATGACTATATGGTTAAGAGAGACAGGCTGACATTATCCTAATAAAGATTCCCAGCTAACAAACATCCTGTGACTTAATGAGGTGCCTAAGGTTATCCTGTGTCTCAGATTCTTACCTATGATTGGAGATACTTAACTTCCTGGGTATGGAGAGTAACTTCATTACTATTTAGAATATGCTCAGATACATCAAGCATGCCATGGTAGAGGATACACAGAAGTCAAAATGCTGATTCATTGGTTACAGCTGCATTAATTTCTTATACTTGGCCTCTTCTATTCAAAGCCACAATATTACTTCTGGATATTAGGAAAAAAGGAAACATGCTCACAAGCAAATTCCTGAATGAGCCTAATACAACAAAGGTGAGCACAGGGAGAAGAAAAGGTGGTAAAGAAAAATGGGACAAAAGTTGATGACTTTCTTGAGTTAGTGATATTAACATTTACATACCTATTACTAAGGGAGAAAAACAGAGAGATATTTAGTATGATTGACACCCCAGACTGCTTTACATTCCATTTCTACGTACAAAATCTCTTTATTCATGTGTTCAATGAGATGCATAGATACAACTCCTCCAGATAGTTCTCTGATTAACCTTCAAATCCAGCTCTGTACATGTAGCTTAACCATTCTGTTTTTCACCACTTTGCAAAAGAACTATCTGGCTGGGGTTCTCTCAAACTTTAAATGTAAAGAGATTTGGAAGATCTAAGATTGTTCCAATAAAATGCATTAGTATTACAAAACTGTTTAAGATGAATTGCTACCAAAAAAAGCCCTTCCACTCAGAATCAGAAAAGATTTGGGAATTGGTACTAATGGGAACATCAAATCCAACAAGACAACCAGAAACAAAACAAAACAGGCTTTGTTCTGTACCAAACTCTCAAATGAAACTGATTCTTTTAAAGGTCTTATACTGGCTTTGGCTGGGATAGAGTTAACTTTTTTCATAGTAGTTTGTTTGGGGCTATGTTTTGGATTTGTGTTGAAAACAGCGTTGATAATGCTGAGATGTTTTAGTTACTGCTGAGCAGTGCTTACACAGAGCCAAGGCCTTCTCTGCCTCTCACCCCACCCCACCAGCGAGGAGGCTGGGGGGGCACAAGGAGTTGGGAGGGGACACAGCCGGGACAGCTGACCCCAACTGATCCAAGGGATATTCCAGACCATATGACATATGACCATATATGCTCAGCATATAAAACTGTAGGAAGAAGAAGGAAAGGGGGAGTGGGTCAGAGTTATTGCGCTTGTCTTCCTAAGTCACCGTTAGGTGTGATGGAGCCCTGCTTTCCTGGAGATGGCTGAACACCTGCCTGCCAATGATATAGTCATTTAGAAATGCAGAAGCTCTAGCCAGAATAAATAATCAAATAAGGCTTCCTTGTATCAATTTTCACAAACTCCACTGTTATTACTTTATGTTCCATTTCACACTACTAGATGAAGAAAAGAAAGTGAAACACGAAGATGCTTATTTCATCCAAGGAGGGAAAGCCAGGTGTAAAAGGGTGTTTCACCTTTTACTCTAGCAGGCATGAAAGACTCCAGAGCAACAATAAATCAAGAACTCCAAAGAGAGGTGCTCGTGTGAAAGACAGCGTGAGGGAGAGGACTATTCTTGAAGATGCAATAAAAAACACTTGACACCACTAGCCAAAAAGTATTTTAATTTTAACAAAAGCCCAGCATCATCAGTCTCACACATAAGTAGTTATGGAGTGACATGTAATGCATTCAGGTGTCCCTATGGTAAGAATCAAGTCCATACCAGAGGATCATTTGAGTTTCCACAATTGTTATGCCTTACATAAAAATATTTTCCAATTTCATATTTAATGTCAGTGTTATCTGTTCAACATAAATTGCTTCCATATTTTAAGTTTTTTTAATCCTAAATTAATTTTCAAATAGTAGAACAGAATGGGTTTGCTACAGTAACAAGCACCTTTTTGCCCCTTGTGGAGAAGGAAAACTTAGTAAGTTATGTCAAAAATACTTTTACAAATCATTCCAGTATTTGAGAAAAGTAGTGATATAATAATGACGTTAAGATGTAGAGAAGATTTGATAGGATGAATTCCACTGTTCTATATAAGGATTTGCCTCTAAGGAGTCTAAATTCTCACATTCTTTACTCTGCCAATGAAGTAATATTTGCTCACTGTAAAAATCAACTTAACTGCTCATAATAACTTTTGGATATTTGTGAACTCAGCACATGGGAGATGAGAGGATATAAAAAGGCATTTATTTCTTGCTGTTGTGTGTGGCTTATTTTAACAGAGAATTAATTATGCACACCTTTCATTAATTTTCATTTTCTACAAGTCATGTATCATCTGTGTCATACTGTATTGCTTCTCTCTCACTTCTGGATAACTAACCCAAAATTGCTGTGTAAGGCTTCCAAAACCAAAAATCTGCTCAGTTCTACTGTTAAGAGTAATAAAAGCTGATACATTGCCATTTGATCAGACTAACAAAGCTGAAGATTTCAAGATCCTAATCAGAAAACATTTACCCTTTACAACATTCTCATTGAATTTACAAGCCACTACTCTTCTTATACTAAAGCCAGATACTTCAGGTATTACCACCCTCCTTCTATTAAAGAGTCAGGGCATATAACCACTGCCAGCTGAAGAGTTACCAAGAACTTATCATGAGGTATGCATACAGTTTGCATAAACACAGTTGTATTCTATAGCACATTCAATATAGGTAGCAAAATAGAAAAATGGCTCAAATGAGTAAGTGTATTAGCGTGCAAAGAAAATTCTTAACAGAATTTGGGAACTCAGCATATCATTTGCCATCGTAATACAAGCAGTGCTTTCCATTCCATAGTCAGCTGAGCCATCCTGTAGTACTTTGCCATAAAGATCTAAACTAAACTGGTATTAAAAATAAAATAAAATTGGAGAGTGGTTACAAACAGATATTACTTAACAAAGGCATTGAAGGTTTAGAAATGGACTAATCTTTTAGTTTCCAGTAAACACAGCATTTCTGAATGCAGACTGTCAACAGACAGACATCTTTCCAGAATCACGTCCGATGAATAAAATTTAGTTATGGCTTATGCACAAAGGTTTTTGAGTATGACATGATTCAAGCTGTGCTAGTTAGTGAGAATTTACATTTGCTTCAGAAGGGTTATACAAGCTCATTAACAATGCAAGGTGTTTGACTTTTTGCATTATTAATTCAGCTCTACAATACATAGAAAAAAAATAAATCTTTCATGAAACAGCCAAAGTAATTCATTTGTGTATCAGCATCACCAAGGATCTTCTTCCACCTACAAGGAGTAAGAATAAGAGTGAAATTGAATGCGTGTTGACTGCGCTAAAACGTATTTGAAAGTTTTGAAGACTTAGTTTTATGTAGATGATAGAACACAATTTCTCTATACTTCAATATCATAATGGTAAGATTCAAAAGCAACTTTTTTCTGAAAATATTGAGCAATGTTGCTGCAATCTCATTAATACAGCTTCACAAATGCTGAATAGTCTCACTACATTTAACTATTAGACCAAAACATCATCTGTCTTGCAATTAATTCAAACAGAGGACAGTGACTGTGCCCACTCTATGGAAGTCTTTCCTCCCAAGAAACTGTATTTAAACTGAGGTACAAGTGCAGTAAACCATAGATAGTTCTATAGATACTATACTTCATATTGTTAAATAGGGGGATCCCTTAAGAAAACATATCTTATGATTTCAGACACTGCATCCAGTAGACTACTTACGGAAAAGACATAACTGCATATTAAAAAAAACAGAGACAGGTAATATATACTGTTAACAGTAAGGTGAAGTTTTACAGGTTCCAAATATAATGAGAGTTAAGCATGCAAAACTTAAGCACTTACTAAGGCTTGACACTGTAATATTCTTCTGGGGTCACAATCTTCAATCCACCAAAGTAGTCCAGGACCCAAATATTGGTAATGTTGAATTTGGCAAAGAACCAGTTATGATCCTTAGGCCAACTTTCCATTTCAGGGTGGCGACTGAATAAAGCTTTTTTTGCTAAGCCTGCTTCTGAATCATTCACCTAAACAATAACCAGCAAAATGTTACAGTAAGATACAGTCATGCGATGAAAAATTTTAGCTAAAAAAACCCACTACTGTCTGCACTGTGCTTTTTGCAGCTTAGCCACGTCTTGTCCCAAAGGACTCATTACTGTGGCAGAGTCCACTCATCTTCAGTGTGGTATACAACTGTACATGAGAGACAAAAAACTTCAAGGCAGTTGATTTTAGTATTAAATCAAAAGGGTGCTTTTAAAGTAAGCATGAGCAAGCAAGTACTTCACCAACATAGAATAAATCTTTCAACAAATCACAAAACAGGTAAGTATGGATTCTTGCTGAAGTATTACAGTGCAATGTTTTAGGTGTAATTTTACCTTCTCTGCACCTGCTCACTCAAACAGACACAAACAGAACCAACCCTGTTCAGGCGTATGCAAACACATGCATACACACACGCATACCCACACACAAATAGGATGATATAACAGAATCTACAGAGAAGGGAAACTGAAATGTGTGACAGCACTTAATATAAAATGTTTAAAGGGTTAAATCAACAAGTTAGAGCTCTGGGTATGGTACAAGAGGAACTAATTAAAATAAACAATTCCATTATTTATGAGAAACTCATGAAAGCAATTGAAGGATTGCTGGTGTGTAATGTACAAATATATGAGGTGTGAAACACCAAATAAGAATTCGGGCTATCATATAAGAGAGAGTAATGATGATTAGTCCTCACCCTCAATCATTATCCTCAATAATGGGATTAAGATCTTCAATGAATAACACATGCAGTTCTAAATTCCTTCTATGGGACACCAAAGTACTGGTGCACAAAAGAATACTGCCATGGCAGCAACGCCACCAGATAATACAGTGCACTTTTTCTGTCTCTAATACCTGTAACTTTATAGCTCAGGTTAATATTTACTTCAATAAAGTTCTGGAAGTGCATATGTCACACCGCACGGACCAAAGAATTTAACTAAGCAAAAGAGATGGAAAAACCTTCATGCTTCATTCACAAGAGAATTGTCTTAGACTTCATAGTTTCAAAACAGGTCTAGAGGAAGGAGGGGAGACTTCCTTCATTATAATATTGTCCTCCCAAGTTCCTTGCTAAAGACATGCAAATATGAAGTGGTATCTTCATTTTCCTCACACAAACTATGAGCTAGCCTTCTGGTACCATGGCACATAACATCTCTTCATATACTTTCGCACAGGAATTCTAACCTTTCTCTTCTCCATCCACTAAACAATACTATTTGATGCACACAATCTTGTCCAGTGTCAAGCTTCAGCTTACCTTTACAATACTCCCACAGAAGATTATGTGGGCACAGAGCGGATTCTGGGGATCATATCTGTGCTTCTTGCAGTAAGGAGTCTGTGCCAAAGACACAGTTAAGGATGCATTTGAATTGATCTGAAATGCAAGTAGTAAGATAAGAGGCTTACATACTTTTGCGAGAAAAATGTCATACCCACCATATTTTCAGCTCTTGGTACTTTATTCAGCTAAGTACTACTGGTAAAAAGAACAAAGCTGTCATCATCTTCTCCTAACTATATTTGAAGGCCTACTTAAACAAGCTCTGATTCTGAAAGAAAGCCCAGTTTAGAAGTGTGCTGAATTTTCTTAGCATAAAATGTAAACCTCACAAAACAGCACTCCTTAAAACTCTGAATTCAATATACAGTTGTCCCAGTTTTGGCTGGAATAGAGTTAATTTTCTTTCTAGTAGCTGGTATAGTGTTAAGTTCTGGATTTAGGATGAGAAGAAAGTTTATCACATGCTGATGTTTTCATTTGTTGCTAAGTAGTGTTTAGACTAAGTCAAGGATTTTTCAGCTTCTCATGCCCAGCCAGCAAGAGGGCTGGAGGGGCACAAGCAGTTGGGAGGGGACACAGCCAGGACAGCTGACCCAAACTGGCCAAAGGGGTATTCCATACCATGTGATGTCACACCTGGTATATAAACTGGGGGGAGTTGGCGGGGGGGCAGATCGCTGCTCAGGAACTAACTGGGCATCAGTCAGTGAGCGGTGAGCAATTACACTGTGCATCACTTGTTTTGTATATTCCAATTCTTTAATTATTATTATTGTATTATTGTTGTTGTTATTCTTTTCTTTCTTCCTGTCCTATTAAACTGTTCTTATCTCAAATCACCTACTTTTTTTTCCCCAATTCTCTCCCCCATCCCCCTGGGTGGGGGGAAGTGAGCGAGCAGCTGTGTGGTGCTTAGTTGCCAGCTGGGGTTAAATCATGACAACAGTCTAGCTATTTCACATTCAAATGGTGATATATTCCAATTTACATACATACGGGACAGTACAGAAGACAAGGACATACAGTGAACTTCATTAAGTTAAATCTGGTGAAAGGACAAAGGGTTACTGAAAAGGTAACCAAGGGAGTTTCACAACTGTTGATAAAACTAGTTAAAACAAAACCAAACAATGCCCCCCCCCCCCCCCCATCAAAACAAGCCTTCTGGCTGCCCCCAAACTGGTCAGCTCTTTTGAAGTTTAAAGTGGATTTTACGAGTTAGGTTTAAAAAATCCTGAGTATTTAAGTAAGACACCTAACTTGAAGAATCCAATTGTTTTTCTAAAACTAATTTGGTGAATGCAACTTGACAAATATTGGTGCAAAACAGGATTGCCTACTGCAGAATGTCACATACTAAAGTTCATTATCTCCCAGCAAAGAAAGTTCGCGTGCTTTGAGAAATTTCACTAAGAGAGCTGATCTCAAAAAGAAGCCCCCAAAAGTCACATAAACACTACGCAGAGCACCACTGAATTGATGAAACAGGAACAACCACCTGACAGATAGGAAGTTGCTTAACTACAAAAAAGCTGACTCATGATTACTCAGCACTATCTCCTGTCAGCCGTCTCCCTTACACGTGACTATCACAGTCAAATGTTTCTGCCCTGTGACAGCAGAATAAGGATCTGTTGAGGAGAAGCCTTCTGAAGGAAAATGTTCATTAGCAGTTTATACCATGATTTTTACATTATTCTGAAAACAAAAGGCTGTAGCTGGGATGGAGAAAGAAATACTGTAGAAGATAAATTAGGCTTCCTACAGCACTTAGATAGATAATTAAACTATTTTAATGTAACAAACCAAAACCTGACAGGGAACAAACAAAAAAAGGTTTAAAGTAAAACAAATTCTGAAAAATTTCCATTATCTAAGTTTTGCATTTATTTGTTTTACTAATACTGTAACAGTTACTACAACGAAAAAGTGTTCTAATAAAGGAGGCATGCGATCGCTACTTGCCTAACTTTTTAGGCAACTCTCTCTTGACTGCAGCCAAGCAAAAGATCTGAGACAAGGCCAGTTAGGCACGCTCAGAGCCTCAGCACGCCAGTCTGCTGCCTTTCATTGCACCTTTACGGTAAGCTCCAGAGATTTAATTACTATTCCTTCAGTAGCCTGTGTAGGAGCCCTCATTGCTCAAGTCCCACACTGCCAATTTCCAGTCCTTTTGGTATTTTTTTGCGACGTTCTCCCTGTTTAAATATTCTGTGGCCCCTCATTTCTCTGGTCAGTGCTTCTGGAAGCTTCAGCCACTTCCTCTAACAGAGTGCGGCTCAGCAGTTTTTCAGACCACGACCAGCAGGAACTTCTGAGGAGGACTCCTGAGTGTCAGCACAGGCACCACTGCTTATGTTTAGATGTTCAGGGGCTAATAACTGTCCCCAGGGTTCACAAACGAGGTGACAGCCACTACATTGCCTTCACAAAACGCTGGCGTAAACCCTGACTCCTACAAAAGAAAATTCCAACCACCACCTGCCACCGAGATGAAAAAGCGCGGGCAACCCAGAAAAACGCCACACCGCATTGGTAACCCTCACGCTTTTATGTTTCGAGCCTCCTGTATTGCGGCCACTATTTGTGCCTGCGGCTCGCACACCCCGGTACCAGCGCGGATTTTGCAGGGACACCCCCCCGTTCCCCTGGGCGCCGGCCGAGGGGGCAAAACCCCGCCCGCGGCCCGTCTGCTCCCGCTCACCTCCAGGTCCTGCACGGAGATCTCCATGTCTGTCAGGTAGAGGTAGGGGACGCCGCTGCCGCTGAACGGCCCGGGGGGCCCGTCGCTGAGGGAGAAGATGTTGGCGAACGGGCGGCCGCGCAGCCCTTCCTGCGCGGAGAGCGTGGCCAGCGCGCCCCAGTCGCAGTTGTGCAGCACGAAGCGGGCCATGCGCGCCGCCTCCTCCGGCGGCGGGATGGCCCCGCCGGCCGGCAGCAGCAGCAGCAGCAGCAGCGCCGCCGCGCACAAGGGCAGCAACCCGGCCATCCCGCACCGCCGCCGGCCGCCACCGACTGCCGGGCGGCCCCGGCACCGGCCCCCACGCCCCCTGTCCCGCGCGGTGGGGAGGGCGGGCCCCTCTGCTCCCCGCCAATCGCAACAACCCTGCCCGCCCTCCTTCACCAATCAGGGCACGCCGGGGACATCCTTGCGGAGTCGGAAAACGAGCCTGTCCGCTGTCGGCCGATGGGCTCGCGACGCCCGCTCCCTTCAGCCAATGAGGGCTGCCGGGAGGCGGGGACAATCCCCACAGCTGTCATCGGTTGTAAACACCTCTGACGGCGCTGCCCCACCGTCGGGAGGGGAGGGAAAGGGGCGGTGACACTGGTAAGGCAGCAGCCAATGAAAGGCCTCTTCTGAACTCTCTGCCAATCATGTTTCGCGGCCGGCCGGCAGGAGCGGCTCGCCCCAGGCCGGGACGTGTCCGAGGGCGGGTAGAGGCGCGCGCAGGCGCAGGAGCAGGAGCAGCTGGGCAGCTCCTGCGCTCGCGGCCCGGCGGGGTCCGGCGGGGGGCGCTGAGGGGACGCGGCCGGGTGTGGCGGCGGCGGCTGCTCCTGCTCTTGCCGGTCCGAGGCGGCCCGCGGGCAGGTGAAGCAGAACCAGCCCCGCAGACGGGCTCTGCCCACCTGCTGGCACCCGCTGGCTTAGCGCCGAGGTGTTCTGCAAGATCCAAATGAGCCGGCGTTGGTCATGGCGTCAGCAGGGAGCCCACCATTGGTCATGGCGTCAGCAGGGAGCCCAGCAGCAGCTGTCCCCTGGCGTTTGCCCCTGGTTTGTCTGGCCAGGGAAGTCCCTCAGATCCAAAGGGTGGTTGCGGCACCATCGGCCCCACTATCCCAGGCTACTGCTAAATCCATCTCAAAGGCTGGTTCTGTGTCACCACAAGTGTTTGTGGCCCAGCCTTCCCCGAGGAAGACCTTGTCGTTTAATTACAGCAATCAGGGTCCGTCTGAAACTGGTTTGGACTGTAAAGCTCATCATTTGCCATTAGGCATAGCTCAGGTCTTAGCACTTGCAGACCGCAGGATGTACGTCAAATCCATCTCTTCTGCAAGACTTGGTTTTGCTAGTTGGAGCAACCTCCTGGCCTGCAGTGCATCACTTACAGAAATAAATACTGAAACACCTTATTTTACCCATCGCCTTGTGCTCAGTCACCTTATAAAGATGTGTGTAAAGAAATGTTTTTAACTGGAGTAATACTGAGTCTTGATTCGACTTTTCCTAAGAGATGGTGGATTTCAATTTTTCTACTTCAATTTTACCAAGTGTGTCTACACTACATATATAGCAATGTAGCACAGAGAAACCCAAATAACTTTCACTCAGTGTATAGCAGGCCAGATGAATCATTTTGTTGGACTGAATTCAGGAAGGAAAACACACCACACATCCATTCCCTACCATTTATATACTGTCCTGTTGTGTACAGGCAGAACAAAATAATTTTTCCTCCAATATTCCCCTATGCCTGCAAAGGGTGGGCGGAGAGCCTGGCTTTCCCTCCAGGGCACTGACACATGGAGCCTTCCGCTGCTGCCTTCTCCTGTTCTCCTGGCGATGCTCGGGAGAAACTTGTGGGTTTTTATAACTAAAAAGCAAAAAAAAAAAAAAGCTTCTCTGTACCCCTGATGCACAGCCACTCAGCTCAAGTAGGTTGCTGAGCTTGTGAGGAGCAACTGCTCCAGCAACAAAACATATACAAGCAGCCTTATTTGTGATAGAGGACAAGTGATATTTCAGGGCAGAGTGCTAAGGAGAAAAGCAGAGCAAGAAAAGGAGTGATGTGTGAGAGAAAAGATTGCATGAAAGGTTGTCTTTATGTATGTAGGATTATACAACATATTTGGATGAGGAGCAGCAGTGGAACGTGTTGAAGAGAAAAAGAAGCCCTTCTGCAGGAGTGAAAAGAGTATGGAAGAAAAGGATGAAAACGGTCTAGAGGAAATGGCTTAGGAAAGAGAAGGGCATGAGGAAGACAAAATGCAACAAACTCTTTTCATCACAGATTTTTCTAGCTAAAACAGACACATTATAGCTTCCTCTTTTCTCTCCCCACCAACATGTGTGTGCATACACAGAAACTGCTTGTTTCTCGCCGTTTTCAAGCAGTCCTGCCCTCTGAGAGCCTGGGAGGGTGTCAGTATTTACTTGCTGCAGTCAAAGGGGTGGGGACGGGGGGGGACGGGGGGATGATTATGCCAATTATTTTCCTGGGGAGCAGGAGAGCGTGACAGGGAGCAGACGGGAGGTGGTTGGTGGGTTCAGCACAAGAAAGAAGGGATGCCATGGAGAGTATGTGGAAGTAACAACACGTGCCACAGGGCAAAAAAAAAAGAAAGGAAAGAAGATAAAGGGGATGAGGGAAGCAGAGCTAGCAATTCTTTTTTTTCTTTTATTTAGTTTCAGAAAGAGAAAATACAGAAAGGGGGAAAGCTTTTAATGTTCTGGAGTTCAGATATGTGTATTTGCTCAACGTGGCCATCCCTCCTTTGCCAGGAAGGGTGCGCGTCACCGGAGCCGCACAGCCCCTGCAGCAGGACAGTCAAAGCAAACCTCGCAGAGAGCGTGGAAGATCATCCCGCACTCCCCCTGCCACCCCTGGGACCACAGAGCGGGATCTCAGGGGCCAAGAGAAAATGACCCGTCCAAAGAAAGTCTGCCAAGTTTTCCTCGCCCCTTGCGGCACGTCCGCAGCCATCCCGGTCCGCAGCCGCCAAGGGGTGCTGCTGCCCAACCCCGGCGGCCTGCAGGATTTGGGCTGATGAGTCTGGTGGGAATTGAGAGCTCAACAGGATTTATGGAAGCAAATAGCATTGGCTCTCCGCTACGGAGAACAGGATTTATTAGGCTGAGTAGTCTCTGCAGTCGGCATTGCACGCTGGCACATAGGCTGTCTTGCACATTGCACTGAACGAAGGGGGCTTGTTTTGGTCCCCTCTCTCTTGGGTGGGTAGCGTGGACTGAACCTGTAGGGTGAGGGATAAGGTCTTTAACTCTTTCAGCTTGCTCTGAAAGGATGTGTTATCTGAAGTAAAGCTCCAGGCTCTCTCACTTCCTCAGCTAGATCTCAGAGAAAAGGAGAAGGATTCTCTCTGTTGTGGTGCAATATGTCTAGGGGCTCCCAGCATCCTTGCATAACAAGGTCAAGAAAGTATTGCTAGCCACTAGTTCTGCTTTTCAACTCATGTGCTTGCTTACATTAAAAAAAGGGTAAATAGACAGTAATCTCTCACCACGGATTGAGCCAGTTTACTCCCTCCGGTGGTTGGCCAGTTCATGGAACAATCTTAATTTCAGTATGGTTTACATGTGCTGGGTCTTAGGCTGAATCTGGGGGCTGTGTCTCTGGAGAAGGTGTATTTTAGCCAGAAAGTGGGCAAGGTCTCCATCCTGGCTAGCGTATCATCATGCTCTGTCTGCCCTCTTCATAGCTGGTTTTGCCCTGAGCCAGCTCTCTCTTTAGATAGCATGGTTGTTGGATGGGCTGGGCAAGCTCTCTCTTCAGACGCATGGTCTAGCTACGCGCTGGGCCAGGCTTCCTGTCTAGATCATGCAGTCGTCTGTGAACAGAAACCTTTCTTTGTCCAGATAACGCTTGAGGGCTGTGCAGTCTCACTGTGTGTAGCGCTTGATTTCTGAGCCAGGCCAACTCTCCACATCCAGATGACAGCCAGAGTGATTAAAGTCACTTGCCCGCTGCATTTGGCAGAAGTGACTGACCTGTGAGTCAGCTCTGGCAAAACCTGAAGTACTCAGTGCTTTGAAGTGCCAACGCTCGGTGCCGCATGAGACCCACCATGCAAATTGTTTCTAAAAATGTTGGTTAGAGATCCGGCTGAGGAGATATCAGGCCTGACGAACAATGCAGTGCTACTGCTATTAGGAAATGGCACAGAACACAGACCTTTGCTGAACACAAAAAGGAGTTGCGTGCTTGTGCGTAATGCCTTTATTTGTTCTCATCCTCAAAATTCCCAAATTAGCTTGGTTGGGAATTTAGCTTCTGACCCTTTCATCAGTGTATTTTTTAAAAGATAGGTAAAATGAATACAGTGTTGGCCTGGTATTCAGGTAGAAGTCCTTTTACCCTTTTAACACCCACCACACAGGCAGTGACAAGGCAAGCTTCCTCTGTGCATAACCTGCTAGGGACCAGAAATGTCCCATTTTCAGTCAGAAAATCTTGCTGTTCAGTCGGAGCTTGGGCTGCATGCTGAGGAAGCTGTTGGGAGGGCCAGCTGTGACACCGCTTTCTAGAACATTGAGAGATGGGCAGTAGGGCTGGCCTGAGAACAACGTAATCAAAAACGTGGTTGTGTCCAGCACAGATACCTGGAATTGTGTCAGCACCCATGTTCTGTCTGTAACTTTTTGTTTGTTTATATTAAGCCTTATTGTATATTAAAACTAGCAACTGGTAGAGGAATTGTTCAGTCTAGAAGCAAACTGTCAATGGCTGACGCTGATAATATTTGTCCCGTCGCTGTATTAGTATAATGGGATGGAGCCATGCCTCTTAATACACCAGCTCAGTTTGTTCTCTGAAGTCAGGTGGATCAGCAGTGAAAGAATTGCTCTCCAAAGAAATTAAGGTGCTGGAAGAGACGACACTAGCTATCTGTACACCACCCACCAGCCCCAGGTTACCTGGTATGAATGAGGGTGGTCTACCTCAGTGTGATCTTGTTACTAGGAGCAGAGCCACTCAAGCAAAGCATCGCAGGTAAAATGCTGCCTGCTCAGTACAGCACAGCATTTTCCTAACTTTACTCTGCTTAGGGACATGGTTTTGCTCAGAGCCTGGGAGTTAAGAAGCCTGGTTAACCTGAACTGTGATGCTAGCACTCAGGCGCAGGCTGACAGTGAGGAACACGTGAAATAATTCAATCCCGAGTTAGTCTCTATCACCTGCTTTTTTATGTGCCCACAGCGCAACACACACAGTCTTGCACTCCCTGTCCAATACAGCTTAGTGAGAATCACTTATAACCGTGTCCTTTTATTTAATTCAAGCATCTTTGGTAATGCGGCTTTACCATTCACATCAATTCTCAGGGGTGCACAGTGTCTGGCACACCAGTGCATGTGTACACGTGGATGCTGGCATGTGAGCATGTGTGTGCGTGTGTGCTCTCAGACGTGCTTCGATGCAGCTGCAGAATTAGAGCAAAAAATGTTGATGGTACAAAGCGTTCCAGCTGACTTCATTTCCTGCTGATAACTCCCTGAAGGGGAGGGTGAGGCTTAGCATCCACAGCATTAGTTTAATGCTGAGGGGCAAGGGCAGGGTCAGTGGGAGCAGATACTTCAGAACACAGCAGAATGGTGTGTTCAAAAAGCAAGTTTCCCATAGAAAATGCTGTTCACGTTTGCTTCCTGTCAGCTTGCTGTTGTCAGAGGAGCTGGTGTGCAAACCAGACCAAAACAGGATGTTGGCTTTTAGAGTTGATTGATCTTTGAAATGCAAATGCTTTTTTTCTGTGGTTACCTTATCCCCATTTTTTGCAGTTGAGAATTGAGTTGCTTGAGTGGGAACAGGAAGGGTTGAGACCCCATTTTCAGGGGTTCAAAAGCCCAACATGGTAACAGCTGCTGGTTCATAATATGAATTCTGGAAAATTATGTGGATAGCAGCAGCCAAAGCCAGCCAGAGAGGCAGACAGAACAATCTCAGATACTGGCACTGACAGGTGAGCTCTACTAAACCCTCAGCAAATGTCTTAACAAAGTACAGAGATTCAATCTGTCTTGCAGGGACCCACAGCTCCCTCCAGCTTTTGCTCATCCACCACCCTGACAAACATACCTTCCCAATTTCAGCACCTACACAGACACACCCAAATGAGATGGCTGTGTGGACACAAATATCAGAGTGAAAGTTTCAGAAGACCTCAAAAGCTTTCTTTCCTGAGAGGTCTCTGAACAAAAAATTGCAATGTCCCTGCATCTCCTTTCTTGGATCTAGCACCCTGTGGAGGCCCCATTGTCCGTACTTCAAGCCAAAATGCAAGAGGCCAGCAAATATTACACATGGTGTTTCTGAGCAGGGCAGAACTAGTTATGCTACCTCTTTTGCAGGCATGCCAGGATGGAGGATTTCCTTGCACCTCTCCCCCACGTGCTGCCTTGTAGCGGGAGTACTAGTCATTTGTCCTGAAGCAAACTTGCTGGTTTGGCCTCACCTATCTTGAAAAGAATCAGCTGGGAAGCTGCAAAACCCAGGGGTCCACAACTGCAACATTTTCTTATTCAAATGAAATTTCCCCCTGGAGTCTGTTTTAATGGCACTTGTGATGACTGCATTTTTTCTTCCTGAGCAGAACAGATGTAGAAACTTTTTTTTGTATATACGAACAAGTTAGTCTCATAGACACTGCTATATCCCAGAAGGTCTGTAAACAGAGATACACAGAGAGATGCAGAGAGTCATACTCTAAAATATCTCATGTTCATACTTGCACATATACATCATGTAAAACACCCAGTTCCTCAGTATAACCTCCCTTAATAACATTTGTTACAAGGTTCTTGCAGTTAAAGCATGTGGGTTGTTTGTTTCAGATTTTCTAGTGTTTTTCAGTCCAGAAACAAGAAAGTCTAGAGCAAATCCACACCTCATGTCATCCTGCCTGGAGAAAAATATACACCGTATTTCTGTGTGTTGTCTCCTTGCTCCTACAGGAAGAAAGATTTAGCATTAATAAACTGAGTACTGTGTACCATGCTCAGAGCAATGACATTTGGGAATCCTGCTGGCAGAAAAGATTTGCCTTGTGGCAAGATACTTGGGAGCAGAAATAAATAGAGTGAAGAATTGTGGTGGGGCAGCTGCAACTACCTTTGCTTTATTAGTAAGGGTAAAGTGATACTGTCTGTGCCTAGCAGTTTCCTTTTCTGTAGGCCTAAGCAAACAGTTTCCTCCACAGTGTACAACCCCTGCAAGCAGAAAGAAAATACTGAAATAGACCCTGAGCGGCATGAAGCAACCACTGGAGGTATGTGATTTTGACGGTCTGTTACGTGGCAGACATCTTGAAAATGACACTTGTGACCAATGCCCACAGTGAATTCCCTGAGCATGAAATCCTCCTTCTGTCCCGACAGCAGGCAAAGCACGGGCAGCTGAAGCATCCTGTCCTCCCCACCTCACCCTGCTTCTCAGTTCAGTTCCTATCCCCTCTGCTAGGGTACCGTTGTCAGGATTTTAAGAAATCAATAGGATTTCCAAATCAAGAAGGAATTTCATTTTTGTATTTCTTTTCAATTTTTAATCTATTTGCTTGTATCTATAGTTGCAGCATCTTCTGGTTGCTTACAGCAGAGGGGTTTCAATTAATCCAGTGTTTCAGCAACAGAAGATTCATTAGTCCTCTTGCCCAATCTCCAGATTGCAGCAACTCAGCCTATCATTATTTTGGCTAAGGACCGAGTAACCATTGTATATTGAATTTGGGAGATCATGAGATCATGATTTAAATCTGCTAATTCCACAGGAGTCCTACAGCATGCAGTTAACCATACTGTAAGAACAACTATGTTGAGATGATTTATCAGTAACAATAATCTGGGATATCCTGATGGTCACATTTAAATCCATTCTGGAGTGTTTTCTGCCATAGCCAGCAGGGACTTGTGAAACACTGCAAAGGAAAAGTATGCATCCCTTTCAGAAAAGATGCTTTAACCCTCTTCTGCCTCTGAGGTATCACCCCAAAATGATGACATGTCATTGTGTCACTTTGCAGCTGCATGCAAGGCAAGGAAGCCAGCAAATTCCTCTGCACCACCCTGCTCTCAAGAGGTGGGGACTGAAATTCCTGAGAAGGACCATATGCAAACAGTTGCTAAAAGAGATGACTAGTTTACAACACTGCGATCTAGAAGGAAAGGGAAAGGGAAAACATAGCAAAACATTCCTGAGGCTTATTTTTTCCCATCTGAGTTTTTCTACCACCATGGAAGCTTCTCACTTCCAGTGCACAATTCTGCCCTTCCATGTGAAAGGAGAGAAGAACATCCTACACCTTCTGACCTGGTGATGTGAGGCAGGAATTCAGGGTGGAAGGAGCTAGTCCTGCTTTACAGCTAGCTAGTGACACCTTGCATGGGGACCCTCTGCTTATGCCCACATTTGTACAGCACCCTTCAGAGTGGAGCCCTGATCTGTCGTTGGGAAGTGGAGCCCTGATCTCTCGTTGGGGAATCACCCAGCAGCATAGTAGTGCTGCTAGTATTATTGTCACCCCTGGGAGTCCCAGCCATGCACCAGGACACCAAAGCCTTAAATTCTGTTCAAACACAATAATCACCCTCGCTCTGCTCCTGTTCTGCCTCTCTAACCCTTCTAAAGACAGTCCACTGCTGATTGAAATTACCTAGAATTGTGAAGGAAGAGAGAAGGGAAGTTGCAGTTAGAGGAAAAAAGATCCTCCTCACAAATAAACAACAAGAAAGAGACCCTACAGAGTTGGAGAGGGAAGCGTGGACAGTGGAGAGATCCAGGCAGAGACACTGGGGGAGCAACTGCAAGCAATAGAGAGAAATAGAGGCAAAACGGGGCAGGCGTATGTGGTGGAAATAAAGATAAGGTGATAGAAAATATAAAGGGGAGAAGGAAAGGAAGGGAGAAAATGCACATGTGGTGTCCCCAAGTTTGGGCGCAGCAGCAGAGTTTGCTGCTTGTTGTCTCCTGAGCCCAGCACTCTGGGAAGGACAGTATCTGTTTAGATTTGCGTCTAAATTTAAACCCTGATTGCCTTGCCTCCCCCTCCTCTCCCCTCCCTCCCTTCCTCTCACCCACCCGCCCTTCTTCCTTGTTCGTAGTGCAGGGCCACTCGCTAGGCTCTGTCAGTTTTCAAGCTGAGCAGCAGCTTGGATATTACATACCCTCCACAGCAGCGCGATTTTGCTCTAGCTCGGCTGAAGTTTTCCCACAGATAAGAGGGAAAGGGGTGGGGAAGAAAGATTGCCCTGAGGACACCTCTCTCTTGCAGGACATGGAGGTAAAGAAAACTTTTATTTCCACTAGCTTGTGACTGGCTCTTCGATCTGCGTTAGCTCCACCTTGCAAAGCAATTTCTCACTAAAGGCAGCTCAAAATATCTCTTTGCTGAGGTTCAGATAAATGTCGTTTCCCCCCCGCCCCTGCCCCTGCCATGCACCTCAGAATATTTTGTGGATTTTAGTCCAGATTTTGAAAGTAAGGGGATGGTATGGGGAGAAATTACCTCTGTAAAAGGGGAACGAGGAAAGACTGCCATTTATTTTTTAGTCTCTGGGGTGGGAAAGAGAGCTACATTTTAAAAGGTATCATTTTGAAACGCAATTTTAAAAATTCAGTAAAAATGGGGACATAAGGAGAAATGAACAAACCGTACAGGATTAGTGGGCTCCTTGGGGTTGATTCCTACCCAACCCATGCAGCAGCAGCTGTGATTTGGACCCTAAGCAGTGTGTTCCCCCTGTTCCATGTGGATTGGGCGATCTCACTTTCATTATCAATAGAGCATTTTGGTTCAGGAGAGATGACCCAAGAACCATTGCTTCGGCAAGGTAAATGAGTAGCACACCCCTGGAAGGTTTCCTGTGCCTTTTTCTCCATTCTGCTTGTCCCATGCTTCAGGAGAGCCGGAGCTCTTGTCTCTGGGTGGTCACAGGGCTGGTGGACAGGAGTCAGGCTTCCCTGGTGTTTAAGTCCAAGCCTTCACCTGCGTAGCACCCTCTTGGACAAGGCAGTTCAGTTCACTTCCCCTTGCCTCTTTTCCCATTCATACGAAAAGAGAGTGACGGTGCTTGCTTCGCTCATGTCAGACTGGATTCACTAGCTTTTCAAACAATTTTTTAAGTGGCAAAGGAAAAAAAGTATTTTTAGGAGGGCCACGGGAGATAGAGAGGCGATTACAACATTGGCAAAACCTCAAATTACGAAAGAGGACTTTTGTTATTTCTCTCAGCTAAACACAGATCTTACTAAACATTTTATATTATCTTCCCAGAGAAGCCTTTTTCTGCATCTGTGCAGCCCCAGCAGCAGGGGACATGCGACAAAGGCAGGGAACAGTGTGCTTGAGGCACCACTACAACTTTTCTTTGAAGATTTCCAGTGCCTAGCTCAGCTGGGCAGTTCTGATAATGCCCAGGTGCTAACATTGCAGTCCTTGCTACCTGTGCTGGGCTGCCCCCCAGGCAAGGGTTAAAGATCAGGCATGTTCATTACAAGAAACGTCTTCAACAAACTATCTAAACAGATTTTGGTGTGGAGAAGGACCAAGGAGCGATCAAACCAACTCAGCACAGACTACGTGTGGCATGACAAACATATAGCTTTGTAAGGAGTTTTCCGTTTGACAGAGCCTGGATCAGTAACTGTTAACACTTCTTTTATTCTTTTTTGCTATATAGTATCCTGTGATGTCTCAGAGGGGAAGGGGAGTCGAGCTCTTAATTTGTTATAACTGCTGTGCACAGTAAGCTACATATGGAGCAAAGACTAACTTAGGGCTGAAGCAGGTATTTTGTCATGTGGAAGACTCTCTGCCCTCTCCTCTCTACACACAGAGGACTGCACCCCTCAAGTATTTTCTGTTGTCTGCTGCAGCAGTGTTTCAGAGTAGAAAGAGACAAACCTGCCATTTCCTTTTTGGGAGACACGTGTTACACATACGGCAGGTCTGACGGCCAGGAAGCTAAAAGTTTCCTGCTCTTGATTCTGTCCGTTTACCTCCGCTTCCCACTCTTTCCCCATGTTACCTTGTTTTCTGATAATCTGTAGACTGCTGCATCCATTCTTATTTTTAAAACACCTCAACTCCCAAGACATATTTTAAGTAGTGCACTTGGTCTTCCCTTCCTGCCCCAGCCCTCCAAAAAGGTGGTTAATGTCCCAAAGGTAAGAAGATATTAGACCAAAATAGAGCCAAGAGCAAGAGCTTGAGTTCTCACCTGCCAATTCTCTGCTCTGTTTCTTCCTGAGAGCTTTTCACAGGCAGCATGAGCAGGACCCAGAGACTCGCTACAGCTTTTGCTTTAAAAACAGATTTAATGGTCCTTTGCAACAGGAATGAGAAGTTCTGTCATTTCCCTATTTGCTTCATCAGTGGCGGGCAGAGCTGCTCTGTGCTTTCCTGCTGGCATAACTGGCAAGCTCTTTGCTCTAGTGGCACACATGAGGATTACCAGCATTAGGGAAAAAAGGGCAGAGGGCTGACCTAGCCAGCTGATTTCCATCACAACTCTGGCAGGAAGACCCTATTTTTGAAACACTCACAGAAGCAATATAGTTAAGATCACTTTCTTAGAGTGGTTATGTGGTTTTGCTGCTCCTCAGGGGCTAGTACCTACAGTCTTAGCCATTCTGTCATCAGGAACGTGCCACATTGAAAGCAGTAACTGTAGACATTTAAGATCCCAAAGAGGGAGAAAAAGGCAGCAAAACCCTGTTCTTGCAGTTCCTGTAATTTTGTGAGTCTGCTGATCTTCAGGGGTTTTTTTGTGAAGACCCAGCTTTCAGAATCAGTTTTCTTTCCAGTGTTATGACTGATGAAAGGAACTTGAAATCATGAAGCTTATATCACAGACTGTTACATGAGGAGTTCATATAAAAAATGGGTAAAGCTGGCACTGATGAAAGCTGAGCCACTTGTAAAAAAGCAGCCACTAAACATTCTTTGCACTCATGGTACAAAAAGGATCAGAAATTATTGTGTTGGTTTGTTAGTTTACATCTTCAGATTTGGTCCAAGCTGTCTAATTCCCATAGCTGTACCATACCTTGCTGCAGACGTTGTGAGTTAAGGCATCCACTGAAAGTGCTTGTGGCTTTCTGTAGCCCGTATTCAACAGCAGTCATGGCATTCCTCTTCCCAGCCTCTCTGTAGGAGCTTGGGAGCATGGAGACATTTGAACTTTACTTGCATAGCAAAGGGAAGAAATCCAAGGCTGAGTTTCACTTTGGTGGCTCCCTATGGTGCAATGGATTCCCTAAGCAGCAAAGGTGCAGTAACCAGGATTATTTTGGGAAGGCTCCCCTCTCCTTTGTGCCTACCAACAGATTTCATTTCTTTCTGTGACATCTCCATTCCCATGTCTCTTTTCTGCAACCAGCTTCTGCTAGATCTTCATTTTTCCTGTCACTACACCAGCTCAGGAGAGAGAAAGCTTTTCCAGGGCTAAGAGCAGTTCTCTGCTCACTTCACCACTTCCCTTCTGGGCAACCTACTGGACACAGCTCCAGCCCCAGGTCCTGTGCTCTCCCTACACCCCAATGTCCTCATCTGGGACATCTGGAGAGGGATGGGACCACTCTTGCCCTTTTCAGTAAAGCTCCCTGATCTGTCATGTGAGGATACCACCAAGAGGCCCTGGGTACTGCCCCACTCCTCTAGCGAGCAGCAGAGCAGCGTGGAAAAAATTCCTCCAAGTCCTCTGTTCCCCGTCTCAGCAGGAGGCTGCAGAAACCTCCTGGGGTTCAAACACATCCCCTCCTTCAACAGGCGGGGTCTGAAGCCATTTCTTTCTTTGTGCTGTGGTCAGCCAGACATCACGACTGAGCACAATTCTGGGTCCAGTATCCCAATGGCTGCATCCTTCCAGGAGCCATGGGGAATGACGCCCTCGCCCAAACTACAGGGCAGCTTTCTTTTAGCATAGGCACTTACCCTGTCCCTAGGAAAACTGCAGTAAGGATATGTGAACTGTCACCCAAGAGGACTGAAGCGGAGGGGATGGAGGAAAGGGTACTTGGTACTGTAAAGGCAAGGGGGCTGAAATCTGTAACCATTATGGTCCTCAGAGCAGCAGGACAGTAAGCCACACAGAGGTGAGCTGGGCAGAGTGAGGTCTCTGCCCACCCTTGTAGCTGTGGAGCCAAGATTAGGTACAGGCTTTACGCCATGGTTAGCTCTGCCAGGAAACAATTTCCCTTTCTCAGGAAGCTCTGCTGCTTGGCTTTTGTTCCAAAAGTTAAAATATTCCTTTTCCACTCTTCTTTTTTCTTTTTGCTTAACAGAACATTTTAACCTCAAATACACTTATTTTCAGTGTTTCCTCCCAAAGTCATCAAAATGACACATTCATGCAGAGTGTCTGTGTAGATAAAGGGAAGAGTATTTAAATAGACTAGGAGAGGTACCATATGACCCTATTTTACTCCTCGGGTCTGGGCAGATTTAGGATCTGCCTGACAGTAAATAGCATGTCTGTAGCAGAGGATCCTGGAAAGGATCAGGTTTGCCAGACTTCCACATCCCAGTGACTGGATAAGGCCTCCCACTTGAAAGACAGAAAGGAACAAAACCAAACCCCATGGGCTGTGCTGTGATGCTTTCTTGTACCTAGTGGAGACCCCAGAGTAAATGGTTTGCAGAATTAAAGCTTTTCCTGTGTCAGTGGAGAGGGATGATTCTTCTGAACCCCTCTTCTCCCTCACTCCCCATTTTAAACTTTGGTTGTCTGAGTATCCCAGATCATGGTGATAGCATTTTGGAAAAGCCTTCTTTCCTGTAATCCACGCTCCAACTGGCAGGACGCACTACTGTTGAGCAACATATTATGCATACCTTCTCATACATTCCCAGGATCTGCTTATCTGAAGAACAGGGGAAATCATCAGCATTGCTTTATTGATTGGTGCTGCTAGGAAACTGCTGATTTTCGTCATGGAAATGACCAAGCCCATAAAAACTAGGGGTGGTTTTCCTGTCTGTTTCCACGTGGTTGGTTAACAGTTGTAGAGAGGCAGATGCTCCTTTTTCTAAAACACCAACTCTACTGCCTAAATTTGGGATCTGAGATGGCAGCTGTACCCAGCAGCAAGAGTACCTGTTTGGAGGACCTATCTATTTTACTGGTGAAGCCTGCTACCTGTAGGTGGTATAATACCACAGAGACTCAGCTGTCTTGGTGACTTACAGACAATTACATGGCTTTCGCAGTTTGCAACACTGCATGCGTAAGAATGAACTTGGTCTAGAGACGGGAGATCTGTTGTGTAAGGAGAAGTTATTATTACACATTCACTGCACAGTTCCTTCACACCTAGTTATTGTCAGAGGCACAGGGCACTTTATTCTTATGGAGTCTTGCATAGGCAGGTATTTAAGTCTCACTTCATCCAAGCCACAATTTATCTAGCTATGAGTCTTTTGCCAGAAACGCTTTTACATTAACATCAAGTCTGAGGCACATCTTCATGATATCTTATCATCACTATATGGGTCCTGGTAATGTAGTGACAAGGATGAGGTTTATCTGCCCCATTAGTGCCAAATAATGTTTTCACCTGTTAGAAAGAAAAAAAGACATTAGACCAAATTCTTGTCAGTTATGAGCACATCACTTGCTAAAAGCAAAGACCCAGACATTGCTTGCCAGATTGGCAGCTGGTATAGATGCATGCCCTTTTTCTTTTGTTCTTCAGCGTCAAATTTTGAAAGAGCTCAAAACACACACAACAGGTAGCAAGGTGGTAAGCTGGTTTTTGCATACAAGAGTCCTTACACAAATAAACCTGTTTACCCTTTGTAACGAGATGCACACAGTGTTTTGGTCAGTGTGGATGACTAGTGGCCAATCTGCAAAGGATATTGATTTACGACTGCCAGCTTCAACAAAGCCACTGTTCATCTCAGGCTTCTCAAATCCGTGCTCTCAGCATGATTGGACCACAGCTCAGATTGTGCTTTTGTACAAGTTGGTAGCTATGGCATGCAGTGGTGCTTTTCTGAGCATCTTGAAGTACTTCACAAAATATAAAACCTTTCCCTCATGCTCTATCACTGAACCAAGCCACATGCTGCTTCTTAAGGCAAGAAATTTATTGCTCACATAGGTCACAGCTTTCCAAGCACAGAGAATTAACACATGCAGTCTGGAAAGCCTCAGTATCTAAATGATGTAGACCAATGACTTGTTGTTCAGAGAAAGACACAAAAATGCAAAGGAGAGGGAAAGCTGACTCAGAAGAATGGAGTTAAACAAGTCAGTGTGGCTTTGCAGTGAGACAGAGGACAGTAATCTAAAACTTTTAACACAGAGGAAACAGAATTAGTTAGTGCATCGGAAAAGTAGTACACCTAGGAATAATGGGATCCAATTAAAGGGAGGATGTATATCTCACCGAACAACAGGAAGGACTTCTAGCAGTGAGGTCTAGCAGAATTTGGAATAGTGTAGTGGAAACCAAATGCAGTGGAAACCCATGACAGATTAAAAAATAGACTGGCTAGAGCATTAGAAAGATAATGGCAGGAGCAATCTTCTATTGCATTCAAGCAATAGTATTGATAGGGTTACCAGAGGGGCAGGACCATATTGTTTCTGCAGTTCTTCCACATGCGGGGCTGCTAGCAGAAGCTAGTGGCTATTCAGCATCAGGCACCAAAAGCGTTTATGATTCCCTCCTGCTATACCATATTGTTCAAGCCCTGCAAACTTCTGCCTATGGGAAACTTAGGTCAAAATGAATTGGCATCACATCTGCAAGAGTCTGGGAACTGTTCTTTTATTGCCTGTGTAAAACAAAACCAATTTTTCTTTGTATTCTTCCTTCCTGTTTTACGAATGGGTTTCTTTATCCTTTAAAACTGTGTACTGCAACAGCAATCATGGGTTATTCAAGCCAATCATCTTGAAATACCTTTCTGCTGAGTGCCATGGTCCCCTGGTTTAAGTTCAGATGAAACAGGTCCTGGTTTCATATACACACACTTGAGCTTATGTGCCAGGTTTCCTAGGAATTTCACCCCTTGGGCCCTGCACCAAGCATGTGTTTAACTTGTGAAATGTGCACGGTACAATTTGGTTTCCCGCTTAGTCTTTACACAGTGTGCAGAGTTGTCAACACTGTCCCCTCATGAAAACCCAGTGTTTTCATTCCTGGTTTCAAGGTATTAATTCCCAGTTAGAGGCAGAGGGGCTGTCCATGCAAACAAATACAGGCATACACACTGGTCCTCTAGACCACAGGTGTCTGTAAAGAGGACAAAGTGGAAGAAAAGCGATGGATTGCTGAATGCCCTGGAGCATGAGGTGACAGGAGACATAAAGGTAACAAGTCAGACAGGTCACCCACACAGAAAGGAAACAGTCTTAGCACCTTCTTTTTCATCTCCCGGCTCAGTGCAAAGTTGTCTTTTCCACTCATATCAGAACTTCTAATCTCATGTACTATCAAGTCCTGCTCCGTACAGCTCAAGAAGCCTTTGCCCACAGCCACCCAGGGATTCCTTCTCAGCCCCTCTGTTCCTGCTCCTTTGTATGCACTGAGCACGGGACTCACCTTCCTTGGCTCTGCCCTCCCACCCCAGTCCCCTGCCCTTGGCACTGGCATCTCACACTACTCCAGTTCTGACCTCAGACACCTGATGTGGGTGACCCACCAGCGACGCTCTCCGGGCCAGGCCCTGCAGGACTTTCTTCAGGAGTGTGATGCTCAAGGTCCAGCCTCACAGGGTCCATCCCCTGCAGCAGCTCCGTGCTCTGATCCAGCAAACTGAAGCCTGCATCATCTACAGCAGCTCTTCGAGCCTTTGTAGCAGGCAGCAGTTTAGCCTGTATATTCTCAAAGGCAACAGCTGGAAGCCTTTTCTTTTTGTAGCCCCTGGGAAAGAAAAGCCATCAAGTAATGAAACTGTCGTACTTTATTTCTTCTGCCTCTGATCTACAGCTCAAAAATTGCTGGATCATTCTCTTGTAAGTTGAATGTAATTTTTCTTCTCAACACCTTTTATTTTAAGATCTATGGATTCAGTGACATGCTGGCCAGAGCTTCCTAGTGCCAATTTACTCACTGAGCAAGTGGCGTGCAGGCACTGAGCCCATGCTTCATGGAGACCTGGTTCCGGTGGCCCAGCTTTAACCTGGAGAAACTGTGTGTGAGGTTGAAGGAACTTAGTCCCCCTTCTTGTCACAGAAAGAACATATAAACAAGTTTCAGTCAGCCATCAGGAAAAAGAAATAGAGCACTGAAGTGAGCAGGGTGTTTCAAAGGTCTTGCAAACATCGGGTTTCTCCTTTACAGGGTGGTTGGGAGAATTTTATTAGCCGGTTAACTCAGAAACAGAGATAATTATCTTTCTCAGATCACAGAAAAAATCCATGTCAAAGGCCAAGCTGCAGCTCAGGAATTGCTTGTGTGCATTTTCCTTAGGGTATAAAATAGAGTCATTTACCTATAGAAATCACTAAATTTCTAATGCATCATTAGAGCTGATACAGACTGGGCTGAAAATTCAAATAGGCATTTTCAAACATAACAGCAAATTACGGCTGCCTGGATCCATTTGCCCAGTGTAGGGCCTGGTTTTCAGGGGCCTCGCAAACTGGACATTCCAGATGGAGCTGAAGGGAGGGCAGCTGCAGAGAAAGCAGCTTCGCAGACCCAGATCCTCAGTGCCGCTTGGGGCCACTGAGCCCTCCAGGGTCCAGCTGAAAAGACATCTCTGGGGATGTAGATTAGCATTCACACCTCAAGCTGGCTGCTAGCTGAGTGCTTACTATCACTTTCCTCCGCTCCATATCTGCATATCTTTTTAGACTAAATTCCTGGCTCAGATAAATATGAACCTCCTTCTCTGACCTGCCTGTATCCAGTGTAGACCTAATTTAATAGCAATGTGTTACAAAGATAGCACAGTCCTAACTGATGAGTCCTGGAAGCTGCACTGGTTGGGAGCTCTGTGTAGGCTCATTTACCCTTCTGATTTTCTGTTCCCAGCATGACGAATTAAGAGGAGTTGAATCCCTGTGCTGCTACAACTAGGATGTCTCTAGTGTTCAGGTTAAATGGGGAGGTATCAGAGTCTACTTACAGCATTTATTGGAAGTATTTTGCATTTTTCCTGCTCCTCATATTTTCTGTGTCCCTTTTTTGACAGTTCAGTGACTTCAGTTTCTAATTTGATCTTCTGAATAGCTTCAGATTAGATAATTAACACATACTATATAGGCACCTGCTTAAAGTTCATCCTCTTTAACCATTCCAGCAGTCCAAGAGCAGACCCTTCCTCATCCCACCTGAAGCACCTTGCATCTGAGCCCCCTCCTGTTGAAGTTCATCTTATTTCAGACCTCTGCTAAAAGCAGGGCTTTCTTCCTCACCCCACGTGAGGCAAGCAAGGGAGAAGCTAAAGTGAATAGCAGTTGAAAGGTGATTCATTGGACTGAGACCTTTCCTCCTACAGGGGGTGTTCCATTCCTTCAGAGCAGTTGCCCAAGCACCTCCATGTCTGTAGGTGAGAGCAGGGTGCAGCCTCCCATTGTGTCCACAGCTACACAAGGGCTATGCAAGTCACTTCAAGCAACACTGTAATTTGGATGGTTTAAAATAATAGTTTTCTGCAAGGCACATTTTAACCAACAGAAAGCTGCTCATCTCAGAGGTCTGTATCAGATGACAACCATGGTTTGTGCATATCATTCCCCACTGAAATAGTATGCATGCATGCCCAGCCTTCCTGGCCATCTCTCTCCCCTGTGCCTTTGTCGAGGAGACTGTGCTCATATGAGATCAGATGCACTTGCCCCACAGACCGCACTATTTCCCTTCTCCCTGTGGGCAGCCTGGGAGGTTTTGCTGGTTGTTCCTCCATTAGCTCACCTCTCATCCTTCTAGAGCAGGAGGAGCTCCCCAGAACAAGGCCTGGAAGTACACACACAGAGGCACCAATTAATTTGGGGAAACTTGACAGGCTGTGTACAGTTCCCAGACCATTAAGAAAAACAGATGTCTGAGAGGGAAACATTGGGAAGCCGAGAAGGATCCTGGGGAAAACCCCAGCCAGGAATGGAGCTCTGTACAAGCAGCTGGTGCAAACAGCACACTAGGAAAGCAGCTATGTCTTATGGTGGCCATCACTGCTCTTCTTCAGAACTACCATCTCACCCTTCCACCCATGGAGGCATTCGCTAGTAGTGTGAGTATCTCAAGGACAAATCCCAGATACTGGTTGTACAAGCTGCTAAAGACATATGGGAAGCAATACACTCCAGTCCAGCCAGACCGCTGCCTTGGTAACAGCTGTTGTCAGCTGTAGATTAAGACATCAGCATCACTCTACCAGGGGTAGAGATCAGTCCTTGGCTCCAAAGGAGCTATTCCATATGCCATATGCGGAGTGTCTATGCATTCCTAAAACAACACAACCTCAGCAACTTACCTATTCAAAGGATAATTTCTGAGAAGTAACCTCTTTCTTTCCCCCACATGCCTTTAACATAAATATCTGTATTTTAGGTATCTGCAGTATCTCATGTCTGGTTGTATCAACCAAGTTTTCAGGCAGCATTTGTTGCTAGAGGCCTCCCATCAAATGGAGATGAGTTAATGATGGGACTATACACCCTGCCTGACACACCAGAAAAGCCAGAGCTCTTCCTGAACTAAGCTGAAAGCTGTGTAGGTGTTCATCTAATGAAGATTAAGTTTGGAGAAATGAAAAATGGTGTTCCTTGAAAGAGAGTGGGGATCTTCAGTTATTTAGGAAAGTGGTGCATTGGCTCTCAGATGATACTGAAATCCTGCTGCCCACTAGCCTCCTTCATTGTGACCTTCTCTGAGAGAGGAGCTGAGGGCTGTATTTGACAGGGCATTTCAGAGTAAGGTTGCTTTTAGCATCCCAATCCAAATTTTCATAATCTTGAGTAACAGGAATGTTCAGTATATCTGCTGCAGGATTCTGGCTCACTGGCTGCACTGATGTTTTAGAGGCACAAAGTATTTCCCCCAAACCACTTAGAGTTATTCTAAACTTGATGGAAAAAGACTGCAGATGTGTCACTGGTGTTCACTTGGAGCAAGGGAAGAGCTCTGCAACATCAACATTGTTCTTTAAAGACCAAATGCTCATTATAATGAGAAAAAAAGTGAAGTATTTTTAAAACAGACATATTAACTCGAAGGAAATAGCAGGACGCTGAGTTCCCAGGACTTCATAAAGGGAGGAGACACATTAATTTAGTCTTCTAGTGTAGTCAAATTTAGTAATTGAAGAGATCTTTGTTAAACTAGTTGTGTCTTTTTATCTCGGTGCTTAAGGTTACTGATGGCTCAGCTCCAATTTGCAGTGTACAGGGTACCACCAGGTAGTAGTTAGATGGTTTGAAATACATTACCACCTACAGTAGCCAGATAGTACACCATCAACTTCTGAACCTTGCTGTACTTTTTTTTCTTGAAGCTGTAGAATCTGAAATATCTCAGCCTCCTCTAAAAAGGCATGTCTTGTCCTCGTTGTGGCAGAGTAAGCCTTGAATGGAGACACTAGTGCACCCCAAAGACTCAGAAAGGAGAACCCCGTGTGGTTTGTCTGGGCTTAAAACGCAGCACGGATGACTTTTTGAAGTTGCATTGTTTCAGGTGGCAGGAAAACCCCTCTTGCAAAGAGCTGCTCCAGAGAAAGGTTGCTGTACCGCTTGTGTGGGCATAGCCTCTGTGCCTTTCATTGTTTCTCCGCTTGTGTGGCTGTGTATGACCTTATTGAGCCAGATATCAACTTTATCCACAAGCCTTTTCCTGCTGCCTGAAATTATTTCCATGTTGGCTGCTGGGCCTGTCTGTAAGCAGCTGTGTCAGGCTTGTAATGAGGCAATTACATACGCATGGCCCTTTTACAGGAAAGGCCAAGGCTGTTTCGCCTTGAATTGATTGGAGGCTTATCTGTTTTCTCTGCTCTCTCAGTCAAGCCAGTCGCCTCGTCCGTAGGCAACTGGCCTGGCTGGCAACATAGATTTTTACCTCGCTGCCTAGCCCCCCTACCCTTTCCTCTTCGCTGTCTGCAAGCAAATCATAGAATCATAGAATCATTTGGGTTGGAAAAGACCTTCAAGATCATTGAGTCCAGCCATTAACCATGCCCACTAAACCAGGTCCTGAAGTACCCTGTCCGTTGTCATGGATCTTAAAAACCTCGTGATCTTGATGATCACAATCTCTTCTTTCTGTACATGGCATGGCTTCTCCCCCCTGGAGCCTTAGGACTCACTGGTACTTAACAGCCTTCTGTTTCACCTTCCTAGTTCTTATCTCAGCCTCCTATCTTCTCACTGCAATAGGAGTCGCCTTGCCTTTCGAGTACCTTTTGGGCCTTTCCTCTTGAATATTCTGTCTTCTGGCACTCAATCTCATTTCAGTTGTTCTACTGTTGCTACTTTCAACGTCTTTGAGCTTTTCCTTCCTCTTACATCGTTGACTTAGTGGTCTAGGGAAACCATCGCCTGACTCTGCTTGCTGAGCCTACGCAGGTTACTGTGCATAGACCATTGTTAGGGTACAGCGCTGCAGCTGCAAGCAGGAAGGGTAAACTGAACAAACAGGGTATGCATGTGACCGAGATATGAAATCTGTTGTCTCACTAGCAAAGTGTCTTTAATACACCCTTATAATCATGCTGGATAATATAAAATTTTAAAAAATCTTTAGAAACCAGACTGAAATCCCATTAAAAAGATAATTCACTGGAAGGGAATGAGTCCTTCAGGGCTGTTGGACTTTGTTAGGACTTGCTTAGGAAGAGTTTTGTGGCAACTGGTCATGTCAGTTAATATGTGCCTAAAGTACCATGTATGACACAAAATCCAGATGGTTACTCCTCATGGATACAGAGGTGAAATGCATATACCTGGTCTGCATACATGTTCATGCAGAACTGTGACTGGGTTAATGATTCCATTGGTGTGAGCACAGCACCAAGCGAATGCATCCATTTTGATGCCATCATGAGAAGTCGTACAACACTATGACTGTGGAGCTCAGATCCGTTAATACAGGTTTCCTTGGGCTGCAGTGTAGTCATCCTCAGACACATGTGCTGTGTAGAACCAGTGTGCCACGGAGGACCAAGGGTCAATGTGGAACTCGTGAAGTCCCAGACTAAAATTCCATCCTGGATTTTGAGTAGCTGAGGGCAAGTTATTGTGTCCTAGATCAACCACAGGACTAATGCAGAACTGAAACAGTTTAATCCACACCTTCAGCTTGGAAAAAAACGTTGCAACCATTGCCTGACTCTGCTGGTTCCTTCACTTCACTAGGCATCTGCCTGCTTGGCATTAAAATTCAACCACTGCCTGGGCTGCTGCTTGTGTACAAGCCTGGGATCACCCTGCCTGACCTGTTCATAGGTGGTCAGCTGCCCAGACTAAACTGGCATTAGAAATCAGGCATTTCCCTGTTACACTTCCCCCACCCCACATCTATCTCTCCTCGCCCTCCTTTCCCTCTGAGCAGGGTGAACACAAGAAAACAGGATCAGGCATCTCACAAAAAACACTTCTCAGAAAAGGAAACGGTGACACCCATGTGTTGCTGGAGGTTTCTGCAATCACCTCAGACAAGGAGTCCCAAAACACTATATGTACACACAAAATAATTGGTTTACTTTTTAAATGGTCTGCCACCTCCTTCCCTGAGCTGCAAGTTGTGGCTGAACAGCCTGATGCCTTATTCTGCACAGGGCACAGCAGAGCCAAGAGCTGCTCGCGTCTCCGTAGGGGACGGGCTGAGGTTGCATACGTGCTGTCCCTGCACAGGCACGCTGCCCAGCAGAGACCAGGTGCTGCAGTTCGCTGCCTCTTTTGGTAATGATGGCGCTTGATCAAACCATTCTTGGCAGCCTTCGACAGACGTGATAAGACACTTGCTCAGGAAGCGGACAGCCTGGACTCCATTCTGCTCTCAGGGGGTGTGGGCTTCAAACTCTGTGGTCTGTCTAGCAAGAGATGATTTTTAATCCAGTGCTTAGGGCAAGGCTAAGGTGAGCACTTGCCAGCCTGCCCGTTAAAGCCATGCCAATGGGCAGCAAAGACTTCAAGGTTCCCCAGGGAGAGGGGAGCATACGCACCTGCCTGGTGGTCTGAGTGCTCTCCTGACAGGTAAAACCCTGACTTCCCTCAGGACCCTTTCTGTGGGGTACGCAGCAGTAGCTAGATATGCATAAAAATGCACAAGCCCATACACTGCCCTATCAGCAGAGACTCCTAACCATGAAGGTTTGAGGTACTGCTGCTGTAATGAATCGGCCTGTGCAGTGTTGGGAACATGTAGGCACTAGGCAATTGCCAAGTATTGTCATTACTAAAAGGGAGACTCAAGATCTCACTTGTAGCTTTCACAGTGATATTTGTTGGTTTTGCTAATCTCACCAGGCTGTGCTTAGCAAGCACAGACCAGGCACTCCTGAGAGCTATATGCCATGGCATGAAGAAAAGAACAACTTGCCACAAATCCAGCCTCAAAAATTTTCAGCGCCAGCCAAAGACCAGTGTGAGGTGTCTGGCATACCCTTCCTATATAAGGGCCTTTACAGTTCGGACTGTTGATGTTAGGACATGTTATTAATGAACTCTACAGAGGCAAACAGGAGGCTGCTGTCTCCACTTTGCACCCAGGAGGCTGTGAGGACAGCAGCAGCAGTCCCAACTCGTCAAGTTAAACTGAGACTTAATGCAGTTACTCTGCTGAGAAGAGATGCCTTTTGGAAGATGTGGAGAAAGCTGGCATTGGTACTGACCATCCATCATGAAAAACAATGCTACACAACACTTGCATCGCACCCACTTTGCTAGCAGAAATATGTCAACAGCAAAGGGAGGGACTTCTCAGAGGGGAGGTTAAGAACAATTATCTCATCTTATTTTCATTGTAGTCACTCTCTGAAACAAAAGCAGATAGTGTATTCACTTCTAATTTCCTGATGTCTACAGATGTTTCCTATAATTCTGTTGTGAAGGGCATAACTCCTCGCTTGCTTGTCTGGCACTGGCAGATCTCTGCTGCCTGCCTCCTCCCTCCCGGCACCAGCTGGCTCTACTGACAGAGGCAGCCATGGCATTGCTGGGGGTGATGGAGACGTACCTGTACTTGCAATGCTTTTGAACCACACCACCTAACTCCAGCCACCACCCAGTGGTCCCCGTTGCCCAGTACGATTAGGGTGGGTTTTTGTTTGTGATAACCATTTGTCTTGATGTTCAGGACCTCTAGGCAGTCCCAAGCTTACTTGGAGGGAAGTACCAGAGAAGGACCCTGAGCAAGCTTCTGATCCAAACAGGCAGCAATGCTTTCTTGAGAAAAGCCTCACTCCAACCACTATCCAGTCTAACTATCCCGTCCCTTTTACACGTAGGCATGGGTAGCTTGAACAGTGAAAGAAGGAGAACCAGCAGGAGTTTCCCCTCTACTTTTAGCAGGCAAGGAGGGGAGTACGTGAACCATTTATTTACAGTATAGCAGACATGGTCAACACAGTGCCCTTTCCTTTGAAAGTTCCCTTTACTAGTTTCGGGCTACATGATATCTCCCACCCCCACCCAATTCCCGAATCTTGCTTTTGTGAGCCTTTAAATTTGGCAGGTCTGAGTCTCTGTAGTTTTGGAATTACTGCACTGTATTTGGGAGCTGCTTGCTGTCTTCTGGATGAAAACTGCTTATCATTGCTGAGCTGGAATATCCTCACATTACCCTTTGGGCACTGCTTGACCCTGAGTGCCAAGATGGTAGCAGTTCATGAGGGAACTCTCAGAAGGAGAAAATCAAGACCAGACCACTGCAAGTCTTGAGAAAAATGTTGCCCTAAAGCAACAAACTCTTCCCAAACACAGGGAAATATTAAGTATTTTTACATATTTTATGTAAAGTAGGATTTTCCTGCCCTTTCTCCTAAAAACAAATATGCAACCCTCCCTTGAAGTCTGCATTCCTCATAGTATTCTGCCCTGTGTTATAGTCAGAGCTCTTTCCTCTTTATCACTCTCATTGTAGCTATGCAATAGCCTTGCAATTGAGTTCAGACACACTCATCCTATGTTCATTCATCTGTTGTGGAATAAGTGTTGACCTGGGTACCACTCTGAGGAGGGATGTTGTACTTCTCAGAGTTGTTCTTGTGGCTAACTTATTTACAGACTTCAAGAGACAGGCTTCTTACACTCAGGCAAGAAGCTTGCTCTCCACTGAAAACATTACAAAAAGGAAGAGTTTAAGAGGAGACCTCACATCTGTGTTCCTGCAACATGCATTTCAGTAGTCCAGTGAAATCTTTGTTAGGGCTGCTGTGAGAGCTCCTGTTTTCATTAAAACTGGAACTGAAGAGAGCTTCTAGAGATTGGTAGCATGTGTAATCAGGAGTCCTTACCTCCTCTTGCCTGTCTCCAAAACTTCCATGTCTAGTATTTTTCAACTTTTTTTTGACATTTCTCAATTAGCAAGCACTCCCTTGTCTGAAGGAGACCAGAATCTACAGCTACATAGCAATAGGCACAGAAGAGATGTGTGCCTGAGTCAGAGGAGTCTTAAGCGCATCTTCAGGGCCCAGGAGCTCAGGCTGGTCCCAAACCTAATCTGAGGTCCTGTTGTTTTCACAGAGTGTTCAGAAATCTGGAGCCCAAACTCCATCATTCACAATATATTCCCACAGGCTGCAGATTGCTTTCCCTGGAACTGCAAGACTGAAGATTGAATCTGTTTGCATGTGACATCAACCAGACCTGGAGGCCACTCTGCACTGGCTGAGGCTTGACCTTAACATCAAAAAAGCTCTGTCTTGGAAGTGCAATGATTCTGCACAGTTGTGCACACTCTCGTGTAAGACAGACAGAGGCTTAACACTAATTCCCTTTGCTGCAAGTCAAACTAGAAACCTGTTTGCACGACCTTTAAAATGCCAGTTCTGGCAAACAACAGCCAAGGATTTTGCAGAGCGTGCTGGGATCATCATTATACACCTCAACATACCCTTATACTCTTTCACAGCTGGATTGTATGTCCTGATATCAGCCCCAGAATTCTCTTTGATTCTTTCAAATGGAAATCTTACTTTATTTGATCAGCTTTCTGTTGTGTTTCACTCCTGCATCCTGGCAATGGGAGACCCATGGCAATTTGAGGCTGCTTATTCCTCTTTGCCCAGTCATCTGATGGCAGCTTGTAGGAAAAAGATGAGGACTCTGTGTATGCCGCCATTCTTTAAAGCTCACAGAATTCTCATCTGGGATATGAAATGGAGGTGTTTAGCTTCTGGTAAAGATTGACCAAAGAAAACACAACAGAAAGAGAGAAGTAGGAAAATATTCTTCCTTTTCTAGCATTTAGGATATACCTGAAAGATCTGCAAGGCATTCTGGTCTTGTCCTTTCCTGGAAAGTAACTGTGATAAAGCTCTGATGCACAAAGTTTGCAGAGCTAGCCTAGCCTAGCCCCACCAGAAGAAGGTACAGAAGTGGCTTACATGATAGCTTTTGCTCAGGTGGAGCACAGCACAGTAATTATCACTCCTGTTCTATCACGAATGGTAGGAAATACAGGGAGGAGCCTTGGCCTTGCATCCCAGGGTGTTATGGGCTACACTGACACAATGATGGACAGGACTGGCTATAACGTATCACAGAGCCACAGCTGCAGCCACTTCTAGCTGGGGCTTCTGCCAATAATTAAAATTTACCACAACCAGACAAGGAGCAGCTTCATTGCCAGATAAGACGCCAAGTGCATAAATAAACCACATAAATCCCTCCTGAAACAGAGAGCTGGAAGGTCTCCAATGAGAATGATTTGTGAAGGGTAAAGAGAGAGATGGGAAGAAGGATGCTTCGCTGGGACAGAGAGGGGTCAGTGTAGCAAGAAGAGGTTTGTTTATTCAGGGCTTACATCTTGGGATGTGTTGCTTCTTGAGCCAGGGGCCCAGCGTGCTGCTGAGCTCCAGTTGGAACAAGCATCGTGAGATTTCCTTCTAGGGATGTAAAAGATGGGCCAAGGCGAGTGTGAGCCCACCCACTTCCTGGGCAATCTGTGCTCAGCCTGTGTTGATGCTTTCGTGGATCACGAGGAAAATGAGCAGGCTCAGATTGTGGGTAGCAGCCTCTCCTGATTTTTGCTGCCCAGTTCCTCACACTGTGATTCAGGTATTTTCCCACCCTCTTGCCTTTCAGTTTGCTCCTTTGGGAGAGTTTCTGTTTTAAACCTACCCTGCTAACTTACTTCTCCCTTTGCAGTTCGAACAATGTTCCCCTTTCAATATGATCCTGATGCCACTGACGTACTCAGATGGACACAGATGTACGAATCAGTTCAGGTTATGTTGGCAGGAGGGTGCAAACCGGCATTGATCTAAATGACAGATGCAGAGAGATGGCTTTGAATGAAACTACAAACTACATATTAGAGAGATTTTTCCATTGATACCTTGGGTCCAATCCTAATTAAAAACTATTCTTGAGCTTTTTTTAGTTCATTTTAAGAGGAGTTCCTTATGAGCTGCCCATGTAATCTTATCTGCACTCATAAAACGCGAGAGCCAAAATAACTGGTGCCTGCAGAGGTTGAAAACGAAAATTCAGTTACCTATTCCCTGCCATTGAACAAGACAAAAAGAGTGGCAGATTCGCCCAGGTGAAACTAAACTTGTCTGTTCTGTGCTATTCTCTGCTTTAAGGCTAAGACCATACCCAGGGACCCATTCCAGGTTTCTTTAGATTATCTTGCTTGAACAATAAATGAACGTAGGGGTAGAAAAGGATAGTTTGGTGGATTGGCCTCTTTGGACACTTGCCTTTAGAACAGGTACTAAAGCTACTCCTAACTGAAGGAAAGATTTTATTAATTCAATTCATACAGACACATTACTATTATGTTTTCCATTGTTACTGAATATTATTGTGGCCTTTAAAAAGGTAGGACTGGTCTGACACGCAAGTGTGTTTGGCTAGTGATGAGATGCATTCATGATGCATTCTTCAGAGTGTAAATTCATGTTCTCTCCAGATAGACAGGAACTGTACCTTAGATGATGTACCATGTGAATATTCAGCGGCCTTTTGCCTCCAGCTGGCCTCAGTGGTCCAATAGAAGATGGGCCAAGGAGAAGGGATTAGCTCTTGCCTATGGAAATGGTCACCCCAAATCTGTGGGGCAGTATGGGAGGAGCTAGTACTGTCATTACTTCTCGCTTGCTTGAACTGCAAGTGAGTAGGACATCTCCAGTTCATCAAACCCTGTCTCTGCAGGCGAGTCTTTTCAGGAGAAAGGCTACACAACCTCAGCGCAAGGGTAGGAGATACTCACCCCACTCCAGCCCCCGGGGAACCCTGCAAAGAGGGTACGTTCCCCGCTACAGTTTAACGTCTTATTCCCAAATGCTGCTTTCTGTGTCAGAAACAGGTACTTGAGAAGTTTGAGAACGGCTCTTTTCAGCTAAGCTGATTGTGAATTAGTTCAGTTATGCTGAAAAACAGGCACCTCTATCAGATTAAGGCTGTACTGCTCCCTGCACAAGCTGAGAGAGTTACCCCAGTGTATGTGGTATAATCTTTCCCATGCGACAAGACCTGTGATCATCTGGCTTCTCAAATACTGCAGCTACCTTACTGAAAAACAAGAAGGGTAGGTGTCACGTCTGGGAAGGCTTTGCACAGAGACCATGTCATTTGCCTTCAGAGGACTGACCCAGGCAGGGAAGAGGTGTTCTGCAAGAGGCTCCGTTTCCTCCTGAAATCCAGTGCCTTGATAAGGGTTGATGCTTTAATTTCAAAGGAAATCACAGCACTGTTTCCCAGAATTTCTTGCTGGCCTCCAGGCAGAGTGTGATGATGGTTTATTTAGACTTAAGTAGTTTCCTCCCCACAGATGTGTCTCCCATCCCTTCCTTAGCTGAGCAGGTCCTACAGATGTAGAGCTTTGCCTCTGCCGTGTGGCAAGGAAAACCTGCTCCCCAGCCACCCATGTAGCTGCTGCTATTTGAAGTGGGGCTTCTGGAAATCTCTGACATGGTATTTGTGGGGCTTTGGTGGATGCTTAAGGGAAACTTCTCCTGAATCACTCGGCTGCCAGTAAGGTGCTCCCTGTGATAGCTTGCAGGCACTCCGGGGGTTCACAGCCTGCACTCGGCTGTGTCTCAGGTGGGAGGCAACAGATTGTAAGGTGAAATACCAGTGCCACCGACCAGAAGAGCCTTTACCAGCAGGCATGCAAAAATATGATTTTTCTGTCATATCAGCCCTCTGAATGGGAGGACACATAAGGATGCAATTTCCTCAGCCTCTGGCCAGAGCAGTTAAAGGGAAGTCCTCACCCCTGTGCTGCAGTCTGCTCCTGCCACCCCTCCATCCCCTCCTGCTACGGCAGTGCAAGCGCTTGTCCGGCTGTGCTGTGAACTTGATTGCTGAAATGATCTGGGTTAAAAATAACCTTGTAAAGAGTTAAGGGACATATTTTTAGCCCAGATCATTTCAGTGATCTAGTTTACAGCCCAGCCCCACAAACTCACACTGGTGCGAGGGAGGGGGGAAGGGGGAAAGGAAAGGTCAAGGGAGAATGAGCAGTTGGAAACATAAGCTGTCTTTCTGCCAAAACCAGGACCTTATGAAACTGCACCCCAAAAGCAGTGACCCTCTCTTGTTTTCATATAGCATACTGACAGCTGCTCCAGTGTTCAGAGCTGGGTGCTGAGGATCACTATTTCTGGATCCTGTTTGCGTAATCAAGACACTAGCCCTGAGCCTCAGATGCCTTATTGTGTCTGCCTCTGACACACTATATTCGTCATTATTTTGCCATATTTGCTTTTGCTGAGGTAGATTGTATGTGCAGCAACAAAAAGCCCCGTGAGGGTCACGGGGGAGCTTTGCAGAGCTTGTGTGAGTGCAGGGTATGGGAAGGCGGCTGGCATGATGCACTGGTATGAGAAGGGGCTGCAGGGAATTGTTCCTGCAAAGCTCTTTAGAAGCAAGGGAGGGATGTGGAAGTCAGGGACTCGCCTCAAAACCACCAGCATGAGAATGGGGGTGGAAAGTGCACAGGACCAGTACCAAAAATTGTGTAACCGTCACTGATTTCAGAGCCGCTAAATACTCCAGCCTTGCAAGGTGCTGTGGAGGGCTTGCATCTCAGATAAAAGGTGCTTCATCTGCCCAAAATACCCTACCTGCAAAAGCAGACAAGTCAGAGGTTTCATAGGGGAGAGAAGGAGACTAAAGCAGTACAGATCTCTGCTGTTATTCAGCTGGTATTTAAGTGCTGCTTAAGCCAAAACACTCCACTGTATGGCAGCTAATAGACCTTTGCTCTTTTCATCAGCCAAACCAGCTGCACAAATCCAAACCTGAACTTCTCCTTCAGTATCTGCTTCTGACTCCCACTGGTACCCTTTCAGACTAGCATTTCCAGTACCATATTATGGGCAGTGACAAAACTCATGGTATACCAATCCTGTGAGATGGAGTCATGATAGCTTTCAATTGCAAGGGGGTGGGTCATGACCAAAGCTGCTAGCTGAGAGCTGTTGTAGCCAGTTTTGCACCAGTCCCAGCATGACATTAAAATTCATCCCCAAAGCTACCTCTGGCTTTCCAGTTTTCCCCAGGAGTCTTGGCAATTTTGATTTCATAAGAAACTTGTCTGCAGTGACACTCCCCACCTGTAGCTTAAATACATGATCTTTAACAAAAGCTTTTTGTGAGTACCCAAATGGGATGCACGGAGAAACTCTTCAATCTCTTGACTTCTTTTCTGTGGGCCTTTAATATGCACCTTGTCTCACTTGGTGCCCATGGTGGGTCCATGGGCTCTAGCAGGAGAATTGGCAAATGTCATGGAGCCAGGTCGGGACACTGCTGTCCTGAGAGGCTCCCTCTGTAAGATGTTATTAATCCCACATCAGGCAGCCTTACTACCCCTTGCCTTGGCACATTAAATCGCCAGTGAAGTTGGGATTGTTCTTCTCCAGTGCTACCAAAGGGACCAGGTTCAGTTTTAAAAGCAGATGAAGAAAGATGGGGTTGAAAATTATTTTCAAATTTACTCAATTTTATGAAGTTATTTGGAAGAGGAAAGTGAAACCCCTTACAGAGAACTTGCTAGTTGCACTTCCTCTCTGGCAGACAGGGCCATGCTTACATTGATGGTATAATTCAATTCCTGTTTTGCCACTCTGTCTGAGATTTTTCTAATGCTTAGTCACTTATTTTTAGGGAACAGTAAAAGACCTCAGAGTAGCAGTCACCAAATTACTGATGGAGTAAGTCTTTTACCTTAGCTTGCTAGTTTTAGTCCATGCAGTCTGACCATGCTTCTCTTCTGAAAAGGAAAAGAATCAGCAGCTGGCTGCAAAGTGCACAAAATTAACATCTGAGTAATTTCACATTTTTTGCCAAAAAAGAGCAGAGCTGCTCCTCTTCATCATTCATAAAAGTGGTGGGCTATGTCACTGAGACAGGAAAAATGACCAGGAATGGGAAAGGTTGCATGAATATTGCGGGGCAGGAGACAGCCAGCACTGATCTCTTGGGTGAGAGGAGCAGACGCATGTCTTAGTCATGGAAGAGGCTGAGGGCTGGTACATGCTCTGCGGTGAGAGTGAGAAACTGAGGCTCCCCACCTTCCTCCCAGTGGGAGGGACACTGCCAGTCCAGACCCTGGAAGTCAGGGGGGTGTTGTTCTCCTGGCAGTGCAAGGAAGGGAACTTTTTGCATCCAAGTGCCCTGGTACAGTGCTTTTCCTTGACTAGAAGACATAAAGCCTGGCACACCAGCTGGGGAAAAAGAAAAAAAGAAGCCGTAGAAAAAGCTGGATACAGGACGGCAGTGTAATTGCCAGAAAGGGTCTGAGAAAGGACTTTTCCTGTTGCAAAACGCGTAGCGTAATCGGAGAGTCTGCAGCTGGCAGTTTTGGGAGGACACAGCCCGTGGGCTACTTGTGCTAATCTTAGAATGGCATGTTCAGTGCTTCCTGTGCCCTGGCCAGCGAGCTTCACGCTGGTGAGAGCCGTGTTGCAATCAATGCCTTCTACCAGCAAAACAAGAAACGCATGGAATCATTCCAGCCTCACAGCTTTGATCAAATCCAAAGAAAGGGAGCTGTGTTTTCAGGTTGTAACTAAAAAAAAAATTTTTAAAAAAAAAAAAGGAAGGAAAAAACACAACCACCCCAAAACAAGAGGTCAAAGAGGCCAAGAGGAAGTGCAGTGTCTTTTCTGGGTAAAGGCGAAAGGCTGTGAAAGCAGCTCTTGGAGAAAAAGGGACTATGAGGGAGGCAACCCTTCCACCATGGACACTGAGCAGCTGCAGCTCCTCAGCCTCAACTGAGTCCTCAGTTCAGGTGTCTGTTCTGCCATGCCCAGGTATCCTGGGAGCTGGTATGCCGAGCCAAACCTCCCGATCCATCCTGCCTTCCCTAGGTTCATTCTCTGCTCCCTCCTCTTTCCAGCCTGCCTTCCCTTCATGGCAGGGAACCAGCCTGCACCTGGGAACAACTCTCCCTCCCCACTTAGCCCAGCCATTATTTTTTGTGTGCAGCAGGTTGCCCTGAAGTCTGCTTACCTCACTGTTTCTTCCGTTCCCCTTATCTGCCACTTCTCCTGCCTATAATTACTCTAATGAAGCCTGAAAAGATGGGGAGAAGGTGCTAGAAGTTCACTGAGAGGAGACAGCTTGATACGGCTTTTGTGGCTGGATGCAGGAAAGCTGGTCCACAGTGTATGGGAAGTTTAACAGGGGAGATGCAGTTAGGATCCTGGAAACGAGAAATGACAGACATCTACTGGGGCTTGTGGGCCTGGGAGAAAGAAGATAGCATTTATTGGGAGCATTTATTTACAGGTCTCTGAGAAAGGGAAAGCCCCTTTTCCACAATGCAAACAGGCCTTAGCCATGCTGCTCTCTACCAGGTATTTCAGACTAGAGAGTGCTCCAAGCTGCAGATCATGAGATGATCCTTAACGTAACCTCTTGAATTTGCTTTTAATCTAGAAACTAGGAATCTAAAGAAATTCCTTCTTTAATATGATTTCAAGTTTCCACAGCTATTTCTCCAGCCCCTGTAGTGTGGTCACCCAAAGGAAATGGTCCATGTGTGAGCCAGATGGGTGTTTTGAGGGCCTTTCACCTCCAGTGATGCTGAAGGAGTGGTTGTCTTAATGAGGCAGCAGGTCCTTCCCAGGCAGAGGGGTGTAAAGGGAGAGGAAAGAGCTCTGCTGGAGCCTCTGAAGAAACAGAAATGTAATCCTCTAGCAACGGCCTTTGGGGAAATTTTCTGACTGAGAAGCAGAAGGGTATTGAGGCAGAGGGGTGAGAATTGTGGTGCAGGTCATGTGTTCATGGTGGTGGTACAGGGAGCAGACGTATGAGGTTCCTTGCTGATGGTTTGTAGCCTGGTTTGCTGTTTTGAGGTCTCCGCCTCTAACAAAACAAGGATTGTTGGTTAGTTGTTCTCAGTTCCTCTGGTTCGGTTTTCCCTGGCATCAGATACTAGAGATGAAGAACAAGGTTTCATTTCATCAACTTTGAATTCAAAGCTTTCTACTCATATTGCTTGATACACACATAGCAAAGAAAACAAGGTAAATGTGGGATGACACCAGAGCTGTGTGCTGTGGGAAGAGCTGCACCATCCAGTCTCCAACAAGCCTCCCACTTCTCAGCCTGTTGTTGACCCAGGGGAGGGGAAGCTGCTCTCAGCCCTGGTATTTCCTTCCCTCCCTGCCACCCACCTTGAGTATTTCACTGCCAAAAAAGTAGAACAGCACAGGAACATCCCCAAGCAGATGCTGGCTTGCTTCGAGGACAGGGAATGGCTTCTCACAGCAGAACCACTGGAAAAGGAAGGGCACCATTGACCAGGGCAGTAAAAAAGGGATGGGAGGGCTGAGAAGGTGGATGGGAACATCCTTTACTGCCCCACTCCATCTGCTCACTGCAAGGAAAAGATGGGGAACAGACACTTGGCTTGAAATACTTAGTTTGCTTCCAGTGAAAAATACTGTGTGTAGGCTCTTCAACTAGAGCTGAAAGGCTCTGCATGAATTACTGTTTTTCTGGGATATTTGAAAACTCTGCTAGGTCCTGTCTTCCCAAACCTCTTGCTCTCAGACTGGATGATTGATGCCAGATGTGAGAAACTCTGCTTTAAGTCCCTGCTTACTCTTGAACTTTATAACACATACACGGGCTTCTCTCTAGCCTGCTTGCTTTTCCCAGCCTTTGCTCATAACTTGTTGTTCCCAATTTGTCAGAACAGGCCAGCAGAGACCAACTCAGAGGTGGACAAGTCAGCATCACCCTCAGTGGCTCAGCTAGCAGGGAAATTCAAAGAGCAAGCAGCCAATATCACTGGAAAAGAGGTAAGGAGCACTGCAGCCACCAGCAGGTAATAGACTGGGAATTGAGGCATTCACCTCTGCCTGTAGGAGTTAGAGCATCAGTGATTTGAGCGTGAATCTGCCTTGATTTTGAATCTTCACAAAGGATTTGTCTCCTAGTGCAATGCAAGCTATGACAGTATCTTCCATGCATTGCTAACTTGTGGACAAGTATTTTGGTAGAGCCATACCTCAGGACAACTAGACACTGTAACTGAGACACTGGAAAGCTTGGTAGGGTACATACACATACTAACAGCAGCAGACAGCAATGCATGTGCTCTCTGGGCTGGCTTTTGTGGGCAGAGGGCAACAGTGAATAATGAAATAGCTAACAATGAGCCATGGAAAAAGAAAGCAAACAACAGATTACGCAGTGTAGAAGCCAGTGGCAGGTCACCAGCACCTTGTTCACAGAAGGAGAAGGTTTCCTCCAGGTAATCCCTTCTGTATGAGTCTGAGAGACAAAGCTGTCTTTTTACTTGCCCTTGTTACCTCTTCCCAATGACTTTTCAGACTCTGTGCCTACCTCTGTCATGCTGAAATTTATTTTATTGAAAGCCCACTATGCCAAGCACTACCTCACAAGCTGCCTTTCACCAGATAAGCAGAACACTAGAATACCTCTCTTAGAAAGAAAGGAAAGTCAGAGTGTTTATGGATGGAGGCTGACATTTTAGGAGAGCCCCCTGTATTATGCACTTTTTTAGAAGCATAAATGTTTACCATTTACTTCATTCAGTAGGTGCCCCTTTAAAACTGAACTGCTTCCTTCTGCTGCTCAGTTGATTTCAGCATGTCCCAGGCTGGGCCTAAGGGGATCCTCCCTGTCACCCCTCCGGTCTTTGGCTGGATGCAATGGTGACCTCTGTCCTGCAGTGCTGGCATGCCACTGTCTACCAGAGGTTAGCACTCCCATAGCCAGACCCCAGGATGGGAATAGCCAATCTCTTCCCAAGCACTCTTTTTTTTCTCTCTAGTCACCAGCGCACCACTCCATCCGTTCCATTACAGTCATTTCCTCTTTTTAAGGTATGGGATTTAATTGCACTAAGTCCCTCACCCTTCAGAAAGCAGCAAGTTCCCAGACCTCTCTTGTGTTATCTGCAGACCTCTGCTGCTCCCAAGCCAAGGCGGTGTGGAGGGGCCTCACAGTGGGGGGAAACTCATTTTCTCCAGAGGCAGAGGAGGACAAAGTTTCCTGTCTTTTCTCTCCAAGCCATCTGTCACTTCCCCACCAGCTTTCTCAAGCTGGCTTCAGATTAATGGCTGAGTGGATAGTCTTTAACCCTTGCTTGACCCATACCAGCAAAGGGGAACCTATCAACCAGGGAACCTCTGATACATTCACTGTGGCACAGTGCTGCATTTCATGGTTGCAAAATGGTGGGGTTTCAGTAAGACATGGTATTATTGCTTCCTAGAATGACATAAGGATAAGGGCAAGGCTGCCCTTGGCTGCTTAGAGAGGCAGCATTGCCATTGCTGGGTACAGCACCTCCAGAAGTTAAGTGTCATCAAGTCTACAGGTCCTCCAAGACAGCCAACTCTACAGAGGGCAAAGATGCCATAGTCCAAATTTTCACATGCCTGCCATTTAGAAGGTAACAAAATTATCCACATAATACATTGTGGATATTATCCAAGATCCACAGTATTCTCTATTTTGTCTGTTAACCTATAAAAAGTGTGTTAACAGCTTGGCAGGAGACTACAAACCTGGCATGAAAATAAAGGCAGCTTGGCTTCAAGACCAGAGCAATAGTTATGAAGAAGCAACTCCATAGGTGCTGTCCTATGCATCTCTTCTTTCCTAGTGAGCACTCTTGTACCTCTGAGAGCCCAAGGACATTCAAAAGGAACTGGTGTCCCTGCTGTTAAGTTGCCTTGTTCCTTCTCCCTTGGAGAATCTGTTTCTTAGTCAAATTAAAGGTTACAGCTGAGGACTTGTCTCTGCAAGCTGCTCTTCTTCACTGGAGAGAAACGAATGGCAGTGTACAGCTTGTTGAAAAAGTCAGAATTCCCCTTTTTGCCCCTAAAATATATCAGATGCAAAATAGGAAAATCATGAACAGGTAGGCAGCTGAGACTTATTAAAAGGAAATCCTGGTAGTAAGACAGGACAGAGAACAATAACAAGCTATTCCAGTGTGAGGGGGTTTCCAGTAGGATGCTTTGAAGATGAAGCTTCTGGGAAGGCTTCTCTACCCTCCACAGCTTAGAACAGTGTCCTTTGCACAAAGCCTGAAGTGTCATGGTTCATGCTGTGGAAAGAGATATAGACTACTTTTCCAACACTAAGATTGGGCTCGAGATGCTACAAGCACACCAAGCATGCTGCCACATGCCATATGCTAATATCTTGTGCTACCTTTGGATGACTCCTTTAGGCAAGCTGAGCCCTGCCATCCAAACAGGTCACTTACAGAGCATGCCCTTTGGTGCTTGAATTTCACTTCCTTTTAAAAAAACCCTCATTTCCCTGCTGCTGAGTTGGTTGTTTTCTTCTCTTAGGTACCACCACATAAGCCAGCTCGGAGGAAACCACCATGCTCTCTTCCATTGTATCCCCACAAAACTGAGACAAGTGACAATGATGAGCAAGTGAGTATCAATTTAATAGGGGGACAAGCTCTCTCCTCTCTGCAACCTTTTCTCTCCTGAGACACAAGCCTGGAGGTAGCAGAGAGGTCAGACTGTGCAGCAAAAGACATCAATCATGCAGCATCAAACCTTCCCCTGCTCACACACATGTACTGACTCAGAGTCAGCTCCATGCTGTTTCCCACTCCTGTAGCATGGATACACATCCCATTTCTACTGCTTTTGTTTTTACCTTTAGCGCACCGACAAATCCACCCAGTTACCACCTTTCAAGCATTTTAAAGCAGGAACTGTTGGCATTTATCAGATTTGAACAGCGCTTAGCACAGGGAGCATCCATGCTGTTTGTTGCCTTCAGATGAACTCTAGAGGTTTGAGTATAATGGTGTAATAGTTCTGCTCTTGAGATTTTTCCATCTTCAGAAAAAGGGAATAATTAATCCAGAGTGAAGAGGGGTTTTGTCAGCAATGCCCGCAGAATACTGTCTTGAGGAGTCCTCCATACACCCTTGAATGAGCAGGTCCCAGTAAGCTGGCTGCTAGTCACTAAAGTGCTCAGGCCCTTTCCAGTCACTTCTGTCCTGTATTTCAGGGTATGAGGTCTACCCACCAAATTTCACATTGTCACCTGCCCTTAACAAGGGGGTGGTTCTTCGTCCTTCTTTTCTGACAGCTACAAGCTCTTGTTGCCTCCATGCCAAAGCAGCACAAGCTTTAAAATCTTAGATTCCTTCCTTTTCCTTTGGACCTGAAAAAAGCAATATGCCCCTTCTCAAAGCAATGCTCTCCCTTTCTCAAACTGTTTTCAGGCTTTCATAGCTCTACCTTTCCAGCCACTTAGGCCTTTCCTGAGCATAGTAATTGGATACCCTTTAACTCTGTTAGACAAGTGGTGGCAGAAAGTCTTTCCTGTCACAAAAAGTTCACAATGTTTACCAACATTAAGGCTTGTACCCTTTAAGAGGTAGAATTCTAATCTGTCTGGTCCTGAAATTATACTAGGGGAAACTGTCATAGGTTAGAGACCTTAGTGAAGGCCATGTAGCAGCAGAGCCATTACACATCACCTAACTCACATACTTCAGGCAGAAAGCAAACAATCACCTCTTCTCCCAGAGGAAGGATACATATATGTAGAGCCCTGGGATGGCTAGATAACGAAAGGGGAGCAGGGTCAGGAAAGAAGCAAGCAAGCTTTTGTGTGAAGGTGCTATATGAGGCTTCATTTGCTCCCCTACTAGCACTTTCTGCTTACCTCTTCCAGGTTTTCTCCCTTCATTGTGTTTCCTCTTTTTCACCTACTTTACTGTGACTTTTTCATGTTTCATTTTGTTTTGCAGAAGCGGTCTCCAAATGCTTGCCCCATTCCTAAGGTCAAGGTGAAAAGCTCCCCCATGATTGAAAAGCTGCAGGTAGGTCTTGGAAGAGCCCACATGGCTCCCTCAGCAAATTAAAACTGATTGGCATTTGTCATAGCTACTTCCCTTATGGAGCAGCCACAGGGGAAGGGGATCCAGGAGCCAAGGGTGACAGATAGGTAAGCAGGGCAGTGGCCTCACTGACGAGGGCCCAGTCCCACAATACACAAACAAGGAAGGCAGAGCAGGTCTGGCAATGGTAACCAGTGTTAGAAACAGTCCAGTGATCCTCAGGCATGTCCGTAGGCAGGTCAGTGCATGGGCCAACATCATTGGGATCTGCGGGGTACATGCTTGGGCACAGGCATGGCAGCAGCACATCTCAGGTAAGGAGCAGGGGCTGGACCCTCAGTTTAAATACAGCTCGCGAGAGAAAGTGAGGGAAAGCCTGGCTGAGGCTTCTTTCAGCTCTTTCTTTGCAGCAGTCTAAATCAAACTGAGCCACCTGCACCCTATTGGGGAGCAGGCCTTGAGTGCAGGCAGCTAAAATCCTGGCAGTGGGAAGTGCACTCCGGGCTCTGGCTCTCCCCCACGCGTGCCTAGAAGCTCTGTGCTTCCCTCGCCTCGATTCCCCCAGTTACGCACAAACACACCCAGTGCTTCTTGCCCTTTCTGTATCTCCCCGCCGTGCCTGATCCATGCCGCTGAGGGCAGCTCAGCACTCGAAAGCCCGTGGACGTAGAGCCCTGCCGCTGCCAGCTGCCTCTCCCGGCAGCACGTGCAGCTCCAGAGCACAGTGCCTCCTGGCCACCCTGACACAACGTCAGCCTATTCATAGCACTGTCCCTCTTAATGCACCCAAGGACGTTTGCCTAGGAGAGCTTCTTAGTGACAGGCCAGCAGGAAGCGTTTTGCCACGGTTAATCACGAATTGCTTCTTTCCATAGTCTTCTCGCTCCTCATGACTGCGCAGATCATTCAGAAGACCTGCAGCTTGAAAATGCGAGGTCTGCTTGGGCACACGCAGGGTTGGTTTAAATCTTGAAGTGATGGCTGGCTGCTTGCTCAGACTTTCTCCCAGCTCAGCCACTGTAGACTGTGCTGGCTTGGCAGGGTCACTGGAAAATCCCCAAAGGCCTCAGGATGACAAACGGACACATCCTGAGATCCAGCTGCTGGGGAAGGGCAAATGTCCAGTCATAACTTCTCTGCCCGGACTTGTTTGTTGACAGTGTCACCAGGAGAGACCCATAACCAGAAGGTATGTGGGTTGTGACAGCTGAGAGATGGGGCACCTCCCGTGGCAAGAGCAAGGGTTCCTCCGTGTGGTTACCGCATGTAGTACATGACAGTGTCATGCACGCCCGTGACGGGGATTTTTCTTTGCAGGCCAATCTAGCTTTTGCTCCAGCTGCTCTGCTGCCAGGAGCGTCTCCCAAAAGCCCTGGTCTGAAAGCCCTGGTTTCTCCGTTTAGCACCCCTCCCTCAACGCCCAGCAGCCCAGGGATTCAGTCCCAGCCCAGTGAAGGGAATGAGACGCCGGTCAGCTTTGATCAACCCCCGGAAGGCACTCAGCTGCAATTCTATAACAAGGTAGGGTATGTGCTAGGATTCTCCATCACAGCAGGATAAGGCTTGCTTATGGCTTGGGGATGAAGAGGAAGAGTAGGCCGTAGCCCTCAGTCCTGCCATAACAGTGTGCATTTGTAGGCAAGGGAGGAGATCTATATGCCGGGTTCGAAACTGCGTAGCTCTGTAGAGTTTCCTCTCTGCCCACCTGCACATGGGGCTTCATGGTCCAGTAGCTCCAGCAGCCTTCCTGACCAAATGGGTAAAGGGAAGGGGTGAAGTGGCAGGACCCACTCATTTCAGCTCAGCAGGAACAGGGTGGCTGGTTCCTGGGCAGGGAGCACTCTGAGGAGGTGGTGCCACATGCCAGCAAATGTCAAAGGTGGCTGAGGTGCAGTTTAGGGAGCCACGTGGAGCACGACGGTTTGCCAGGTGTCCCACAGAGTACACAGCACTTAAATGGGGAGCTGTAACCTGCATTCACCATCATCAGCTGGAGTGCAAACTCCTTCCTCAACCACCAAACTGCCAAGAATAGAAAAGACTGAGACATCCAAAAAGTCAGCAGCATCTGCATAATAAATGCAGTGTTCTTGGGTTTAGGGTCTAACCTGGACAAGAGTTTATATTGGGGCAGCGATCTCTAGCACCAGCTGTACAGAAGGAAAGGAGGCATATATTAGGGAGCTGCTTGTCCTGTAAAGTAGTCTCTCAGGGATAGGAGCCCTCATCTCCCTACCTCTCAGTAGCAGAGCAGGAAAAGTGAGGCCACCAGCATAGCAATCAAGTTTCCCATGGTATTTTCCTCTGTTGTGCTTTCCTGCTTTGCAGTACCACTCTCTTTGTCTGCTTCAATGTCTGCTTTTCCTGCCTCCAAGGTGCGGACGCGGGGATCGATAAAGCGCAGGCCGCCCTCCAGGAAGTTCCGAAGATCTCTGTCTGAGTACGGAGACGGGGAAGATTTAGGGGTCAACACCTCCTCTCCAGAAAATGGTGCCAAGGAAGATGGGGATGAGGTATTTGGGCCCAAGGCCAAGACAGAGGAGGCAGAAACAGGGAGCAAAGAGCAAAAGAAACAGACAGGGTCTGATGAGAAGCCCCCATCAAGGAGAGGATCCAGCAGATCAGATGAAGAAAGAGGGGAAAAACAGGCAGAGGAAATGACTCCTTGCAAGAGTAATGCAGGGGATATGAAGGAGGAGGAAGTGTGTTGTAACGCCCCAGGGGAGGAGAACTCTCCCCAGCCTCCATCTGGAAACAAGGAGGAGAAGGTGTGTGAGGGTCTCCAGGGAGAAGAGCAGCAAGGCAGTGCCTGTGAACAGGAAAAGGGGGACAAGGAGAAGGAAGAAGCTGAAGCTGAAGCTGAAGCAAAGGAGACCGGTGAGAGCACAGACACATGGAGAACGTCAGACACTAAAGAAGCATCGCTGGCACCTGAACCGCTGCAGGACGCAGTAGGCTTAGAGACTGCCAGTGAGCCTTCAACGTCAGCCACACAGGACCAGGGCACAGCGTAACCACAACACACAGGTAAGATGGGTCAGCATGGCTCCTAAAACATCAGAGGGTTTTGCTTATTAATGAAATGGCAACTGTGACAGAACACACCAACATTTTTGCTGCTCCGACACCTCAAAAGTATGAAATCTCAGGCCTGCAGAGGCTGCAAGGCAGGTTATTCAAAATAACCAGCCCTGCTGGGTGGTGTTATAGAGAGAGAGGATGGAGAAGAAGCAAAGCTGATTCTGGATTCAGTAAAATGGGAAGGCTCTGCTCACCTGGCAGCCTGCTCAATTGCTCTTTTGAAAGCAATTTGAAAGTACTTACAGTAAAAAGCACTTTTCCCCAGCAGTAACCATGTATATACTATCTCAATATGCCTCCTTACATATACATATTTGTGTATATATAAGTGTGTGCACACATTGTATATATACATGCATACATATATATTCTCTCTCTCTCTCTCTCCATGATTAGCTTGTTAGCTTTGTCAGCAAAAATAGCGTTTGCACACATACTGGTTTCATGATCAGCCCTGCAAGCATGCAAACATGGGCCTCTGCCACTTGAAATAAAAGAGGATTTCCACTGGCTAAAGCGGGGCTTGTTCCACGTAGCTTCTTACATATTCTCTAACCACTTATAATGTAGACACAGATGCCTGAGGAAACATCTCATTCCACCTCAACCACCTGTCCCCTCTTCAAATGCTTCCCTGGTTTGACAAGGAGCAACTGAAGGAAGCAGGCTGGTGCTCAGGCTGCAGCTCGCCTTTGCCTCCTAGCATGGAAACTACGAAAGTACCCTCAGGTCACAGACCCCCAGCACTGTATTTACTTAGACCCATGATTATTTTTCATAATTTCCTTTCTTTTCCCCTCTCAAAAGGACACACCCAATCAGGACACAGGAGACTTAACATGTGAATAAGAGGCATCCAACCCAATCAAGGTGGAAGCTACTAGAAAACCTTCAGTGGCAGGAGAGGAGCAGCATACAGATATCCCCTGAGGCCCAGACTCATCCCGGAGCTGAGTGGCTGCTCACTGGCTCTCCGCTTTGCACCATCATCTTTTGGGACAGTCGGAACAAGAGACTGGCTTGCAGCCACTTCTGAGTTCAAAACTGAGGTGTTGGCTGACATAACTTGGTGATATTTGGGGACTGAGGGACCTGATACCTGCTGTCCTAGAGCCGACAGCCACCATCACTCCTGGTCCCCCTGCTCCTTCATCCTGCTCCAAAATGTCTTTTTCTTCTCCCCTGCATTGGTTTTAGATGAAGTTCATCAGTTACATACATACATCTGTGGTGCCTTTTGGTAGCTTCTTTTGAAATATTTTGTTTTTTCAAATTTCAGTAAATAATGTTTTAAGAGTAGGAAAAAGTATGTTTTCTCCATATGTGCTGTATGGCAGACAATGTGAACCCTGAACATGGGGAAAACTTAGGACATTGTTCATAAAGCATAAAATCCCTTTGATGTGGGGGTCAGGCTAGCTGATCTGTGAAACAGCCAGCAATGGCAGGCAATTTTTCTGTGTGCTTCAACTTTGGGGTGTATTTAGTGCTGGTGGAAAGTAACAACCAACAGATTTGATGCACAGAAAAGATGTGCTATGTCAGTCAACAGAGCAAGTTTTCTTATCCGGCTCTGGGCTGCAGTCCAGATTTAGAAAGGCCGCCTGTCTGTCAGTCCTTCTTACTTCCAGACCCTATCCAATCTCTTGATTCTCTTTTGAAACTTTCAGTGCATGGCCACCAAGTGCCACTCATGATAGAAAACACCCTGGCTTACTGGAAACAGCTGATTTTATGTAGGTCAAAGAAGAGGTCTTAGATGGCTGAGTTTCCAGTCATATGGCCTGGCTGAATACGAGTTGGTGAAAGTCAGATAGCCAGTCCCTCCTAAGTACTTAGGCATTGTACTAGATTTGCATTCACTCTTGGGTTACTAGTTAAGCCATGGGTCTAGCAGTTGCTAAGCCAAAAAAGCTTTTACATCTGGAGAGTATTTGTTACCCATAAGAAATAAGTTATTTGGGGAAAGATAGATAACAGACCCTCACCCGACCAGTTTCCTGACAGTAGTGCTTGAAGCTGTATCTGCAATACTGAATAAAAAGCTGCTCTGGCTCAAGGCCATGGGGCTCATGTCTACAGCGTGACGTGGAGCTGTGGACAAGCCTGGGCTCACTGGAGACAGCAAGCCAGACTTGTCAAAATCTGAGCCAAGTTGTTGACTAGCTGTTAGGCAGTGTGAATGGTCAGGAGCCAGTGTTTGAACCTGCCACCAGCCACCTAGTACCCAGCAACACAGACGCAGCTACCAAGACCAAAGGCAGAAACAGCCAGCTCCTCTTCATCCATCACAAAATTCCTCCTAGTAAACATTAAGCTGAGCAGAGTCAGAGGCTTGGGTTGTCCCTGTCTCCCTAGACAAGCACAAGAATTTTACACAACACAACCCACATCTGTCCTTGAGTGGGCTCTGCAACACAGCAGTGTTACAAACCCAATGGTTTTGAAGGATATCCCCTTTCTGTTCACCAGCTCTAAATTCATGAGGAAAAAAGTGGCTCTGAGCCCTGCCTTTCTTTTTCCCAGGTGAGAGCACTGAGGTGTCATTTGCTGAGAGCCAGCGGTGTTGACCCTGCTGTGTAGCACGGGCTTGTTGATGAACATGAACCCCACACTCTTTTGAGCCATGTTGTGGAGCATTGTTGCCTTTGAATCCATTTTAATCTGTTTTTTAGAGCTTGTATTCCAGGGCAGGCTGCAATCATTCGCTGTACCCTGTTTCTTCTCTCAGCAGAGTGTCCCATCTGGATGTGAGTGATTGTCCCTTACTGTATATATAGATATATGTGTGCCTGTTTAGAGAATGAGTATGTGTGTCCCAAGCAAGGGAATGGAAATCCGAGGGAGAAACAGAAGAAATAAATGGTGGAATAAAACCCAACCAAAACTAAATCCTTGTGTTTCTTCCTGGGGAGATGAAGGATGGAGAGCGCTTGTAGCAGCAGGAAAAATAGAGGTGGGATTTCCACTGCCATTGGAACAGTTTAACATTCAATTTTAATTTAATTTGTGGTATTTTTTACTTTGGCGGAACAGCAATAACCAATGTGCTTAATCCACAAAGGAAGGTGTTCTTTGGGGCAAACGTTGACACTGGAGACTGCCACGCGCCCTGCCCAGCCCTGCAGGTATCAGGTATCTAGGAACAGAAGAAAGCAAAGCCATCTAGCCTACTGCCATTTCTCCAACAGCATCCTTGTTCAGGGGAAGCATAAAAAACCAAAGCGACACACAGTGATCCTTCCTGTGAGATTTCCCAGTTTCTGGCAATCAACTGTCTAGAGACTTTCTGTGCCAGACGTTGCATCACCATCTTTGTCCTTGACGGCTTTACAAGTTGCAGGGAAAAAGATGCCTGTTTCTCAGCTGAAGGCATCCACACATCCTTCTTGGGGCAATGCTTGCTTGGGTGGTGCACAAACCTTGCCCTGTCTGCAGGCCAAGTGAGAGCAATTTTGGAAAAGATTCTTTGGCCAGCATTAGCATCGTGATACTGCAAAAGCAGAGGATGCATGTGGGCATGTGTCCCTGCCCCATCCATACTATTGGGAAATGTTGGCTTGGGCAGCATGGTCTTGTATCCACAAGGTGTACAGAGTAAAAAGTTCTGACTGAAATGCAGACCACAGCTTGGCTTGGCATATAGGGTGGGGGCGCCTATTCAGACCCATATGTATCTGTCAGATCGCTGAGGCTGAGTGTATAATGTCAGGTTTAAGAACACTGATGGTCAAACAGGAAAATGCCCTCAGCAAGAAAAATCTGATATAATTTATGTAATTCCTCTGTGTGGATGGTGCCTGAAAGATTACAAAAAAAGTAAAAGCACAAATGTTACAGGCCAGAAGACCTTTAAATTAAGGGAGGGGGAAGGGAAGGATGGAAAACAGAGCAAGAATAAAGATATAGTGGAGAAAGGAATGCAGCACAAGAGCAAGGAGACTGTTGCAGTTGTGTTTGGCTGGGAGCTTGTTTGTTTTATGGTTATTTTTTGATTGGTCTGTGTTTAAACGGTAGCGTGAGCCACAAGAAAAGTGTTGGATGGGTGAGGACTGAAGGCAATTACTCATGGGAGGAATAGGGTTTTTTGAAAGGTCTGGGATGCAAGGGAGGCTGGTACAGAGGTGTGGAAACATGAGGGGGAAGCTTGAGGGTGGCAGGAAGCGTTGGCAAGATATAGCACATCAGGGACGAAGTGGGAGCCAAAGAAGCAGTGGGGAGTGGGTACAGAAAACAAAGGGAACGCCGCCGGCTCCTCTGGGCAGCAACACATGAGAAATACACTCCCAACGCTGAGGCACTTCTCCCAGAAGCCCCAGGCCTTTACTAAGCCATTTCCCTCGCAGCCTCTGGCAGGCCCCAACGGCCACTCCTGTGGTCACTTGCTGGAAGGGTACCACCAGCTGCCCCCCACAGGCCCTCACCTCACCCGCCTGGGGGGCTACCATGAGAGGATTCGCACGCATTCGCGCACGCAGTTACGTGCGTATCCCCCCTACCCGACCCACAGGGCAGGAGGGCGCGAGGGCTGCAGGGCCCTGCCCGTCTGTCTGCCTACCGCCCCGCCCGCCCCACTGAGGAGAGCGGCACGCGCCGCCGCCCGCCCTCACACCTCGAGGGGGCGCAGCGCCTAACGGCTCGGCACTGCGCGGGCCGGGATAAACCAAAGCGGCTCGGGGGTGGGGGGAGCCCCATTCCCCCCTTCCCATCCGCTGTGAATGAGCTCGCCCGGCTTCGAGCACCGCTGGCCGTGCCTGCCCGCCACGCGCGTCTGGTGCGAGCGCGAAACGCGGAGGGGGGTGTCGTTCCTCCGCCCCTCGGAAGAGCGCAGGAGCGGTATCTGCGCAGGGGAGCGCCGCGGGGGCCGCTGCCCCCCACCCGGGGGACTCGGAATCGTCTCTACCAAGCGGAGCCGTAGGGTCGGGGGAAGGGCGATGCCACGGGTTACTGGGGGGGGGCAGGGGGAAATCGCAGCAGCCTCCGCAGTTAGGGAGAGGAATGGTGTCTTCCGAAGCGGTGGGCAGAACCATTGGGAGTCTGGGAGGGGGGGAGGAGGCAGACCCACGAAGGCGCTGGAGGGGGATGTCTGGCGCTGGGCGGGAGGAGGCGGGAAGTAAGTGAAGTGCTGAGCTGGGGAGGAGGCAAGAGAGAGCGGCTCGTTGGTCTAGGGGTATGATTCTCGCTTCGGGTGCGAGAGGTCCCGGGTTCAAATCCCGGACGAGCCCGCTGGGATAGGGGGCGCGGCGGCAGCTCCCGTTTTGCGGCCGCGGTGCCCCCTGCCGCGTTTTTGTGCTTCGGCGCCTCGGGCCCGCCCGCGGCGGGAGGGTGGGCTCGGGAAAGGAGCCGGTGCCGGGGGAGCGGCAGGCTCCGCGGTGCCCCGGCGGCACGGCCGTGGTTTGCGGAGGCAGAGCGGCCGTGGGGGACACAGGTGAGGGCCCTGGGGGAGGGGGAGGAGCCGCCCCGGAGCCCCACTCTTGCGGAGAGGTGAGGGGTAAGGCCGGGGGCTACCGAGGGGTAGCGGCGCCCGGTGCGAGGCGGAGAGGGGGCGCAAGACAGGAGGGATGGCCCCTTCCTCGTGAGTTACTGCCGCTTATTCGTGGCGCTGAAAAGGAACGGGTCTCATCGGAAGGCCTCTCCGTGCCCCTTCGCGGTGTGTGGGAGCCGCCGGTGTCTGCCGGAGGAGCGCAGCGGAGGACACTGAGTCACATCGCTGGTGCTGGGTAACGAGCAGGGCGTGAGGGAGAAAAAAAAAAAAAAAAATGTCAAAAGGTGGGCTCGTCCGGGATTTGAACCCGGGACCTCTCGCACCCTAAGCGAGAATCATACCCCTAGACCAACGAGCCGCCGCGAAGAACCCTTTCTCTCCCTTCCAGAGGAACGCTCGAGCGCTGCCACCCGGCCCGGCCCGGCCAACCCGGCTCCGGCCCCCCCGGCGCCCGCCCGCAGCCGGGGGCGGTGCAGGCCTCGGGCTGCGCCGTCGGCTGGAGCCGACACGGGCTGCAGGTCGTTTGCCGGGCCCCGAACGCTGTCTTCAACGGCAGCCGTGCCCACGAGCTCGTAAGAGGAGCCGAAATGCGAAGCCCCGCGCAGACAGCGTTACGTAAACGTGAGGTGGCAAACGGGCTCCGTGTGGCAGCCGAGCGTTCGCAGGCGGGTGCCAGGCGGGGACCTGACTCGTCGCAGCAGCCCGGCGGCCGCGGAGGCCGAGCGTTCCCCCCTGCCGCACTCAGCCCGGGGGACCGGGAGCCCTGCAGCTCACCTCAGCCCGCGTCTGGCCGGGCAGGGGCTGTGTGGCGGTACATTGCATCCGTAACAGGCTGCCCCGAGGGGTGGCTGTGCCCGCTGGGCACCCACCCCTCACGGCCGCCCGAACGCCTGCCCTGCCGGTGCCGCAGCCCACCGAGGAGCCGTCGGGCCTTGCGGGGACTGTTCTCCTGCAGCGGCCTTGTTGGGACAGCTCAAACAAATCTCGGGTGCGCAGCCTGTCCCGCTTTTTTGCGGTGCTCCCTATTACTCATGAGGCACGCATGCGCCGTTACTGCGCCTGCTGTTCTCTGGGTTTCTTCCAATGGCTGTGGCAACCTTATCTACCCTTGTGTGCAAAATGTGCTTAATATCGGTCTAGCCATTAACCGCAGCAGTCAAACCACAAACCCCAACCAAAAGAAAGGCTCACAGTTCATTTCCAGGATTTAAAACTGTACTACAGCCAAGCAGTGGTGACATTACTTTCCTACTTTACAGGTGATGATTTTATGCAGACCTGTTTAAATATCAGAGTCGTCTTACAAGAAACACTGATGCTGGTCAGGCTACACTGATGCTGGTCAGGCCAGTGCTACCCTGGTTCTTGTCTCCATACAGTAATAGTCGCTAAACTAATTTTGCCTATATTCCAAGAAACTGGGGGGGAAGGTGGGAGGGAGAGACAGGAAAAATAATTGCTTTCATTTTATGGTTTTTTTTATATATGAAGGTTATCAAGAATACTTGTGGCTCGAGTTGTTCCGTGGCATCAGTTCAGCACCGGAATAGCTCATCATTAGCATCCTTTTCCATTGTAAGTTTTCCTCAGAACACTTCTCCTTGTGTAGTGGGTGATCCAAGACGTTCTTCTTAATTGAATTACAGAAAAATAATTATCAAACTCTTCCAAGTACTGTATGCAATTACTGTGCTGCTACCAGCTCTGAGTTTTGAAAGAACCACTGCATTTCTATTTAACCAGAGTAAACATAAATGTAGCACTATCTGCCAGTCACAATTTCTCCCAACTTGCAGAGGAAAAAGTAATGTAATAGACACCCAATACTTTCTTTTACAAATAGAGCTTGTTTTTTTCTTTCTCTCTCATATTCTTCTCTTACTGATTCAAAATGAGCGTGCTGGGTGGGGTATTTTTTTCAGGAATGCATATCTCTGCACACTAAACAGTGTCTACTGTACAATTCCTCTGGGAGGTATGGAGATGCAGCCTAAACAGAAAACAAAACCATTAAAAATGTAAAATCAGTTGGAATATATTTATTTCTCCTCCTAGAAGATGTTACCCTTATTTTGTTTGACATCATAATCCTGCTTGCTCTCTCTGGCAAGCTAGTAGAGAGCTCTCCAAAACAGTAGGATAAGAGAGGTCTGCATTTCTAACATAAACAGCAACCATGAAAAAATTTATTTAACCTCCTCCCCGGTTACACACACTTTTTTAGGTCTTCCTTTTGTGATAAGTGGAAACAAAAAAGAACACAAGCATTTTTCTTTCTCTTGTGGGACTGAATGCTGATTTTACTGCATGTGTTAGAAACCAGTTAGGCAACTTGACAGCAGCCTGCTGGGAGGCTGCTGTGGTCTCTCTTGCCCCACTGTCTGACCAGTCCTGCTCCGCCGCTGCAGTTTGTCTGACCTTATGGGGAATGGGTGCAGTGTGAAGAAGAGTAACTCCCCACCTCTCCATTTGCAGACAGAAAAAATGAGTATGTTGCCAGCTAAGTGAGCTGAATTACAATAAGTTTGATTAATACCAGTATTATCACTATAAAGACTGTAGAATTGCATAGCTAGAGGGAAAAAGGACGGCAGCAGCAACGCCTGTATTTGGGTTAGCTTATCAGGGAGTTGTGTGCTGAGATGAGTTAAGGAACTGTGTAGAGATGAGTTAAGGAATTGTGTAGCACCGCTTACAAGCTCTGCATTTAACAGCTCACTCGGAGAAGTGTTCCCAGTTTTTTTTGTCATAACTTTAATAGTAAGATGTCATAGCATACAAATGCAATATATGTTCCTCAGGACAATCTAAGTTGTTCCAGCACCCTGCTTCCTCTCTGGAAATAGCACAAGACAATAATTTGATCATTACTGTCTGGATAAAAAATGGTCTACAGTAAGCAGACCAGATACTTTCCCAAGTGTTCTCTGTATTGAACAGCAGTACTACTACACAGCAAATGGGGCAATCATAGGGCTGTACCTGTGACAATGTTACCTCAGCTCTGTCAGGGAAGGGAGAGGTTGTAGGAATCCTCTGGCAAGGGGCACGCATGGCTGAATCAGGCTTATTAGTACGTAAAAAGAGAATGCGTGAGCTCTGTGAAGGACAGTAAATTTGAGAATAAGAAGGATTTTTTTGTTTAAGCTTCAGGTTGGCTGTCTTGAAAAAAAGCCTAGAAAGATGAAGCTTGGCCTGTTGAGGGGATTGAATATTTTTAAACTGTGTGGTACTAAAGAACTTGAAGGTAAACAGTGAACTCTGGGTATTGAGGTGCTTCCATGTTGGTAGAGCACTTCCAGTCACTGAGGAGAGCTGTAAGCGGTGGGTGGAGTTTCCAGGGAAAGGAAGAGCTCTGAGGGGGTATTGAGGCAAAAGGGCTTGGGATGAAAGGCTTATCACTGCGTATCAGTTTCTGCTCCATTTGGAAGGTGGCGATATTGATCAGTTGGCTAAAGACTCACTTACAAGGGAAGTCAGAGAGAGAGACTAAATGACGAGGCAACCAAACAAGGTGATAATTCCCTGTGATACAAAGCTTGCCTGTGTTGATTTTTGTTCCCAATTGCTGCCCTGAATTTCTGGTAGCCTGGGTTTCTAGGAAACGTGTACAACAGTTAGCTGAGGAATATGCTCCAGAGCTTCCCCCTAGGGCATAAAAAATGAATGCATATGCCATTACATTTTAAATGCCATGAGAACTATAACTTGGTGTCTTGCATCATAGCTGGAAAAGAAAAAATCCCTGCCTGTGTTTTTGCAGGGACTTGCTTCATCATGGCCCTCCTCAACGTGGCACACAGTAGCAGGGCTTTCCTGTGGCCTCTTTCATCTGCAGATGTGATTAGGTGGCCAGAGAGTGACAGAGAAACTGGTGGCACATGCTTCTGGGAGAGGACCAGCATTCATGGAGCACCAGGCAGGAGTGAACCGAGTACACTGCAGGCCTCTGAAGTATCATGGATGCAGTGAGCAATAACCTTGTGATATGACTAAGCTTGTGCAACTTCTTTAAAATACATAGCTTAGCAAAAGAAGAAACTCATACAAAGATTATCCCAAAAGAGAGGAAGTGAAGCAAGGAGATAAAGAAGGGAGGGTGCAAGCCTGGTCTTAGGGGGTCCATAACAGCAGGGAACCCAGTCAGTAAGCTGGGGGAAATTCCAAGCAGGTATTTTCAGGTGAAAGGCAAAAGCGGTTATGTGTTCGGCATAGCGGGAGAGCTTCTGAAGGAGCCTGTACTTACAAGCAACACATGCCAGAACAGGCTTTCCGAGTTCACAGGGAAGAACAAGAAGGATCTTGGTGAACGCAGGGGGAACCCACCCTTGGCCATGCTTGCAGCCTGCAGCAGCACTCTCCTGCCTCCCTGGCAGCTTGGAACAAGTGCTCGGGATGCGCATTGTGATGTGCACCCGGAGGAACTTGCTTCCCAATGCCTGCGCAGAGGCTGGAACACTGAATGAGTATTGCAGTCTGCTCCCGCTGTCATTTGTCTTTGGAAAACTAGGCCTAGTAGCGCACAGCAAGAGAATCACATCGTTGAGAGTGTCTTGAGACACAGCGCTGTGCTGTGATCAGGCTGAATTCTGCTGTGGTCCTCGCAGGCCGCAACAGCAACAGACCCACTGCTGTCGCGTAGATCTTGACTAACAAACGCATAACTCCCTTTGCGTGGCTGTCAGTTATTTCCAGGATGTTCTAACGTCAGGTAGGAAGATCGTTGGCCTCCCTCCGGAGGTGCTCGGGTAAGCTTTCCGCACAGGTTAGCTCTCGGGCAGCACCAGAGCCCGAGGCGAGGGCATTTGGCGCTGGGCTGCCTTGGGCTCCCTCGCTGCGCCCGTACGGAGGCAGGGCAGCGGGGGCGCGGGACCGGAGAGGTGAAGGCAGGCGGGCGGCAGCAGCGGCCGGTCCTGCTGCCGGCAGAGGCCGAAGCATCTGTCAGCGGCGAGACCCGGCGTTCCCAGGCTTCCCCTCTGCCAGCACGGACGGGGATGGGGACGGGGATGGCGCGGCCGCCGCTCTCCTGTCCCCGAGTGCCCCGGACTTCACCGAGCCGGGGGCAGCACCGGCCGGGCCGGGCCTGCCCCGCGCCGCGCCCGCGGCGACACGCCCACAACAGCGGCCGCCGGGAGGTGCCGGGGGGGGGGGAACCTAGTAATGTGCTCGGCTCGGGGGGCGGGTCAGTGCGTTCCCTGCCCGGATAGGACCCCTGGACTTGACGGGTGGCTCCCCTAGCCAATCCTCGGGGAGGAGCGGGGCAGGGCCGGGGCGTGGGCGAGGGGGACGCAGGAGGTGTGCGCGAGTGACAGCGGCGGGGCCCAATCCCGACGAGGGAAGGGGGCTGCGGGAAGCAGGGGGGCGGGCCCGCGGCCGGGGGCGGACAATGGGGGCGCGGGGTGGCGGCGGTAGGAAGATGGCAGCGGCCGGAGGCACCGCGGGGCGCCCGGCGTCCGCCGCTCCCGCGCGGCTCCCCTGCTCGGCGTGGCTGCTGGCCGCCGCCGCCCTGATCGCCGGTGAGCGAGCGAGCGAGCGAGAGAGTGAGAGAGCGAGCGCGGGCCGGCCGGCCGGCCGCCGCTTGCCCCCGCGGGGCTGCGCTCGTAGCCGGGGCGGATCTCGATGCGGCGGGGGGAGCTGCCCGATCCGAGCCGACCCGGGGCGCGGCAGGCGGCGGCGGCGGGCTGGGCTGGGCTCGTCGGCCTGGGGTCGGGCCCGGCGGGGGCCGCCGGCGCCGATCGGGGCTGGGGAGAGAGGGGCCGGGCCCTCGGGAGTGAGGCGGGCGCAGGCAGGGCGGCCCTTCCCCGGCCCGTACCGCGCCCCTGGCGGAGGGTGCCGCCCGGGGCGGGCGAGGGCTGCCGGGGCGGCGACCCGCGTGCGGCCGGTTCGTCCCGTTAAGTGCCGCTCCCGGTCGTCGTCGCCGGGTTACCGGGACGGAGGGCGATGTGGCGGGCGGGGTCCGGCGTTGCTGTTCCCTGCCCGCCCGCTTCAGAATCGGCCCCCTCCGCCTCGGCTGGCGGGGCTCGGACCGGCGTCGCGGCTGCGTTTCCCGCGGGCCGAGCGGCGGCCTGCCTGGGGCTGAGCCCCGCCGCCCACCCCGCGCGTCCCGGGGCGCCGGCGTGGCCGGGGCCCGGTGGTGCCGCGGGGGGCAGGGGCGCGACGCGTGGCGGCCCCGCGGCAGCACCTGCCGGTTCTTTCTCGGCTGGTTCAGTCAGAGGACGCGGCTCGCCTTTGTTGAGGAAAGGCACGGCGCGGCGTGGAGGCGACCGGCACATGGGGATGCTGGAGTTGTGGTGGATGACTTGGAAAACACCTTTGATTTGGTCAGTGCTGAAGTATTTGGGTGGAGGAGTAATTACATCAGCCAAAAATGAAGTGCTTATGACTCGTGTAGGTGGAGAGTAGGTACAGGGCTGTGGAGCGGTAGAAATGGCAAGGGTAATGCTTAACTTTGCTGTGGCTTATATTGTTACAGGGCAGAGTTCTGTTTCACATAGCCTTCTGAAATGAAAAGATCGTATGCGTTTCCCAAGGTAGCTCAGTGTGTGTAGATCCTAGGCATGAACAGTGATGGTATGGCACCTGAAGATATTTTTGGTTGGCAATACTTGCTCAGTGGGTAAAACTTTGCAAAGCATTTCAGTAGGAATCATTAAAGAAGCCTGATGCCTTCTCAGTTCATATGTCTGGAAAACTGTGTAACACTAAGGCCATCTGGAAGGAGGCTTAATAAGGAACTGTGCCGAGTGGTATGAAACTTAAAACTTCTTATTTCCAAATAGCATTGTTTGGATTGGTTTAAGATTACTGCACTTTGCAATAGACGTAAGTAGAGATTGCTAAGCTTGCTGTGTATCTTCAGAGACAGCCTTAATATTTAGAATTAAGTAGGTAGATATGATATATACATAGCTTACAGTAAAACTAAGTTCTCTGAAAATAAATGTGGAGACAAGAGAAGAAGGAAGCATATTTTCCCTGACCACAACAAAAGGTACAACTACAGTAATGCTATGGGTAGCTGGCAGTAGTAGATCATTCTACAAAGTCTGAGGTATGTAACCAAATATAGTATCTTGAAACCAAGCAAAGCTACAAGATACTCTTTTGGAAGAGATCCCTCCCTAGGGTAGAAACTATCTAAAAAGTGAGACTGCAATTTAAAGGAATAAATGGGTGTTAAAATCACGATCTTATCTGTGTTGAACTGTGTTTCTGTTCCCATCCCTACAACTCTGATTTTTTTTCTAACTCCATAAGTTATTCCCATGTTGGCTTCTTCTCTCTGTGCTTATACTGCACATCCTTAATCCTTCTGTCTGCTTTGAAAAGGCACTTTTATTTTTTTGTCCATGTGTGGAGTTGGCACAAGGTTTACATCTTTGCGTGGGAATAAGCGACCAGAGTGCAGGCTCTTCACCTCTTTTGCATATGCAAAGTAGCTTGGTGATTGGTAGGGAAAAGATGACCTTCTCTAGAGTTTGGGGTTGTAAGGAGTCCAGTGTAATAAATACTCTGCTTTTTTGGCTTGCATGTGTTGTTCTGGTTCCTGCTGTTTTTCAAGGACCCTCTTTCCATTCCCTTTCCTCATGCTGGATTTTCATCTAGTGAGAGGTTCAGAAATAAAAAACTGCCAAGCAAAACGGCAAGGGCAGAAGTGGCATTTTCAGAGGGCTGTTGCTGCTCAGTTGCTCAGATGTGATGTGTGGCTGGGTAACGTGCTGCGTGGCTTAGCTGCTGTGGCTTGTGGCTCCTCTTCTGCCTCTTCATATGCTCGATGGCAGACCTGTTTCCTGTGGCCAATAACCTGCAGTGAGACAGCAGTATTACTTAGGGGACCGTGTTGTACAGGCCTGGTTTAACATCACAGTCTGCTTTGCCAAGCCAAGCAGGTCACTGTTGCTTCACAGCTCGGTACAGATAAGGCGGTTTAAGCTTATTTTCTCGTGTGCACCTGCATGTGTGCATTAGAAGTTCATCTTGCTTGTTTATGCTCAGTCATCTGAAAACCCGGTTGCTTCATTTACTTGTAAGAATGAAGAATCATTGTCAAATGTACTGTTTGTGATCCTGTGGACATTTGTGGCATAAGTAGTTAATCTAGGTATAATCTCTTGTCTGGGTGGGTGAGCCTTGAGCAACTAGTCAAGAGTATCAAGAAAATGGATTATTTTGCAATCCTGAATTTGTAAACCATGTAAGTATCACTTAAAGTGATATTGTGTCAGTGTTTAACGTGAGGGTGGTGCCTGATTGCTTCTGAAAGTCTCAAAGAATGTCTAGACATTACTGGAAGGAATGTTACTGATATTTCTACTATTCTTTTTGATGCCAACAAAGCCTGTCCATTTTTTTTTTCTTTCTCCCACTACTCCTTTTATACACACTTGCATACATGTGCACAAATGCACATACACACAGGTCAGTAACAAGCAGAGGAGTATTGAGATGTTAAATAGCTCAAGTGCCTATTGCTGCTTTGAGCTCACCTGTACATTTCAGTTGCTGCTTGAAATGTTTCGTGAAAATAACAGTGTAAGTCAGGGTTACAATGCTCATTTCATGTTTGTGCCAGGTTTAGTCAGAGTTGCTGTATTCACCCCGTCAGAAGCTGTTAGTTCTTTTAAGCTGAGCCCACTGATGCTGCAGGTAGGAAGACTTCCTTGCCTGCAGTGCTAAGTGGGTTCTGCAAAGGGAAAAGGTGATATGGTGGATAAACTCTTCTCTCTGCTGATTGGATTGATGGTGGGACTGCTGTGCAGGTCACCTCGCTTGCAGCAGCAAGAAGTTCTTGAATATGTTGAAAAGACTGTGGCTTAATATTTTGGTGATAAAATGAGGTTTAGTGCCACCTTGTAAAATGGCTAGGTTCTTCATGACCCCTGCCACCCAGCGGACCTCTACCTCTATGTAAATAACGATGAGCATGGCTCTTCTGCTTGTTATCTCAGTTGTGGTTGATTGCGTTAAGCAGCGATTCCACTGTCAGTCTGTGGATTTAGCTTATCCTGACTGATAATAGCAGATGGTGAATGTCCTGTGTACCATACAGGGTACCTTCAGTCTAGATGGAAGACCAAAGAAATGAAGCCTAGTTTTACAAGGCAGATGTCTTACACTGTTTGACTTGAAAGGTTTTAATCTGAATAGTTTCTAAAGAATTATTATTTTGCTAGAGAGGTGCTATATAGGTCATTATGAAGTCGTCTATCTAAAGCTTATTATTAGCACCCATAGTGGGAGTTCTTTGAGTGTGATGTGTGATGTGGTTTGATTATGTATGGCGTACATAGCTCTTTCTACCATCTACATGTAATTAACCGATAAATTAACAGAGTCTCGTATGCAAAAAAAAAAAATATTGTGCTGTTGAATGCTAACTCAGGACATCCTAGGAATACATCAGAAGGCTAGAAGGCCTGGGTATGAAAACATTTACATCCTTACGGTTTGTGTCTTTTGGTTTTTTTTGGTGTGGTTTATTTATCTTCATTACTTTGCTGATCTGGGTTAGTGTGACCCTGCGTGTAGTGATTAGCACAATGGAGAGGATGCTAAAGTCTCGTGTAAGAGGAAGCTGTGGTGGGAGAGGACAACAAGTTCTGAACTGGCTTTGCTGCTGGTGAAGAGGCTTGGGGAACTCCTAACTTCAGTGATTTGCTCTTATCTCAAAACAGCAGTTACTTAGAAGAGCAAGTGTTTACTCAGGCTAGGGTTTAGCAGTAAGCTGTACCCATAGCACAAATGCTATGGGTATGCATCTTGAGGCAGGGGCAACATCAGTGTTGTTTGCCCTCTGAGCTGGTTGAAAAATGACCCTTGGGCCAGGTGATTTCCCCTAGTTCCACTGATTTTTACTCCCCCCCCCCCCATCTCTTTTAACTTTAAAGTAGCAGGATCATTCTGTTTTGTGTCCTGAATAAGCCTTTTTTTTTTTTTTTTTTAATTGAAGATGTTTATATCAAGTAACTGTATTGGTACTCTTTTTAGCTGGGATAGAGTTAATTTTCTTCCTAGTAGGTTGTATGGTGCTATGTTCTGGATTTGTGACGAAAACAGCCTTGATAACACACCAATGTTTTACATGGTTACTTGTTTTATATTGGCTTACACAGAGCCAAGGCTTTTCTGCTTCTCACCTTGCCCTACCAGTGAGTAGACTGGGGGTGCACAAGGATTTGGGAGGGGACACAGCTGGGACAGCTGACCCCAGCCGACCAAAGGGATATCCCAGACCACAGGATGTCATGCTCAGCAATAACAGCTGGGGAGGAAGAAGGAGGAAGGTGGGGGGGGGGGCATTTGGAGTGATGGTATTTGTCTTCCCAAGTCACTGTTACACCTGATGGAGCCCTGCTTTCCTGGGGATGGCTGAACACTTGCCTGCTGATGGGAAATAGTGAATGCAAACTTTTGCTTTACCTATTAAGCTGTCTTGAGTTTTCTCACTTTTACCCTTCCAATTCTCTCCTCCACCCCACTGGGAGGAGTGAGTGGCTGGTTTGCGGCTGAGCTGCCCACTGGGGTTAGTCCACAGCCCTTGTATATTGTTTCCTTTTGCTACTGTACCTTTCAGCTCCTGCATTTTTATTTAGCTGTTGAGTTGGCACTTTCTAGTGGGTGCTGCTGATAGGTTTTGGCTTAAAGTGCATAAAGAAAACAGGAAGGCTAGTTGTTCTCATGAACTCTCTTACCTCCAACCCTGCAGAAAAAGATGCTTTGCAGTACATTTGCTGGTGCTTTACACATATGATGTTAAGGGGCATTAAGGGAGCTTGCCCTAAAACTTTGGTTGCATCCTACCTTCAGTGTTTAAAGTCACATTGAAGTTCTGATCCTTAAGGAGGGGTTAAACTGGGCAGTGCAGCAATTGTGTGGGTGGTGGCACTTTCCTAAGTACTTTCACTTCACCAGGTGGAGGTAAATCAGGGCAGGTGAACTCCAGGTAGGCAAAATGGCCAGTGCCAGAGGTGTTTATCTTCATTTGGCTGCTAGCCATCTGTTATGCTTTTCAGTAACTTGTTTTTGTAATGTGTGCAAGTGAAAGATGGTGAACAAGGCTCCCTCTTGGTAATAAATTCTATAAAGCCATATGTGCAGCAGGATTTTTAAAATCTTGACTGGTTACTATGTCTTGAAGTTTTCTGATAGAGGTCTTACAGGATTGCTTGACTCTTTCAGCGTGGAAGGTGTTGAGATGATGGCTGCGTGCAGATGCTGCATACCCTGCTGCTTGACAAAGACAGCATAGGCATGGATGAAGGTGCTGCTCTAGTCAAAGGGATAGCTGTAGAAATGACCTCATATGTGTAAACTGGGGAAGTGATGTAGAGTATGCTACAAGGGAGACCATAAACACTTCACAAAAGAGAAGCATTCCTAGGAAGAACCAGCTGAAGCAGCTCTTACTCAGTGCTTCCTAACCATGCTCAGTTGTTGTACAAATACAGTGTACAGTGGACTGAGTTAGGGTGTTAGTCTGGTTTTAAAAGAAAACAATGGGAAAAGGGCTGTTCTGAACGTGGATTAGTTCCTTGTCAGATTCATCACGTTATAAGCGTGCATGGGAGCTATTTAAATTGGCACTACCACTGACAAATTCTTGTGAAACAATGCTTTGAAATACATAGCATGGGCTTTTTCTTTTGGTTTTGTGGTTGTGCTACTGCAAGTTATAGCTAGTTTTGAGTTTGCTCAGCAAGTAAGTTAGCAAGTGAGTGAGGTGCTAGAGCTGGCAGCAGGCATTCAGCAGTCAGTGGAACAGTAAGGGATCTGGTTCTCAGAGTGCTTCAGATTTGCTTGAACTGCTGAAAGTCCCTAGTCATACCAGAGCAGATTGGCTGTGTGACTGAGTACCGTGTTAGCTGAGGAGGGTAATCACTTGGATGACTTAATTTCAGCTGTCTCTATCTCCTTGCTCTGTTAAATGATAGGATTTTATTTAACAGGTTTTAATCAGGTCCTTCCTTACGCAGGAAAAATCCCTGTGCTTACCTTTCAGGCTGGTGGAAATACCAATATTTGGCAAGAGATGGACATGATGCTGAGTCAGGAATGATGACTGGTGGGACTGACTGGAACTGAAATGCTGCTAATACCTTGGATGGTTCAAAGTGCGTGTTCTGCAAATTTTTCTTGGTGCATATAGATTTGTTGTCACTGAGCTGGTTGCAACTTTGTGGATTGATTATTGTAAAAGGGAGAAAAAAGGTCAGATTGTTATGTGTTTTTGATATGGAGCTTTTTGCACTGTATTTCCTCATGAAATTTGCCTATCCACATCCTAAATTGTGCTGTCTAGTTTGTTTCGGAAATTGGTAGTTCCATGCTGGTAATGCTAGATTTTGTCAAAAAGGTGCTGCATGCCATCAGCAGTTGGCAACATGACTGGTATTTTTAACACAGTTTCACTTGAAATAGTACTAATAACTAGTGCTGATCTAAAGGGAAGCTTTTGTTCCAGCCAGTGACATGTCCATCTCCACTGTCCACACCTTGGGGTTTTTTTTGTTTGTTTGTTTTTTGTTTTGTTTTGTTTGTTTGGGTTTTTTTTTGTCATTTCTTTAGTAGACATTGTGACAGTTTTAGTGGATTGCTATAGTAATTCTAGGAAATGTTTGTGATGGTGGGATGCTTTCTTCACTCTCTCTGCCCCGTGTTGAACATGTGTACCCACCTTTTCTCAGTTCTTTAGTTAAGCAAGCTTAATGATATTCTTTTTTGTGGGAGAAACTTGGTGTCTTTCAAGGAGACTCTTCTAAGATGTACTCTTTATCTTCTTGTTCCCTGTAGCCCTTCTTTAATCTTAATTGCCATTTTCTGCCATCTTTCCCTGTGCCCAAGGAGTAATCTGCTGTGTTTGTTGGTGACTGTGTTAGTATTGCAAGATTAGAGGTAGGACAGCTGCCATCAGCTGTTCCAGTTACCCTTTGCACTTTGAATGGGTTTACTTAACTTGCCCCTTTGGGTTTTTCACTGTTTTTGTTTGACTTTGTCAACAAGAACTGTTTACTTGAATTTGAACACTTGTAAACTTACTTGGTCATGGAAGGAAAACCACTTAAGGGCTGTTGAATGGAAAAATATGATGTCTGGTTTGGAAAGTACATGACCTGCTGATTGGTGTCCCAGTCTCCAGCATAGACAGGGAAGTATTGCTTTGTGATCCCCAAGGAAAAGTTACTAGAACAGGGCTAGATGTTTCTGGCCTTGAGACTAAATAAGCATCTGCCCAAACTTGACATATGACTGACTCTGTAACTGGGGCATGAAGCAGAGCAACTATAATGCTTACTTGTTCATGGATCTCGGCACCTTTACAAGCATCTCAATTTATACTTTCCAGGTTGAGAGAGTGATACACCAGTGAAATTATTTTCTCCGGATTGAACAAGAAATCTGTGGCCTGGCTGGCAAGGGAGCTCAGACGTTCTTTGCTGTTTCTCATGCTTGTTCCTCGTTTCTAGTTAAAAGCATGGGCTTTGGAAGTAAATCTCAGCATAGGTTCTTCTGCTGCCCCTTGGTAGAACAATGAGCAGCTGGGCGTCATGTGGAGGAGACCACTTGAAAAACTGACTCTAACATGGGAGCAGAAGGTGCTACCAAAGCTTAGTGACTCTGAAGACTTGTCTTTAAGTTCTGTCAAAGTAGGTGCACAGAGGTATGCAGGGCTAAGATACATGGTTGTTATTGACTTCTTTGACAGCTTTGTCACAGCCTGCTTAAGGCTTCTCAATGAAACTGTTTTCCTTTCACTTGGGGTGACAAGCTGCTATTTTTTCCCCTCATCGTTGTCAGGCAGAGCTTAGCTGAATATGCAAAGAGGCCAAGAGAAAGTGAATGTTGAGTTAGCAGATGCTCTTCTGAGCTTGTCTCTGCTTGGGGGATGAATGTTCCCAGCAGCCAGGCGACAGGAGGGGGTAGGTGTTCATGGGCTAGGTGTCAGCAGCTTTTTTTGCTGTTTCTTAGAGCTGGTAGGGTGCTGCAGGACCTGCTGTGTTACTGGAGGCAGGAAGCTGTCTTTCCTTCAGCAGCCTGACTTACTTGATGAGATTGGCAACCTGGGGAGCTGTTGCAGCAGCAGCAGCAAAAAGCTGGTCTGGTGATTGGCATTTGAGAGTGAAACTGAACTCTTCTGTCCTCCTTTGAGGCAGTGGAATTTAGTTTTAGTTGCTTTGAATCTTAGATGTCAAGATAGGTTGGTGTGACTTTGTCTGGTCATAATTTCTGTAGCTGATATTGCTTTGTGTCATATATGAATGTATGGGGTGTAGACATCAAGGTTTTTTGGGGGGGGCTGCAGGGACAGTCTCCCTGAGGAGAGGCTGGGCCTGCCTCGTGCCTGACACGGCAAGTTCCAGCGAGCTCCACTGAACCCAATGCAGGGCACAGCTGAGCCCCTCAGCCGAGCTGGTGGCACCTCTGCAATAATGTTTAAGAAAGGACAAAGCACCGCAAAGCACTACACAGGCAGTGAGGAGTGAGGGGAGAAAAAAGTGTGAGGAACAACACTGCAAAGCCCAAAGTGAGAGAAGGAGCAGGGGAGAAGGTGCTCTAGGCGCTGGGGCAAAGATTCCCCTGCAGCCCCTGGAAATTTTGGGAGAGAGCACACTGGAGCAGATACTCACACTGTGGCCCATGGATGACCCCAGGCTGGAGTCATTCTCCTGAAGGACTGCAAGCTGATGGGAAGAACCCATGCTGGAGCAGGTAAAAGTGTGAGGAGCTGTTACGGACAGACCACAGCCCTGCATCTCCCCCTGGCTGCCTGGGAGTGAGAGGGAGGTAGAGGAGCTGGGAATGAAGGAGTGAAGTTGAGCTGGGGGGGGAAAAGAGGTGAGGGAAAGCTATTTTAGTTTTTGTCTTTGTTTTGCACCATCCAACTCTATTTTAATTGGCTATAAAGTAAATGAATTTTCCCCAAGTCAAGTCCATTTTGCCTGAGATGGTAACTGGTAAGTCATCTCCCTGTCCTTATCTCTACCTATGAGCATTTTCATCTTATTTTCTCCCCCTGTCCTGTTTGGGAAGGGATAGTGAGAGAGCAGCTGGGTGAGCATCTGGCGTCTAGCCAAGGTCAACCCACCACAATGACATGCAAGAACATGTATGTAGAAATATATATGTATGTATGCATTTTTATATCTATATACCTAATGAGACTTCAGACCAGATAACACCATGATGGATTTCTGGTGTGGAGATGGTCAGACAGTCTGTTTTTTGTTACTCTGACATATGTGGCTCCTTAATGCTTGTGTGTTGTCCTTACAAAATACAGCATGGTTTGCTCCTGTGAGTGGAATGGCTGGCATGGATTTCACTTCCATGTTAAGGCTGAATGATGTCAATTAATTCTTTGTGTGGAAATTCAATCCAGCGTCTGGATGCTTTAACCGATCTTGTGGAGTTTCAGAGGCAAGGTTTGGGCATGTCTACTCCTGTCTATTAAGACATGAAAGCTAGGATTCCTCTACCAGGTGTTTTATCTACAGTGAAGAAATGATGGCCTATGGGGACATAAGTGCCTATAATTGCAGTAGGGGACTATGACTTTGTGCTCATTTTCTGAAATGTTTTGTAGGGGTCTTGCTGCTGTTGTTTCATGCAGATTGTACAGGGAGACTGTGTTTTGTGGGAGAAAGAACTAAATGTCATGCAACTGTAGTTGAGAGTGATATTAACAGTAGACTTTGATGTTTCACAACACACTTGACATTAAGTAAGAGTATTTCTTAGTGAAAGCAAAGAGTATTTTTTAATGAAAAGCATAGTTTCACAAGAGTGTGGGGTTTTTGTGACTTATGACCCCTAGTCATTAGAAAATCCCTTGTCCTCCTTTCTGATGAAACTTCCGACCTGCTGGGGAAACCATATTGAACATACTGATACACTGACTTTTCTGTTGTTTTATTGACACCTTTAAATGTGAACTGCTCAGACTCTGTTGTATTAATGCATTTCTTTTCATTTTCCTGATCTGCGACTCTGTCATCAACCTGTTACCTGTAACAGCCTGTCTGAATCTTTTCATCTTTCTTTCATCAGACTGTTGATTATTTCCTGATCTTTCATCCATAAGAGACTTTATTTATAAATTGTATAAACATCTGTATTACCAGGTGTCTTTAAGATAAATGAAGCAAGTTGCTTGTCTTAATTAATAACCTGATGACTAGCCATTTCAAGGGGAAGGGAGTGTAACACCTTTCCTAGTGTAGGATGGGAACTGTAGCAGCTGTAAGCATCCAGTATTTAGTGATCTGATAAAAGTTTCCACTTAGGCTGTGTTTGCGCTTGTGGAAATAAGATGCCTGTGATTACAGTGTTAGCTGCTTGCATTCTTGGTTTGTTAGGACTCCTAGTCATCAAGCTGAGTTGAATCCAGGGGAATCGAGTTTATTTTGGTGTGTTCATAGCCTTAATTAGTAGAACTTTTCCATTGGATCCAAGATCTCAGTGGAGACTATGGTCTACAAAGAAATTTTAATTAGCTGTGTGTTAATTAGTGTAAACCTTCAGTGCAGGGAAGGATTTCCTTGTGATGTGCTACCAAACCAAATTTGCAACCTTTGCCTAGTAGAGTGGGGGCCATATTTCTGTATACAAAAATGTAGAATAAAACCAATTCTTGCCCAAAAGATTTTTTCTTTTTTTTTTTTAACCATTCTGAAACAAGCATAAGCAACCAGGGGATACAAATAAAAGTAGGAAAAAAACCAGTTCACCTTTGGTAGGCATTCATCTCCAAGCACTGGCAGCTTAGGCACTGTTGGATTTATACAGATGCTGTTACCAAATGTTTTGGAGGCACTTAAGAAGGCTTGAAGGAAGTGAAATAAGTTTGCAGTTTTTGAGCAGATCCTCTCAAGTGTGAGGGACAGTGTTTAGGAGACGGTACTACAGTGTGGATTTGAAAAGTCTGATGAGATCAATGCTATAACATGGTTGGGGGCAAGAGTCTCTTAACACCGAAACAGGGATGAGTGCTTGGATGCTTGGTGTCATTTAAATGACTGTGGCATGCATAGGTGAATCTCTATAACCCCATGTAACCTTGTTGTGTCAGCTCATGACCTTGTAACGTGTTTCTGGGGAGTGGACCATAATTTTTATATTATTGTGTTTAATCGAGGTTATAGCAGTTAGTGGTAGCGGACAAGGGGAAGTATCCAGACTTTGACCTGTAAGATAGCCAGTCATATAGGCTGTGTCTCCTGTGCAGATTAATTTGCCAGCACGTGTGACTTGGTGAGTCTCAGTTGACCTGGCCAAAGGTGTCCCGAAGAGGACACCTGTGAGGAGGACTCCCATCAGTGTGCTGTAGACGGTGACTGACCATCTTCTTTAAGAGTTTTTTGATCAAGGTGTACCCCATTTCAAAGATACCAGTTAAATTCACTTACCAGTGCCATGCTGCAGTCTTTCATGTTACTCTGGTGAAAACTGTAAACTTGACTGCTCTTAATCTGACTGAAAGCTAAATAGTTAAGCACAATTTGGTTAAGTAATTAGATGCAAACTCTTGTGGTTATGAATGCTTGTCTGCTATCAGTTCTGAATGACCTTATCTTCCTATACTTTCCTGCTTGGAAACTGTAAAGGCTTCTTCCACAGGGGTGATTTCACAGCAGTATATTGTTGTTGCCAGTCTGAAGAGTATTGGTGAGGGCACAGTGCCTGGGGGTTGTGAGCTGGGCCAGGGCTGAACTGTCTGAAAACATGTAGCTTTTTCACTCGTTTTGTGTAACCTGGAAGGCATGCTAGTGTTACCACGAAGAAATCAAGAAGCTCTGCATGTTCAGATCTGCTTAAGCTACTGGAGAGCTACGCCTTCAGAGTTAGGAAGGTCTTGTTCATTCACAGCAGGTAAGTTAAAACAGTATTAAGTCAACAAAGTTGATTAGGTGGCAATGCTGTAGAATGAATAATGCTTGCTCTGGGCATGCGTATGTTAAGTACTACATCTTCTATAGTCAATTCATGGAAGAGAGCAGTGATCTTGCATATGCGATGTCTTCCTCTTCTCGATGTCACCCTTGGAGCAGTTTGGTTACCAGGAACTGCGATACTTACTGGTCTGTTACTGACCATCTGTCCAGAGCAAAAAGGATATCTCAGTAATGAAGGCCAAGATACAAAATGGAGTTTTTAGACCAGTGTCAGCTAACCGGGTGGCTAGAAACTCTGAAGAGTTCAAAGTCAAAGATGCTGTACAGGTTATGAGTTGGAGAGACATGTGGCAGGTCCATGGTGATAAATGCATTTGTGGAGGGCTCTGGGGGAAGAAATGAGCTCTGTTTTAGTCTCATTTATCGTGAGCTGACAACTTAGCATTGACAAAGATGTCAGACTGAGACTGTTCTTTGAACGTAAGGAGACAGATCCTGAGCAGAGACACAGATCTGAGTAGTCAGTGCAGTGATGGGAGCTGAACTTGTTTTGCAGATGAGATCCCTGAGACAAGATACTGAGGAAAGAGAGACATGAGAACAGAGAGGGCATTGATGAAGAATGAAGATCCATGATGGGAACAATAAGAAAAGATTAGTAAGTAAGAGTAGTAAGTTAGTAAAAGTATGAGTGTCGTGTCCTATTTCAAGAATAGGAGGACTGTCTGACAAGGAAGATGAGGAATGCAGTCTTTTCATTGAAGAGTGGGGGCTGAAAATTTAGCTGGTGAGAGTTGATGTAATTGGAGTTAATATTGCTCCAACAACACTAGAGATGAAAAAGAAATGTCTGAAGAGGCACAGGTGGGTTTTTTCCAACAATTTTGATGGTAGGTGAGAAAAATAAACATCTTTCTGCTGAAAAGAATTAAAGCAATTGAAGGCTAGAAGAGATATTCAGAGGGAAATATTGGGGCTGTGGGCAGTTGGACAGGGTGATGGGATCAAGGAGGATCTATGGGAGATGAGCAAATGTTTACCTTTGCCCTATGTACTGTGCAGACCTTCCCTTTCTAAAGCTCTCTTCTCTCTGTCTCCTGTGATGAATTTTTTCCTCTTGAGAGGAACTAAGGCTGAGTAAGCTTGGGGAATGGAGCAGTGTGTGTGTGTGACTGGAATATGACTCAAAATTCAACTTTCTCCAACTAAAGTATTTAAATAGATGGAGGAGCTGGAAGAAGGATATAATCCTGGCAGATGTGGAAAGAAGAAAAAGAGCTAGAGCTGGAGATGGTTCATGTGGATTTTATCATGGCAGAGGAGGCCACAGAGTTCAAGGTAGTGGGAACTGCCACCATATCAGTGAAAGTATGAGAATAAAGGGCTAAGGGTGAATAAATGTAAAATATTATGGCCTCTTTACCACTTCCAAACAATCACGTTAAGGTTTGAGAAGCTTATGTCTCATGCTGTAAGACAACAGAGGCAGGAGAAATTTTTTTGAAGCAGTGCACGCTGAAAGAGCAAATAAAGTGAGGGACTTTTTTTAGGCTGGGGGGAGAGAATGAGCAAAGAAAAACATGAAGTTGAGAGAACAATAGGACTTGCTGGAAATATCTGTACAAGATTGCACAGTTCCTGCCTTCCCAGACTGTAGGGAGAAGTTGGATTTTTTTTTTCTCTTGGTTTGCTACAGTTCTCTCATGGGTTGCTGGTGAGTTAGAACAGTGACTTTAGATTAAGCAGATCTGTGCTACCCACTGCCTGTGTGTGGCAAGGAGTTCTCTGTACCATGTACAAGCAGACAATGTCTGTGCAGTCTCTTTTCCTCCTACACAAATGCTGAGGGCATCTTGCTTGTTTTATGCCTGAAAGGGTGGCTTGTTCTGTGGCTTGGACTCAAAACAATGGATTTTATTTTTTTTTTCTTTCTACTCCATTAACTGGAAAAAAATACATAAAGCACAGCAGCTCTGAGTTCATTTCATTGAATTGCTAGAAGCCTTTGTATGTTCCAAATAAATATTTGGTAATTGATTTACAAAAGAATATTTTTTGGCCCATAGTCAGAGTACGTACAAGAGAAAGGAAGCTCTGATACAACCTCTTGATGAAAATCCCCCTCCCTTAGGGTGCTGTTTCTCTTTCACTCATTTGAAATGAGAGCAATGATGACAGGGGAATCTGCGGGATCAGGGATAACCTGATGGGACTGAGGAGTTAGTGAGTTTGAGAAGTGAACAGTGTGGACTCTGAATGATAAAGTGAATGAGTGGTGGTTTCTTTTGGTTTTGCTTATTATAATTAAACTGGTATGCTTAATTCTCCCACCCCTGCAGTGCTTGCATACTCATTCCGTGTCCCTTGGGCATGTGCTCTGCCTTCCCCTGGCTTGCCATGCTGGTTGGGTGAGAGACAGCGGTTCCTACAAAGCCATGCACTTAGTGATTGTTGCGTGTACCCAGATGGCCAGGGTGTTTTCATCTCTTTCATTGGCCATTTAATTGACTGAACTACAGATTCCAGAGCTTGCAGGCGGTCTGTATTGCAGGGCCAGCTGCTGCTACCTGCTGTGTTTGTGGTCCTGTGCCACAGCTGGTCAGCTGGAGTTGCCGAATAGACCCAGTAGTCTTGGGGCAAGAGAGGAAGACGGGAAGTGGCACAGCTCACGTGAGCTTTGTATTCTTGGGGAACGAGGCTTAAAGTTGTGTGTGTCAAAGGTGGTTTCTAAAATTCTCTACGGAGCATAGGCTTTGCTTGATTTTAAGATTCGATAAAATAACCTGGTTTATGGCAAATCTACACCTTAGGATGGTCATATCACTTGAAAGAAGCTTGCTGTCTAACTTTTGAAGGCTGCTGAGCTGGTAGCTCTTGCTGACTAAAAGCATAAACCCCATGATTTAAGGCCTAATGTAGGTGAGTTTCTCTTATTTAGTTTGTTTTGGGTTTTTTTTAAACTGTCTTCGACTGGAATCTTTCTCTTCAGCTTGCCTACTTCAAGAGCTAGTTTATTCAAAGTTGAGAAATAAAGCAGCTAAGATACTGAAGAAGCAGGAAGGCTTGCTTTCCTCTTCTAATAAGGGAGGAAAACCCCTGAATTTAAGATATTGTAGCCCAGAAACATAGAATCATGTGATCAGAAGCAGATTGCTAGTACCATCTCTATGCTGAAAACCATGGTTCAATAAAAATCAAAACTTACATTTGAGTTACCAGGGGCACATGTCACATGCACACTCACCCACAGTGATTTTATAAGATTTTTGCTTTCATATGGATGTGACACAAATGCTGAAAGACATTCTTTTGTGATGTCACAAGATCATGCTTTGTGTCGTAACATAAACTTGAATGAACGTACATTCATTCTTTGCTTAAATCTGGATAGGGATAGTGTCTTTGCAGTTTTAAAGGTGCCAGATAAAGACTATGTTCAACAGGTTTTCCAAATTGCACCGAATTTCACTTTCTGTAGGAAAACTACCAGTACAAGCACAATATTAACCTTGACTACTTTAAATTTGGGGGGTGGTTGTGGTCTACTTGCTGTTTTGACTGTGCATAAGCCTCATGGTAGAAAAAAATGAGACTACTCTCATGCTTCTGAACTATAGCTGAGTGATTATTTATGAGGTCTTGCACATGAAGACCTCGAAGCATGCCAGAGAGCAGAAGCAGATGGTGTAGCTGGGAGCCAGAGAGGTTTACTCCTCAGCTTTCTGGAGGTGAGCTTTTGTTCTACCTGGAACATCTAACTGGAGATGGGAAACAAGATGTGAGCCAGAGAGGAAACTGAGTAATAGCTGGGTCCAAGATGTTAGTTCCTCCAGTGGGGCTTATTATTACAGTGTCTGCTGGCAGCTAGTAGGAGAGAGTTTTAAACTCATCCTTTTCACCATAGAATTGACTTCCACAAACTGTTGTACAGGAAACATCTGCAGATGGAAAACATCCTGTAACGGATAATACTAGGAAAGAGAAGTGAACTGGCCTGCTCTATACTTGTTTGTATTGCAGGTATAATGCAATGTCTGTGCACACACTTGTAGGAGTTGTTGATGTCTCTTCTCTTTTCCCCTTACAGGCAATGTGATATGAATGAACATTTACCACTTCAATTTCCTGATTCTTGAAACAGCACTGATGCCACCTGTTCTCCTTCTTTCTTCTCTTTACCTTTCCCATACAGTCAAAGTATCAGCAGTAGAGGTCAACACACCGGAGGAGATATTTGTGGAGAATGGGACAGATGCAAAGCTTCCATGCACATTTACATCTGTGGAAGTGATCAGCAGCGCAGCATCTGTTTCTTGGAGTTTTCAACCAGAGGGAGCCGCAACTCGTATCTCAGTAAGGAATGGCTGTAGGTGAACAAACCTGGGACGGGAGGCTGTGATTAAGTGTACAGAGGTCTTCTAGTTGGTTCTGAGGAGCAAGCAAATATGGATTGGAGCCTCCTTCCATGTCTCTTGTCTCCATCACTGTGATTTCAAGGGGGCTTTTTTAGAGTTGTTTAAAAGTATTGCCGTATGCTAGATCTCTGCAAAGACTGGAGTTTGCAGTGGCTGTAAAATATGCTAGTACTTTGTTAGTCAGAGGAGAGGGGTGTTGGTGTGGTAGCAGTATGTATGAAGTAGATGAGCGCCTAGGAATCTTCTAAGTTCTGTATCCTCTTGCACTTGAAGTGAGCTGTGGAGCTGTGCACTGAATGGTAGCGGTCACAGAACTTGAATTACTGCTATTACAGTGTTACATTGTATGTTGTGTATGTTGCTTATTTCCTGTTTGTGTACTGTATAACCTCTATTTGAAAGTGTTTAAAATAAGACCAGTCTCCCTACTTTCAGAAGAGAATTGAATTGCTCAAATCAGTAAGCAGTTTCATCCTTATATTTTTAGTTATCTGACAAGTAAAAAAATCAGACTACGGAGCAACTTAGGCAAATAATAATTGCCATCACTCATTTCCTGTATGTTGAGCCCAAGTGTGCTCAGATACTTTGGGTGTGAACCTTCAAAGAAGTGGCTTAGGTAGGCTGTTAGCTGTCATCTTCCTCTGTCGTGTAAGCTGTACACATCTGAGTCTGAGCTCTCTGACACTTCTTCCCTCTTATTCCTTGCCCTGAGTGAGAATTCAGAGGAAGCAGAACAAGAGACTCTGGGGCAGCAGGAAAGATGTGGGGACAGCACGTTGCCCAGCCTGTTAGTGTTTGCCTCCTTTCCTTTGCTGCAGATGAGATCATTTAAACTCCAGGAGCCCTTCAATGCTCAGACCAGAGATGATCCAAAACAGTGTATGAGCATCTTGCTCAATATATAGAGCTCTGAAGAATCAGCTTCTGAAGTCTTGGTGAATAAATGTTTAGTCTTGAAAAGGGAGTTCTTTGCTTTGGGAAGCCAAAGCAGTAGCTGGGCAAAAGCTTAAGGAAGCAGGGCATATTTCCTGCCAGTGTTGAACAGGATGCATGAAAAGAAGCCATCTGTTTGTATGTTTTCCGCTCCCTGTAGAAATATCCATCATATATCCTGTTTTGCCCTTCCCTTTCTTCATCACTGTCCAAACGCTTTATTGTAGAAATACAACTTCAGGACATAACATTTTTCAGAAGTGAAGTCAATTTAGACATTCTGCCTGGATGTAATTATCAGCACAACTGAGAGAAAAGCAAATTATCTTTGAGCAGAAGTGACCCAGCATGACCTGATGATAATTCCCTGTTTCTTTTGAGGGGGTGGGGGAGGTATAGAGGGAAGATTTTTTTATGAACCCAAGTCATGTCAATTACATGACTTGGTGGACATTAATTTGAAAGACTAGTCACATGATCAGCTTATGTCTGAGCTAACTCCGTGCTTCTCCTGAAAAGGATGGTCCTGTGCCTCTTTAGAATCAGCACTGGCAATCCTGGGGCCATGTGGTGAGGCTGACTTGACTGAAAGCTTCCCCTGCTTGTCCCCTACCCCCTCTACATGCCCGGTTATAGAGACATCTCTGTGTGAATGAAACATCTGATTACAGCAGAGTTTCACAATCGGCTTAAACCAGTCTAAACCCATCAGCTTTAGGTTTCAAAAGAAGTCTCATGTTAGATCACTTAATCATAGGTGTGGAGTGGCTTGAGTCACTTAGCTTGTGTTTCAGGACATATTTTACTTTGTGGTTTCTCTTCCCCCAGGTGAGGACTCCTAGAGAGCTGAGGAATCTGCCTCTTGCCTTCTAGACTTCCAGTCGGATGACTCCCCCCATGCACAGGGGTGTGATAATGCAGTGCCGCTGTGCTAAAAGTTATAATCCAGCTGGAAATGCTGCAGACTGATGCAGATGTCCTCAGAATGGTTGACAGAGGATTGTGTGCTAGCAGACTTCCTACCAGATGAGATAGTTCGTTGGATTTATGCTAGCCTGTAGACAACAAATAAGTGTCAGATTGACTGCAGCACAACAGATGGTCATGTGCACATACCTGATCTGGACAAGATTTGTGCTGCCAAATGATCAGGCCTGATATTCAGAGAGTGGGTCTGATAGAGAGGATGTTGGAATGGCAGGCTCAGATCAAGGGTAGAAACAGGAAAAGAGATTGGAGATGACTTGAATGGAAAGACAACTGGCTTGTAGACAGTCTGTTCTGTGGGAGAGAGACTGCTTTGTAAAGAAGGCTGTAGAAAGAGGAAGCAGGAATATTGTCTTAAATTTCTTGAACCATGCTCTGGAGACTGAACTGAAGAGAGTGTGTGTGGATTCTTGATTGAGTTAAGTTTGTCTTGCTCTCTTTCAGAATGTGAAATTAAGAATGAATATGCTCCTGCAATACAGCCTTGATCCCTCTCTTAGGGTTATGGCCAGTGTTCAAATGTCCCATAGGTTTGAAAGCAGAGTTGTCCCGTAGAAGTCTATGCACTTCTACTGCTGTAAATTCCAATTTCCATCAGGTATAGTGAGGAAATACACAGTTTCTCCTTAGACTGTACTAAACAGGTTCATTCCTCAAGGATTTTTGGTCATGTCTAGGGAGTCCAGGGCCAACATGCAACTTAGTCACCTAAAAACTGGGAAACAGTTATATTTTCTGGAGAACAGCTAGGTACACTCTGAATTGCTTATGGGATTTTTGGGGGGGTGGAGGGAAGGAGGGTATTGCAAGTTAATGTAGCTGTGCTGTAGTTGCAGGTAACACACAGCAAAACACAAGGTAGGAAACTTGATATCCTTTTCCTACTAGGAGGCAGAAGGCTTCCTGTGCCTGAAAGACAGCTGGCTGTGATCCAGAACTGTTCTGTCATTTAATAATTCCCAGGTTACCAGCCTTTTTCTCTTTCCCGCACCTCCTTGTCTCCAAAACCCTGTGTCTCGAAAAACAGGAAAAAAACCCCAAACAATCCAACCACAAAACAAAACAAAACCAACAGAAAACAGAAACTTGCAGTCTGTTGTGGTAGTATGATTGATATATATATATATAAAACCACATAGCATGGTTATGTGATCAAGATGCAACAAGTCAGACTGAAGTGGTGAGGCAGGAGGAAGAAAAATCTCAAATACTAGCTGTGTATAATAAAGTGGATTCTGGGAGAATGCTGTAATAGCGAGAGAAGCATGGTAGCTCTGTAATCTCTAATTGCATTGTTCTTATATCCTCTTTTCCTTGACTACAGTTTTTCTATTACTTTAATGGAAAGCCATACCCTGGAAAGGACATACCGTTTAAAGACAGGATCACTTGGGCTGGAGATCTTAACAAGAAAGATGCTTCTATCAGTATATCAAACATGCAGTTCCGGGACAACGGCACTTACATTTGCGATGTCAAGAACCCACCTGACATTGTTGTCAAACCAGGAGAAATCCGAGTTAGAGTTGTGGAGAAAGGTATTCACCCTATATGATTTTTTTCTTTCCTTTTTTTTTTTTTTTTTCTTCTTTCCCCCTTCTGTCTCTCTATCACTCTTCTGGGGGGGGGGGGTGGGGCTAGTAGCCTGGAGGGAACAACTATCTTTTTGATTCTTTTCTTCCAGGTCCTACTAATCGAACTGATATTCTGTCAGCTGTTTAAGAAACTGAATGTCATACCCTTTTCCTCTATACCCACTAATTCCTGTGCTTTTAACAAGTATTAGAAAAAGCTGATGGAAGCCTTAATGAAAACCCATCTTCTCATTTCAAAGTCCTATGAATTTTATTTCTGTATTATGCTATATCAAGGGTTAGGTTGACTTTTGAAATCCGGGAAGCAAGGAGAAAAAGTGGCAGACCCTTCTTTTTGGAACCCATCAAGTATATGTACTGGAAGACAAGACTAATAAGCTGGCCCAAGCACATACTGACAGTGAAATGCTACTGTCTTCCATGCGAAGGTGTTTGTGTTGGACGTGCATTCAGTCTCTTTTACTCGGATGTTCTTACAGTATCCATGGTGACCCTTATAATCTGCAAGAGCTGGCTACTTGCAGTTACTTAAGGCTTCTGGTTAGCATTTGGTAACAATGATCACAGTTCAAGAGCACTTATATGTCTGTATGTCAATTTGGCTCTTTATTTCCCTTGGCCATCCAAAACATTTGATTGTTCTGGCTAAGCTGGAGGTCAGCCAAAGTGTGACTGTTCCTACAATGAAATGGTTCTTACAGTGATCAGATTCGCAAATTTATATTTAATAAGGACAAGAATAAATGTTGAATTCATAAATGGCAGTGCTGATACAGCTATTCCATTAGATTTTAATATGTTAGGGAAGATACCTATGTGTATGCTTTAATTAGAGTGATACTGCTGCTGTAACAGGTGTGTACCCCTGCTTATGAGGTCCTTCCATGTACTTATGTAGGTAAGGTCTGTATCTAACTCTTCTCTTCACAGAGCAGTTTGGGTTGGATGGGACCTCCGGAGGTCCCACCATCACTTAGAACTTTCTGTTTCTTAGAAGTTTGAAGTCTATATAAAATAGGGTCAGTTTATTTTCTTACAATTTATTGATAATCTCTATGAAGAAGCAGTAAAGCAACTGCTGGTTTGGCAAAGTCAGGCTGTCTTGGCAAAGCCTCTTCAGATTTTAACCCAGGTTAAGCAAATGAAGACTGACTTCAGTACACTAATTCAGCTGATATTTTTCAACAGACTTGCATGCCGGCTTCCCCATAGGTGGAGCATCTGGACAAGAGAATCTCACTGTTTCTGAAGGGAACCCTGTATTTGGCAATATACTTCTCGTCATAAGAAAAATGCTGCAACGATTGTCTTCAAATTCTTAGGAAGACCTTGAAAACAGGTTTTCAAGCTATAGCTGTAATGCTGTCTTGCATTCTGACTTTACCTGAAAGGACTACTCTTGTAATAGGTTGTAACTCATCCTGAACTGAGCTGGAGAAATTTTTTTCAATTGAAATAAGTACATGTTTACTCTTGTGCATTTTTTTTTTTTTACTATGTATATATTTAATTACTCTGAATCATATGTCTGGTGTTGTAAACTGTTCAAAGCCACATACATACTTTAAACATTTAAATGATCTCATGGATGCTTGGTTAGCCTTAGATTTTGGATTAAACATTTAATAAGTTCCGGGTTGGCTTAACTGTGTAAAATTGCCAAGCCAAGCTAACTCAGCTGATTTTCACTGCAGTATCTACATAGTGTTTGCACAAACAGCTCCATCAACTACATTGGAAGAATCCTACTGGCAGGGATGAGAAGCAAGACTGTTCTTTCACTAGTGCATCTGAATCTGGAAAGCAGTACTGTTCAAAGCCTAAATGACAGAAATTTGTAGGGAATTCCAAGTCCTTACATTAGGCTGCTGCGACTTGTAATAGGAAGGTACTTAACACTGTGTTGAAGACAGCTTGTGTTATCTGGAGGTAGTCCATCTTTGATCTGAACTCTCATGGGGGAAAAAATTGGAATTGTCGTATGAAAATCTTTATACTTAGCAGCAATGGAAAACTTCAGTTTCCTGCCTATTTAATAAAACTGATACTAACACACTTTCAGCGAAAACGGAAGTTGCTTTGAATTATGGTGATATTTAGTGAAAAGGGTTCTTTGAAAGGCTGGATTTTTGTCTTGTGTTAAGCTATTAACTTAAACATATGCTTTCAGAGCTGGTGTTTAGTTGTGTAGCTGGGACTGTCTGTTACAGTGAAGTCATTGGCTGCTCTGCAAGTACTTATGAGGAATTCATGTAACTGTGGAATGCTAAAAAGTGTAAGAAAAACGTGGGGGGGAGACATTCTTCAGCTGAACTATGTGGTCATAAAATTGTGTGAGCTTTTCTATAGGCTGTTGGACCATGTTCTGAGAGGCAATAAAGCCAGACTAGTTTCATGTGCAAACAGTTGCATTTTTTTATTCGGTCTTAAAAACCTCTGTCAACAGAACATAACTGCTGTCCTTTACTCAAATTCAACCAAGTAAAAAACCCCACCTGAGTCAAAGAAATGACAAAACTATCAAATTTTTAATATCACTATTTCAGCAGACACTCTGCCCTATAGTTTTGGATTGCTGCTTACTTTCTTGCTCTGAAAAAGTGTGTGTGGTTTTTTTCTTGTGTACAAGGCAACAGCTGGTCTGCTAACAGAAATGCATGTCTGTTTTGATGCTTTTGCAGACAGTTATTCCTGCACTTGGAAAGGTGAAAAAGCACAGAAACTAGGGAACTCTTACTTCTTATATGCCTCAGAATAAATTTGTTTATCTTTGCATGGGACTCAAACACAATCTCAGTCTTACATACCTGAAAAGTATTACCATTTGTAGGATTCTCTTCCTTAATAGCAGATGGATCTCTGGGCTGCCTAAAGCTTCTGGAAAGAAGGGATGTCTTCCTCTAAATTGTGGCACTCATGTCTTCATCTTTAATTTCTTACTGAGACTCCGAATTACCATGTTGTTATGAATTGGCACCTAACACTGGAGAGCTAGGAAAGCTGCTGATCTGATGTTCGGCCAAATGATGGTAATGATCAGTGAAATGGCTAGAGATCAGGTAGCCCTTGTCCTGAAAGTCACTAAACTCAAAATGAACAGTACTATATGTAAGCCCTGTTTCTTAGTATGATGCCTGTGCTTCAGGGTACTGTGTTGTGCTGCTCCCTTCTAGATAAATATGTCAAAATGGGCTTGGTCTACAGACTGCAAGATTGCTGGGAATGCTTTGTATAAGCTTGGTCTGTGGTCCTTGCTGGAACGAGTCCAGCAAAGGGTGACTAAGATGATTAAGGGACTGGACCACCTTTCATATGAGGAGAAGCTGAGTGAGCTGGGGTTGTCTAGCCTGGAAAAGAGAAGAAAGGCTCAGGGGGATCGTCTTACCAGGTCTTTATGTACATTGATAGGATCTAAAGAAGTCTGAGCCAGGCCCTTCAGTGGTGCTTAGTGATGGGACAAGAGACAAGGGGCATGAATTGAAACACAGCAAATTCTGTCAGAACATAAGAAACACATTTTTACTGTGGTTGAATACTGGAATAGGTTGCCCAAAGAGGTTGTGGAGTCTCCCATCCTTGGAGATAGTCAAAATGGACAGCATATTGAGCAAACTGTGCTAATTGACCCTGCTTGAACAGGGAGGTTGGACTAGTCCATCTCAAGACGTCCCTTCCAACCTCAATGATTCTGTGATGGTCAGATGCAGGTATCTGAGAAAGATTTTTCTATGTAAGGTGTTTTACCTGTTGGATCTTGAGCTGATTCATGTGTATTTGGTGCAAGTAGCTAGTGTAGCATGGGCTCTGGTAAGAAACCCTCTGGTCAAAGATGTTCCTTGCATTAAACATGATGCAGAGGGAGGGGAGTGACTTTGTTTCTTGCTGTATATTCTTTATCTTGTAAGTCTTTTGTACTCGCTCTCTGATTGGCTTTTATTTCTGGCTGCTCTTTCTTGGCCTACCCTCCCCCAGAATTATATTGGGGAAAACGAGTAAAGCAATACTGTGTTCCTGTAAGTGTATTTCTAGTGTCATACAATGATTCTGACTTAAGAAGGGAAAGAATGACTCTATAAGAATGTATAGAGATGTAGTTTGAGAGAAGAGAATGGTGTATAAACACTCTTAAGAGTGACCATGGGTAGTAACTAGGCTGTCTGCTGCATGCTACCCAGAGAACACCCAGCCTTTAGCACTGGGTTAGCAATGTGCTACAGTCAAATCTGCTTTCAAGTGTGCCTGCCTTTTCCTGTGGACCTTGCTGGAAAGTGCCAGATGAATGTAACTTTTTTTTCCCCCTTTAGATACAAAGTGAGACAGGGTTGTCCTCATTGTCGATTGTGTTCCCTGGCATGTAAAAATTCTTGGGTCAATATAAACTCTCTTCTGAAGGATGGTGACATTAAGAACACTCTGCACTCTGTTCATACGTTATTCTGCTGACTGCCTGGTATCACTACCACTTAGGCTGTATGTTATAATTCCTAAATATTACATTAGTGCCATCTGCTCTAAACGAATCCAAGGTCAAGAGCGTTTGTGGTTTGCACTTCTGTTAATCAGGGAATGCAGAAGAGTTGAATGTTTTCTCCCTTCTCTCCCCAGACAGCCTGCCTGCGTTCCCCATTGCCATGGTGGCAGGGATAGTCATCGGTACGGTTACAGGTCTCTCACCGCTCATCTCTATTGTCGTGTGTCTTGTCATCAGAAAGAACAACTCTAAAAAACGATACTCTGGGTAAGAGATCTCTGTCCTCACCTGTGGATGATGTGAGGAACAGCAGCAGGATCAGAGGGAGGGCTTAGAGGGGGGTAGGAGTTGTTTCAGCCACACCTTGGCAACCATGGCTAGAGATAAGGTATGCCCACCTGGAACACTGATCATCTGCCTACAATTATTGTTTTTGTACTGTCCTTGAAAAGCCTTACTGACCATGAGTTGCACCTGAAAATCACTACATGTTGGAGTTGATCCCCAGCCACAAGCATATATGCCCTAAGAACATTTAATCCAAGATCCCCTAGCTCTGGTCTGCTGCCCTTCCCTCCAGCCCTGCTTCCCCCTACCACCCCCAACCCCCAAAGGAGAAGTGCCACACATGCACTTCTAAGGAATGCTCACTGTCAAGATTAAGACTGTATTTTTCAGTTACCAGTGTCTGGCTCCTGAGCCTGGAGTATACTTGCCAAAACCCCATTTATCACCACACTTCAGAGTAAGGAAGGAGTAGCCACTCTGCGTCCATTCTCATTCACTGTCTGTTTTTTGTTAACTGTTACCATCCCTGCAAGGTTTTTAGTGTTAGGAGTATAACTCCAAAGTGAAGCACAGATCTTTGAGTGGGCACATGAAAAAGCAACAAGAACTAAGAAAGGCAGACTTGAGTCCTGTGGTGATGGAGCTTGGTGCTGGTGGGGGAGGTGCTTCCTTTTTTCTCCTCTCTAATTAGCTGGTAATTTACTTCTATAAGAAAGAATGAAAATTATGTATGTAGTCTTAGAAACAAACCCCAAACTTACAACTTTCTTCTGTTCTTTCCCCAACAAATATTCCTGCTTCCTGCAGGTTCTTTGCGTTGCCTGTGGGATAAAAGAAAGTTACTCCAAAAATAAACTTGTGGGGATTTCTAAATTAAACTTTGCCCTGTCCTTTTCCCAGTTGGAGAGCTTAAAGAAACTGAGTTGTCTATTGCCCAATGGTAAGGTTAAATATAGCAAAGGTGGCTGTGTGTGTGGAAAGCCTGGTTTTCCCTTTCTGCATGTGTCCTTCCCCAAAGAACTGAAAAGAAGCCTGCAGTGTCATGCACCAGCAGTGTGCGTGAGGTGGTACGCTTGCCTTGCTTCCCAGTGACCTGCTCTCCAGTGTCTTCCTGCTGAAGGACATGTGCTGGTGCTGAGCCTGGAGCAGTAGTTTATGCACTGTAATTTCTTGTAGTAGATTGAACTACTCTCTTGGGAAAGTAATCTCTGAAGTTTAATTACTGCTTTCACTGACTATGCCAGCTCTGCATGATGTGTAAAGAGAAACCAAGTGTGCTGTGACCCCCTCCAAACTTACAGACTGTCTTCTACATGATGCTAACCCAGTGTGTGGTGGTGGTGGTGAGATGCACTTACTCTTAGATAACCATTCTGCCTTGAACTGAGATGGGCTGGGGCACCGCGCGACATCTGGAACCCCTGCATGGCCACAGTCTCCGTTCATGCTCTGACTTTGGTGTTTTTTTTATTTTTTTTTTCTTTCTGCCTTGGTGTGCTGGGATCGGATCCTGCTTACCTTCCTCTCCTTACAGAGATCCTGATATAGACGCCAGATTGGGAATGTAGCAGGGCTGGGTCTTCTCTTCCAGTCCCACTAGACACCATGGTAACTAATCAAGTTGGTGGTTGCTGTTAATACCTGTGTGTATGTGTACACATTTCCTCTTCCTTCGCTGACTAACCAGCTAGCTCTCTACTAACATAACTTCACTGTAATTTGTGCTGGAATCTGTTGGCAAAGGGATGATGCATTTCACTGGGTGCTTGGGTTTCATTGTCTCATGTCTAACTGGGGTGGGATTGCTGCTTATCCCTGATGGTGTCCCTCCATTTCTTCCAACAATGAACTTGCCAGTGCATTGACTAAACCACAGGAAATCAAGACCCTTTTCTGTGTCAGAATGAAAGTAAATTCCCTATAAGTGTTCCTCTGGCTCAGACAGCTCGGATGTTTGAAAACTTGCAGTGATCTAAGTGCATTAGTTGCTTAAACCTGAATTATGACTTTTAGATAGTGTAGAACTGAGGACTTTTGTGAATAAAGGCAAACAATTCATGATTACATCATTTTGGTAACAGAAGGGCTGCTTTGTCTCTGAGACAGTAGAAGCCCCTTGCCGTGATGACTGGGGGTAGTATTTTTTTTTTCCTTACTGCTCCATGTATGAGGAGCTAAGTCTTCTATGGTTAGACTTACCAAAGGATAAAAAATGATTTCCCTGTGAGGAGGTGGTCTGCTTAATGTCACTGTCCTCATCTGTTTGTTTCTGTACTTGCTTTGTACACTGTCTGTCTACAAAGACTGGGGGAAAAGGATGCCCAGTGATCAGAGGGTTGTGGTAGCAAAGGGTGTCTGCTGTCAAGGAGGTAGCTCATTTTCTTTCCTGGGTGCTTGGGTATGAGGAGGTAGACGTAGCATTTAGAGACCAATTACTGTATTGTCCAGACGCTACTAAGGTTAAGTTTAAGGGCATTTTCTCATATACTTAGCTCTGTGGTATTCATTTTTCTGTCTGTCACAGGCTTGTTTTCTATTCAGTCCTGCTTTAAGCAGATGGAAAAGAAGCAAATAGAGAGTGAAAGCTGACAACCTTCTTTTGGGGGTGTTGGTTCTCACCACAATACAGTTTTCTTGTTTGAAAAACAAGATTTGCCTGATTAGATATTCAAGTAGCTAATAGGGCACATAGCTTACATGTCATGTGTGACTCTTAAAGCAATTGCTCCAGAGACTAGTGTTTGTTGTGAGTGGGCAGAATTATTTTGAGATCATAGCCTAACCAAAAGCAAGGGAACTAATGCCGAGTTTGGTAGGAAGTACCTTTCTGGTATTGAGAGCTGGTGGCTCTTGCAAGTGTTCACTCTAACTGTAGCACTGGTATAACACTTGCCTCAGTGACTGGGACTATTTAGCTTATAATTAGAAAATAATTGCTGTTTACCACTGTTAACTGAGTCTGAAGCTTCAGTGAAGAAAACATGGGTTTAAACAGGTTGGGTTGGATGGGAATATCTAGGGAACAGGGGGTTTGGAGGAGCTGCTGTCCTATGTTAATAGTTGTTCCTTCATGCTGCTTACCAGTGAGACTCTGGGAGGAAGGATAGAGAACTGTCTGGGGAGAGATGGAGAATTATATGTGTTTATTTCAGAATCCATTATGTTCATTTTTACTTTGGCATAATCTGCCACATTCATCTTGCCATCACTCGTTTTTTGTTTTTGTTCTTTTTTTTTTCTTGTGTGTGCCTCTTGAACATTGTCGTGCAAACTCTGCTCTGCCACCTCGTCAGCTGCAGTACATCTGAGAGCTTGATGTCACCGGTTAAGCAGGCTCCGCAGAAGTCGCCCTCCGACACAGAGGGTCTGGTAAACAGCATGCCCGCCAGATCACACCAGGTAAACTGCTTCCTGCTGCTTCCCGAAGCAGGATCCTCCCAGAGTGTGGGGGAGTCGGTATGGAAAAGATAAAGGCAGGGTGGGGCACGTGAATTAGGTGCTCTCTGTTAAGGTGATGACGACCTGGGGGGTAAAAGTGTCTGCTCTGAACAAGGCATGGGCAGTAAGCTGGGACTGGTGAACTCTTCTGTAAAAGGTTTAGTGCAATTGAAAGAATAGCATCTTGACATTAGTTGAGATGGAGTTTTATGCCCATTTTGTCTAATGTATAAAAAAGGATGGTTCTGAACTTCTGCGTTAACATACACAAGTGGTAGTGAAGTGCAAGGATGAGAGCCTGGCAAGGATGAGGAGTGAGAAGTGGATAGCTGTTTAATGTAGATGTTATCTGCTAGATGTGTAATCACCCCATAAAGCTGCCTGATCTGTTCTAGCATTGTAATGGGGAGGAATTTTACTTACTCTCCCATCACTGTGAAGATGCATGCTCTGTGGCATTGTACTTCCTTCACAAGGAAATGAGCCAGAGCGGTGCAAACGCTGACCACTGATGATCAGTTTGAAGATGGCTCTTGCTGCTGAGAGCTCTCCTCTGCTGAGCCACCCAACTTTCGTGGGTTTGAAATTGCCACGCTTTGTCTTGTGCTTGCTGCTGTTGGCAAAGTTCTGCTGACTTTGAAGGAAAAAGGTGGCTCTTATCCAGACTTAACATCCCATGGGAAATTAGTCAGAGCGGGGAGAGCACGAGTCGGACAGGGGTTCTACGCAATATATGATTACCTGTTAACAGTGTACAGGATTTCCTTATTTGTAAGCTGTTTCTTACCTCTTGATTTGCATATTCCCAGCAATTTTCCTGCAGAGGTATGAATCCTCAGTGAGTTTATGTCCGAAATGGACTTTTTTCTTAATTAGCCACCTTTTAGCAAGTGGCTGTAGAGTAGTGTGTGAACTGACGGGTTTCTAAATCAGAGTTAGTACCTGTTTTCTTAATTTCTCCTGACAAAATAATGGAGATGTGTGTTAATGTATCAACACTACAGGAAAAAAATACAGTGCTAACAGTGAGCTGGATAAAGTCAAAGTCCCTACTCTGTTGGGCTTCCAGTCTGGTTTTGAAATGCATCTTGTTCTTGGCAGGTGCAGTATTTCCAGAGTTTTAGCACATAGGCCCACAAAGCTGCCTACTGACTTCAGAGAACAGTTATTCTCTGAACACAAAGGCAATATACTCAAGTTATAAAATTTTAAAATAGTTCAGATTTTGACTGGAGTGGGTCTAGTAGCAACAGGCTGCCTATAAGGCCTAGATAAAGCTCATCTTTTGTAGTTCATGGGAGTGGCTTCTAGAATGGGTGATTGCCACCCCCCCCCCCCCAAAAAAAAAAGAAAAAAAGAAAAAAAGCTTTTGTGTGGGATATATGTTGCAGTAGCTGTTGGAGTCAACTTCCCTAGGTCAAAAGACCAAGATGTTTTATCTAATTACTGTCATGGTACGAAGCAGTATGTGCAAGTGCCCTGAGAGCTACATGGAGGAAGAGTTTTGATGTTCTGCACTTACATTTTGAAAGCAAAAATACTTTTATCTTCTCTGTAATGTTTTGGTGTGAAAACTTGCTGTGTCCTCACCCTTCCATGTCCCCAGTGTTCTGGGTCTCAATGTACTGGAAGGAACATGTCAGAGTAAATCTAAACTTTGTAAAGATAGCTCAGAATCAGTGTGCTTTTGCCCTTCTGTAGTCTCTTCAGTCTGCTTATTCCTTGACAGGGTCCTCCAGGGTTTTCTCGCAGGTAAGTTCCAAAAGGAAAACCCGAAGTGAGAACACTCCTGACCTCAAAGGAAAAATATGGCAAATGGTTTTAGTTTTGTTTAGTTCTAGTTTAGTTTTTTAGTTTTTTAATCTCTTTTGTCAGGCAGAGAGCTTTGTCTGGATTTTCCTTTCTTGGCAAACATTTGTAGCAGCAAGTGGTTCCTTTACCTTCTGTTAATCATTTGCCCCATCTTTACAGAACAGCAAGTAAACATACTTTTCTTTAAAAAGATCCAGTAAAATCAGGGTAGATCAGATTTTGAACAGATTGTTTAAATCGGCGAGGAAACTAAATTTCAATTGATTACACTTATATTTTTAACTTCTACCCATTGTTTGTTGTTTGTTTTTTTTAAAAAAAGGGTGATATCAACATGCAAATTAACATATTTGACATCTAGTATCACATATAAGTAAACCCTGATATTTCTTGGTAATCAAGAAATTGGTTGTAGTATTCAACCTTTTGAGCTGTTGTGTAGGTGAAACGCTGATATTCAGATTCCTAGCAGTTCCCAGAAGCTGTTGCAGGCTGCTTGCTGATTCAGGCACACTTTTGTGTCTCAGATTGCCTGGCAGTTTTAGACCAGTGGTTCACACAGTCAGTGCTGCGGTCAAACAGTAAAGGCCTGTGGACTTCCTTGTAGCCTTTTCCTTGACAGGATGTGTAGGAAGTGACTGAATGCTTCATGCTTCACTGGTGGAGAAGAACTGTGAATACAAACACACAACCCCTGCCTCTGCAAGTTAAAAACAGTAATAGAGGTGCTCACTTTCAGAGAGTGGCATTTAAATTAATTAAATGAAGTTTATTCATTTTGTTATTTATGTATCAATTAAGAATCAGTGACGAAGTATTTGTCCACATCACTTCTCAGCTGAAAGTGCACTTGAGCCTGCACTTCCTTTGTGTTTTGGGTGCAAGTTTATCAAGTGTGGCCCTTGCTTTCTGTAGTGCCTCAGAGTGCTGAAAGTATGCACATCTGATTCTGTGAATGTTCACCTGGTTGAATCAACTCCACTTGTTTTCACTGTGTCTTCCTTCTCAGCAGGTATGTTCTGTCCTGTCAAATTTGCATGTGGTGTTTCTTCTCCATGCCATCATTCTTTAGTGACTTGTATTCTACCATGACTATTATTTGGATGAGCGAGAAAAGCATTTCCAGTGAAGGCAAGAACTATATGTGTTTCCCACATGGATGTCCTTGTTTAGCTAGCAATCTGGGTTGCAGCAAGCAAACTGGAAGGCCGATGTGTGTTGTCCCAAGATACACTAACTCCAAGGTGGCTCTTATTTGTCTTTGTGCTTTGCAAGTAGCCGAGTATTCATTTCTGGGCAGGCTGAAGGACCACTGATCTCAAAGTGTAACTTCTGTAGAATTGCATATCTGATGTGCAGAGCTGTATGGTATAGAGGTCCTAAGCAGGTAGATCTGTCAGCGTAGAAGCAGGAAGCACTAAAGCTACATTAACTTAAGTGCAGACCTCTGGCTTTGTTCTTTCTGGTTTAAGACATACCAGAACAGGCAATGTTCGAGCTCTGTTCCAGGCTTTGAACTGGACCCCGGGACCCTGGGAAGGAGCAGTTCATGCTGCCAGGAATCTTGATTTAAATTTCAGATAAATTTCCTGGAGCTGGAATCTGTGATAGCTGCAACATCTTTCAGAATCTAAAAAAATTGAAAATACTGTAGACCACTGTTAGACCATGATGGTCTAATTTTGTAATTCCTTTTTCTTTGCTGTAACTTGCAATTCATGACTCTGCTGACAAACCCTTAGCAAAGTATCGGTACACCTGCTACTCTTTTCCCTTCAGTTCTGAATGGAAAAATTGCAAGTCTTAGGGAAATGCTGGGTTTTAGGTGGCAGCACTGGTCCCTCTTCTGGTTCTGAAGAGTCAGGATAAGCTCATTTGGGATTAGGTGAAAGTTCTGAATTGTTTAGACTTTTTTGAAGCTTTTACTTGTGGAAGAAGAGTCTTTACAAAGATTCAGATCATTGGAGGTATCAAATGCAGGAAAAAAAAATGGCCCTGGTGCTGATTATAATCAGCTAGAAAATCAGTTAGCAAATCAAATAGATGGAGCATTGTCATAAATCCTTGGTCCTCCTTTTCTCTGTGTTAGCTAATGCACCACTTATTTAGGTGATGGTGAACACATCAAGACAATGATAGCTTGGTTTGGATCAGGTGATCACACCAGTCAGTCTCTCCACCACCACCTACCATGCTGGCTGCAGCAGAGTAACTATATTTAACCTGGCATAAAATTAGAATAGTGATAAGATAACTGATCCTGAGTGAACTCCTGTGGTAGAAAATTGACCCATCAGAATTACTTCAACAAAATTTGAAATGTCATTGTGAGTCCTTCATGCAGTTGTAGATTTTTGTTTGTTTGTTTGTTTTTTTAACTGATAGGAAGTGCTTTCGAGCTGAATTTATCATACCCCTGATCTATGGCTTCAGGCAGATGAGACTTCCAAAATTGCTTACAAATAAACCTTAGGGTCACTTTGCCTTGAAGTTTATATAGAGACCGCACTTTAATTGGAATTAGTAATGTAATCCTGATACAATGTTGGAGACCAGAACAACGTGAGAGCCAGTAGCAGAAAAAGGGGGGAAAAAAAAAAAGATGGCTTTAATGAGACTTGAAATCCAGAATTTTCTAAGACATCAGTGTCTGGGGTTTTTGAGCATTTTCTCAGTCTGTTATTTATATTCAGCATTTTATATCTGCTTGCAAGTTTTCATCCTTCTGTCCATCTCCTTCCTCTACTCTTTATCACTTGGGAAATACTTTACCCAGAAGGAAGAACATTTGGATTTAAACTACTTCTGAAAGAGAACAAGGTATTTATCAGGTGTGTGCTTTGCCATTGTGTTGGGGGGAAAACAGCTGTGCAGAAGTGTACCTTCAAGGACTGAATTTTCTGTACAGAAGGTCTCTTTTCACCTCTGGCCCCTAATCGCTTTGGAAATTAGGTGGAAGGATTTCTGGGTCAGTTCTGTAGAGTTGTTTTCTAATTTGGCAGGATACCAAAAGTACTGGGGAGAAGGGGGTAGGAGAAATGCCTGTGAAGGCTACTTCTTTCTGGGACATAAGGGAAACAGAAACAGAGGTAAATGGATGCAATGGTTTTTGAAGCAAAAACTGCTAAAAAAGCTGCAACCAAACTAAAAGATCTCTCCTTGTAATTTCCCCCCAGATAGGACGGTCCCTTTTCCTCCTGCACAGGGTGTGTGTGGGGGTGTGTGGTCTCTCTGCTGAGGTCACCTGGTAGGTGGTCACAGCCTTCTGCTCTGTGCTTACATCAGTTGGGGCATGCAGAATGGGAGCTGCAGGTCAGACCTTTCCATAAAGGTCCCACCTGTCTTGTTGGGTACCTGCTCATTGTAGGCTGCAGTCCTGTCCTCAGCCCATCTCGAATAGCTGCAGTTCGCTTTCCTGTGGGCTGTGTTTTGGAGGACAGGGTGTTTTAGGAAGGTGCTGGCATGTTTGCATGCACTGCTGAAAGATGGTGCTGTAATGTCCTCCACTGCACCCCAGCAAATATAACAAAGATGTGTGGCCGTGCTTGCCCAGTGTGTCTGTGGAGGTGCTCACTACCTGGGTTGGCTCGGAAGTCAGGTAAGAATTCTGCATTACTGCACCATTTCAGTATTTTCTGGCTCACTGCTGTGTTAAGTCTTGATCCCATCACTTGCTTGGGCAGTGACTGGTGTCATAAGGTGGCTGCAGGTTTGTTCTCTCCCTCATTACCCAAGTGGTACAGCTGTGCTGGGATTTACAGGACTTGAGTGGCAGTATGGGAAGTATACTCTGCTATCTACTGGTAGATCTGTAGTTCAGTTCCTCTTGAAAAATATTAAGTCTGGCATGCATCTGACTAAGCCATGTATCTTTGCTCCGTAGCATGTAAGAATTGCTGCTTTTCAGAACAAAAGATTCTAGATTTTGCTTTTTATGAGAAGCAAGCAGCTGCAACAGTATTAAAGGGAGGAAATGGTGCTGTTTGGCATGCTCCTGATAGGAGAAAGGTGGCAGACTAGAGCTCATTTGTAGGTGAGGGTTCATTCCACCTGCTTCAAAGTGCCATTAGCAGTCATAAAAGCTCTGTGGTCTTGCTTTAGCTTTGGTCTTGCTGCAGCCCCTGCGGAAGTGAGGGGCAATGTGGCCTATTCTGAAAAAAAAACTGATTGTGCTTTTTTATTCTGTTCCCAGGGCCCAGTCATTTACGCGCAGTTAGATCACTCCGGAGGACAGCACAGCGACAAGATTAACAAGTCAGAGTCTGTGGTCTATGCTGATATTCGGAAGAACTGAGATGAGATCCTAAGCTATCCAAAGGAAAACACACATTCAGACTGGAATTGCTTGAACAAGATTTGACCCAGAGAACTCACATGTGGCCTTTGATGCCTAGGCTAGGACCAATGCATGTGCATACAGAGGGAAAGATATATATGTATTGTGTGTAAATAGTCTATTTAATCGTACAGAAGTGAGACCAATGTTGCATGTTGAAATGCGGTAAGAATTTTGCTTATAAATTGCCAATATTCTTTTTTGTATCTTGTGTGACGAGAGAGAAAGTGAAAACTCGCATCACAATTTTAAAATATTTTTATCTTGATTATTAATGGAGAAACTGGAAGATGCCTGAAGATTCTAGATTGACCTGGAGATCCTTTTTTTGCTTATAGGGCCTAATTTCTTTTGTGGAAGCGAATATAAAGAAATCTTTATATTCATAGAGTTCTTTATGTGTACAGGGTATTCATCTTTCCTTGGTCAGATTCTCAATACAAGCTGCCTTCTCATATAAACTAGACACTTTCACTTGGTCTTGTAAGCCAAACTGTGACTCCTAGCTATCAGAAATGTAATGTATGTCTTAGCAGTGTAAGTGAAGGAAATGTTTAGGCCTACCTGACCTGTATAACACAGGTCACAGAACTGTTTACTTCTATATTGAGCCCATCTATTCAAGCTTAGTCCTTTAAGGTACAGGGGTAGTGTTGATCTAATGAATTTTGTGAAATGGTAGTTCACCTGTGAAAATATAAGAGCTAGTGAGTTAAAGGGATAGGAAGCTATAGCTGTAGGTGGTTGCCTCAGACTCTGTTGAACCTTTCAGTGAAATGTTTCTTCCTCGAAGCTCTGTCATTTCATATAAGCATGAAAAAGGGCTCCAAGGGATCTGGAAGCTGTAGTACTCCCTCACCTCTCTCCCATGTCTCCATTATACCACTGTCACTTCCTTAGAGATGCTTTATCTGTTCCTAAAAGCCTGTAGTGGAGGCTGAATGACCTCTGGAGGAAATCTAGGGCTTCACTCTTTGGTTTTTTTGATGTGTGTTTTTTTGTGTAACCTATATTTGCACAGAGGATGCGGAGGGCAGTTTATTTCCTTCCTCTCTGCAAGTCTACTACTTGAATACAATTTCCCAGCTTCTTGTTTCTAGATTAAACTCCTCATAGATTGTTAAAGATCTCTGGTTTTTCTGCTGAAGAGGATCTTTCTTTAGCTGACCCATTTGTATCCTGAAATCTGGTGCTAAAAACTAGAAGTGGCATTCCAGCTGAGGTCTTCTCAGAGTAGCGCATAGTAGAAGGATTTCTGTTTTGTACATCCTAATGTGGTGTTGGCTTTTTTGTAGCAGCAAATAATTTTCAGTTTGGTCTACCATAACCCCTTCTCTCTGATTCTTAACCATTTCCTATTTCAGTCTATTTCACAGAATGGTTGAGGTTGGAAGGGACCTCTGGAGATGATCTAGTCCAAACCCCCACCTCCTCAAGTAGGGTCAGCTAGAGCAGGTTGCCCAGCACTGTGCCCAGTTGGGTTTTGAGTATCTCCACAGATGGAAACTCTACAACATTTCTGGGCAACCTGATCCACTGTTTGATCACTTAGAGTGATAAAAACCTGCTTCCTTGTGTTCAGGTGGAATTTCCTTTTTTTAAATTTCTGTCCATTGCCTCTTGTCCTGCCAGTGACCTACTACTGAGAAGAGTAGTGCTCTTAATTCCCTCCCATTGAGTATTTATAGATGTTGATAAGATCCCCCCCCAAGCCTTCTCTTCTTCAGGCTGAACAGTCCCAGTTCTCTCAGCCTTTCCTCATATGAAAGATGCCCCAGTTCCTTTATCATCTTTGTGGCCCTGCACTGGACTTGTGCCAGCAAGTCCATATCTCTCTTGTACTGGAGAGCCCAGAACTGGACACAGTACTCCAGGTGTGGCCTCACCAGTGCTGAATAATGGGGAAGGATCATCTCCCTTGATCTGCTGGCAATACTTTGCCTAATGCAGCCCAGGACACCGTTTGCTTTCTTTGCAGCAAGGGCACATTGTCGGCTCATGTTCAACCTGGTGTCCACCACGACCCCCACAAGGCCTTTTCTGCAAAGCTGCTTTCCAGCCAGGTGGCCCCCAGCATGTACTGGTGCATGGGGTTGTTCCTCCTCAGGTGCAGGACTTTGCACTTCTTGAACTTCATGAAATTCCTCTTAGCCCAATTCTCCAGCCTGTCCAGGTCCCTCTGAATGGCAGCACAACCATCTGGTGTGCCAGCAACTCCTCCTAGTTTTGTATTGTCTGCAAATTTGGCTCTACTGAAATTATGTTATGGCTTTTTCAGACTTCATCTTCAATTTGTCAGTTGGAAACTTGGTTTGAATTCTCATCCTGTCCTCCAGTGAGCTTGCAACACTCTTAACTTGTTATTTGCAAACTTAAGCCTACATTCCATTGTAACATCAAGTAAATGAAAAAGAGTTTTAGGCCTGTGGCAGACCCTTTCAGAACCACATTAGATAATCCTTTAATTATGACAGTGCAACTTTAATATACAACAACCCAACAAAGTTGGGTATGCCAACACTATATTCTTTCATCAGGATCAGACTTCACTGGTTTCCTGACAACACCTGCTTTTGTTAGAAGCCTCATTAAGATAACGATGAATCCTGCTGCTGCTGCTTTCCTTATCTACTGGGCTGTTAACTTCCCAACATTTGTTTTACACCTAGTAAGAAAGGACCGCTTTTGACATGGTTGCTGGAGAAACTTGATTTTGATCTGTCTGTGTTCATCCCTGTGCATCACCATCTTTCTCCCCAGACATTTTAGGGTAGAAAGGAGAAATGTGATGAATGTAGTGATCAAAAATTTGCTGCTATGAGAAGACAGGGCTGTCCTTGGCTCTGAAATCTGCTACTAATGTTTGTTTCTTTTCCTGCTGGAATATACTGGAGAATATGAGCACAATGCTGATCTGGTGCTGACTTTAAGAAACATGCTGATCTGTTTGGTGCTGACTTTAAGAAACACATTGATCTGGTTGGTGCTAACTTTAAGAAACACCCTGATGTGGTGCTAACTTTAGGAGACGTGCTGATCTCGCTGATGCTAACATTAGGAAACATGCTGATCTGGTTGGTGCTAACTAACTTAGGAAACATCTTCCATTGCTTTTGTTTAGCTACAGGTATGTTCATATTGCCTATACTGAGGAGGCTCATTGAAGGGCTGCTTGGATCCTCTTTGTGAAGGCAGAATGAACTTGGAAATATTTTTTAAAAATGTTGAACATCTTTCTAAAAAGAAACAGAAGTCCTTTCCCCCATGAATAGCAGAAATCAGTCTGAATCCCGCTCCAGTGCAAAGGCTGTTGAATTTTATTTATTATTTTTATTTTAATTGGTCACGGGAACATGAATAATGTAGCTGTTATATAACTTACTCCGGCTGAAGTCAAAACAACTTGAGGCAATGTGAGACTTGTGAACTTTCTGTCCCTCAGTTTATCTTAGCTTGTTTAATCATACGATAACTTGTGCTGATGAAAGGGACTGATGCTAAGTTGGCTTACTTAGTAAAGTCTCAGGAGACAGAGGACTTATACTTCCTTGATGGGTAGCAAGCAGAAATTAAAGTTAGACGAGGTCATCATATCCTGATGTTATGGTGACCAGAAGTTTAACTCTGTTTGCTTTACTGCTATTCTCTTAATTCTCTGATGCTGTTCTTTGCAGGTGGAAAGGAACAGCTTGGACTTTGAGGAACACTGAGTGTGTTGTCCTTGTCCTGCTGTAGTACTGCTGCTAGCTCTTTTTAGGACCATCTATTTTAAAACGAAGTGCTGCCTGGCAGGCTCGCTGCAGCACAGCTGAGGGGTAGGCAGCCTCTTCTGAGGTAGTAGCAAATGACTAAAACTGTTACGTGGGTCATCGCCCTTGTATAGTGGAGCTGGGGAAGGTCTGTGTGAGGTGAAAGACTTGCAATGAATTCTCTTTTATTCCTCATGCAAACAAAACTGGGATCAATCTGAAATCCATTTCTCAGCTGAGGGGGGGAAAAAAGGGTCTTTTATGGGTAGAAGTGACCTGTCCATTGTAGGGGTGCAGTTTTGGATGGCCAGCCTGGGCTCTGGCAGTTAAGCCAGCTGGCACCCCCTAGAGCCAGGGTTATGAATGGCATCATTCATGTTCCCTGTTTTTAACAGAACTGCAAAGCAGAAAAGTTTTGGCTTTTTACTAACAGTGAATATATTCTTCCTTATTTTTCATTACCAGAAATTAATTTTGAGAAGCAGATTACAAATAATTATAAAGCATCAATCTAAGTAAATTGGTAGCTGTACTCAGTACATCAAATCTCCATTGCCTCTTTTGACTTGAGCAGTTTTTCTGTGAGGGACATGGTTGGCATGTTCATGAAATGGCATTAAGAGCCATTACAGGGTGGTGGGTGGCAAATATGTCCCTGTAACTGATTGAATGATGTGTCATTTGTAACTGGAGACCCATAGGGTTTTGTTTTCTCTCAAAGCTTTAGTGATACTTCAATTTGTGACTAGAAGAGCTGGAATTAGGTTTTTAAACCTGTGAGAACTGTTTAGGTAACCATCTGTCTTGTAACTGCAGTAAATGTGTATATGCAACTTAGAAGCTGCATTGCCTTGGAGTGGATTCATTGAGGTCAAGTGTGGGCTATATGATTTATAACCAAAACACCTTAACTCTGTATTGAAATCTTGTCCTGGAATTTTACATTATTAATGTATCTACCTAGCACCTCAAGTACAAAATGTTCTTATTGTATAATAGGTGATGGAAATATTTTCTCTTTAAAACCATCAAAGCTGAGAAGGTGGGTAAGACTTCTGGGCTGTGGCCACACCCCTGCGGTGCTAGTATTTAGGTAACATTTTTATATGGGAGACTACAAAATCATATTAACTATGCTCAGCAATTATACTCTTCTTGAGGCTTCTCTTTCCCTTCTCTTCACTGCCCTAAAGCTAATAAGCCCTTTCATTTAAAGGTATTTTTGTACTCTAAAACGCAAGTTCAATGACTTTGGAGATCAGTGTGCTGTGCAATCTTTTCTGTCTCCCTGCAGTGCCAGCTGTTTTTATGTGGTAAATGTAATTGGAAACATAGTCTGGGTACTTTTCTTTTGTAAACCTCTGTCTCAGAGGTATGTAAGAGAAAAAACACCTGTAAGACAGGTGTATAATCTGAGTGAGGGAGCTAGGTATGCACTGCATGGCCTGATTACATGAAGAGCCAGTGTACCAACTGTTAGTGCTTTTGCTTTTATGACTCATCTGGAAACAGTTATCTTGGATATTTTTTCTTGAATGAACTTTCATGTTTTCTGTTGTAATCTTGTGAATATTTTAATACACTTTTTTTCCCCCATTACTGGTTTGCTGGATGAGTCTTACATGGTTAGGGACTGGGAAGGGAGTGGGACTGAAATATACCACCTCTGTTTCTGGCAATATTCTTCAGTCTCTATCTGCTCAGTGAACAGCACAGCTGGAGAGTTCACCATATGAATTGTGATGGGTTGACCCTGGCTGGACGCCAGCTGCCCACCAAAGATGTTCTATCACTCCCCCTCCTTAGCTGGACAGGGGAGAGAAAAATATAACAAAGAGCTTGCGGGTCGAGATAAGGACAGGAGAGATCATTCACCAATTACCGTCACGGGCAAAACAGACTCAGTTTGGGGAAAATTACAAATCAACCAGAGTAAGGTAATGAGGAATAAAACCAAATCTCAGAACACCTTCCCTCCACCCCCTCCCTTCTTCCCGGGCACAACTTCACTCCCAGATTTCTCTACCGAACCCCCCCAGTGGCACAGGGGGACGGGGATGGGGTTTACGGTCATCACACGTTATTTTCTGCCGCTTCATCCTCCTCAGGGGGAGGGCTCATCACACTTCCCCTGCTCCAGTGTGGGGTCCCTCCCATGGGAGACAGTCCTCCACAAACTTCTCCAACATGGGTCCTTCCCATGGGCTGCAGTTCTTCACGAACTGCTCCAGTGTGGGTCCCTTCCACGGCGTGCAGTCCTTCAGGAGCACACTGCTCCAGCGTGGGTCCCCCACAGGGTCACAAGTCCTGCCAGAAAACCTGCTCCGTGGGCTCCTCTCTCCACAGATCTGCAGGTCCTGCCAGGAGCCTGCTCCAGTGCGGGCTTCCCATGGGGTCACAGCCTCCTTTGGGAACCCACCTGCCCCAGATTGGGGTCCTCCCCAGGCTGCAGGTGGAGATCTGCTCCACCGTGGACCTCCAAGGGCTGCAGGGGGACAGCCTGCCTCACCATGGTCTTCCGCACGGGCTGCAGGGGAATCTCCGCTCCGGCGCCTGGAGCATCTCCTCCCCTTCCTTCTTCACTGACCTTGGTGTCCGCAGGGTTGTTTCTCTTACATGTTCTCACTCCTCTCTCCACCGGCTGTTTCTCCCTGTCCCAACTTTTTTTCCTTCTTAAAAATGTTATCACAGAGGCGTTACCACTATCGCTGATGGGCTTGGCCTTGGCTGGTGGCGGGTCCATCTTAGAGCTGGCTGGTGTGGGCTCTGTCGAACACAGCGGAAGCTTCCAGCAGCTTCTTAGAGAAGCCACCCCTGTAACCCCTCCTGCTACCAAAACCTTGCCACACAAAACCAATACAATACCCTGTATTACCACTTCAGCTAGGAGAACTAAGAAATGCATGTGAAACTGTAGCAGAATACACATAGGAGAGAAATAGCTTCATGGCAGGACAGCCCCTGAAAAAGGGAAGCTGACAGACTTACCAGGTGCATGTCTTGTAAGAATGGAAAATGCTTTCCTTAAAGTATCCAGCACAAATGCTTTGCACAGGATAATATAACATTATACATAGAGTGAGAAAGGAGGGGACGTCGGTGCCACAGCAAGGTGCTGTAGCTCATGCAACTATAGAATGGTTTCCTTTTCACCCTTGCCATGCTGGAGTGATAACTCAAATGGGGTGTATGTGGGGGGAAGTAGGGGTGGAGAGAGACTTAATAACAGGAGTTTCCAAAACTCCAGTATTTCAAGGCCTTCATTTTCCTGAAAGCTGAATCCTGAAGAAGCTACTCTGTCTCACAGTTATCTTTTTCTCCTGGATATAAATTCCTGAGCACTGGTACTGACTCCTAGCTTTGGTGGAAGAAGTCTCAGAGAACCTGCTAGGGAAGCTCATTGATGCCGTGCTCTGAGCACAATTGCCTCGTACTTCTCAGCAACAGATGAGCTCCAGCAGTGTAATGCAAAGCCTTTGCTTGGAAGCTATTTCACAGTGGCACACTTTTCCTCTTTACGGGAGAATAAGTAGGGAGAGATGTTGACTTTCAGGAAAAGCTTCAATATTTATTCACAAACATGCCACAGATGGGAATATACCACTGCCTCCAAAGCTTTGGAGAACTGACATGCATATGTTTCCCAAGTGCACACCTTTGCAGGAAATCTGAATGCACTTAAGGAGGAGGTGGAAAGTGAGTAATAGAAGTTTTGGCTGTTTATTTTTCACACTCCCAAGAACCAGGTGCTTAAATGTGCCCATCTTCTGCCTCTAGTTGTAAAGGATGACAGAAGCTAAACCACCAGTGGCATATACTAGTTTGCCCTCCTCTTGTTAAAGACGGCGTTGGCTGGAAAACAAAGGAAGATATATGTAGCTGAAAAGAATATCCTAACGCTACCAGGGAAGAGCATCAGGGAACGAAATGCAAATGCTACTGTTGTTGGTTACTGAAAGTATGGTAAAACCCCACCCAGACTGATTACTTCAGTCTGAGGCTCTGGCTGACTGTCACCAGTACCATGTCACTCCCGGCACTGTTCACTAGAGTCAGATAAGGTGGGGCCCAGCAACTCATTCTAGGCACAATCAACAATCAGTTTCTTTTAAAGAGGCAATATAAGACACACAATTTTACTTCAATTCAAAAGGTTGCACTTTATTTAAATGTATGGAGATAGTTATTTGCACTTAGAAAACACTTGCTGTCTAGACATTTAGAATTCCTCTTTCATTTTCTCAGAGGAAAAAACATTAAAATTAGTGAAGCTAGGTCCCATGGGGAAGGGTTTGTGCATTGTTGGATTTGACCTGTTGGGTTAAGCATCTCTTTGCTGCAGCTGCTCTTGTTGTTTTGCTTTTAGCTCCTGATTATACCTATAGGGAAAAAAAAAATTTAAAAAAGGAGTGGAGACTAAGAATAGAACACCAGTTACAATAACAGTGTCTTCCTAACAATCTGTTCAGCAGAGGAGGTTTAAAATTACAACGGACTTGAGGGTGGATACTCAGGATAGGATAGTTCAGTTCATGTAAGAAGTTCCAAATTTGTTGTTAAGTTTGCCTCACTCCTGGCCAGTACTGAAGCCCAAGAACTCCAAATTTGCCCTCAAGAAATAACTTAAAAAAAAAACAACAACCACTGCTCTGCTTAAGAGCCCTTCGATCCAGCTGGAACTGACACGATTCAACACTGAAAGCTGACAAAAGTGCAAAACTTCTGAGGAGGAGAAAGTCTAGGCTGTTTGTCAGTCAGACCTACAGCTTTTAAAGAATGCCTTAGACCCAGAAACTACAGCTTGCATAGCGCATTCCTTAAAATGTGCTCTAGCTATACTGAAAATATTTAAAGCTTTGCTCCCACTTAACTGGAAAACTAACAATGTAGCAAAGAAGTTCTGCAATGTTTAATTAATTGTTCAGTTCCTCTTGCCTGTTGCACTGAGGCTGGTGGAATTTATAAATTCCTGGTTAAGATGAGGTGGTGTGAATGCTTAGTTATAGTATGTAGAGTAGCCCTTCTTAATACATACCTCCATATTCGGAAGAGTTGAGAGCCACCAGCACAGCCAACAAAGAAGTTCACAGCAAACAGACTCCAGTTTTTAGGAATAATAACTAGAGAGTACCTTGACCAAATAAGGCCTGTTGAATGAAGGGGAAAGATCTTAAGTCTTTAAAGTGAAATATTCAGACATTCCCCTAAGTTTGGAGAAAGAATCATGGGCCAGTTTAAGTAAACAAGTTTTACAACTTCATGTTAGACAACTGCTTTCCTAGTAACTAGCCATTTCTCGGTTAAAAGCGCATCAAGTGCCAGTGGGACAGGTATTGCATTTTTCCAAATAACTAGACAATAAGGTCAATCATAGCCTTAATATCAAGCAAAGACCCTCTGTACTCTATTGTAGCCTAGACCTCAATTCTCCAGCACAGTTGCAGGGTAGTGGCATTTTGCTGTAGTATATCCAGCTTGCTGCACCAGCTTAGAGATTACAGAATTTACCAGTCAAGAAAGGCTTACCTATCATGCAGAATGCACAGCACTGTGTCGGATATCAAAATAAAGTCTAGAGAAGGAAGAAGGTGGCAGCTATAATGTTGATTTTCAGCTTTAGCTGCCACAAGTCCCACCCCTGACAAGAACTGGTAGAACACCTTGAATACAGAATATTGTTTCTGCCAGCGTGAAAATTCATGGCAGACAGCAGTGCAGCAGTCCGTGTACCCACTGCTTCTAAATTCTTTTAACACATGGAAATTTTTTCCAGTTATGTTAGTGTAATTACTCTACCATTGTTTAATCTCTTAAAGTCTGTTCTAAAAAAGTCACTATACCCTGGACTGACTTCAAAATTACTTGACCTGAAGCAAAAGAGGTCACTTAGTGGAATGAGTGGTATCGTAACTTAAGAGATGAAACTTATATCCTAACTCATAACAACTTGCTCTGGACAATTCCAAATTAAGACACATGTAGAAAACTGTTAGATAATCACAGAACTCTTACAGATTTAATAAGAAGTATAGGTCTGTCCTAGAATTATCATCTGACAGCAATAGTGACAGCTAGCATATTATAGTTAACCTTTTTCTATAGAAGTGGATTAGTACTGATGGAGGATTCAGAAGGAAGCGTATACAGTTTTAGAGAGGGTGCTGTGTAAAAGCATGGAGTAACTTTGGCTTTACCTGTGGCCATTAGTACTGCAGACTGTGCTGTGCTGAGTTTTTCTGCTGGTCTGGTCATATCGGCCATTCCAGCACATACCAAACCCTGTAAAGAGAAATTCAGTGAGCACCAGTCAAGTACCAGGACCTCCTGCAACAGATCAAACACTTTACAAGGGGAAGTTGCTTCATAGCTCAGTGCTTATTCTATATGCATTATGCAGGAAATGGGATGTATTATATGAGCAGAGTAATTAGGCTCTTGGAGACCCCATTCACTTCTAGTCCCTTGTGGTAGGAATAAGAACACAGTTATGGGGGGGTACAACTGGCTTGCAATAAAATCCCAGGCACTGGCAATTTTGTATTAATTTAAGAACAAGGTTAATTTAAGCTTTTAAGCTTAAGAAAGCAGCTGGGGAAAAAAAATGGTTTTCATGCAACAAGTAGAAGCTTATCTAAATAAGGCCTTTCTTCCTAAAGCTCAGGGTGAGATATTGCTGGTAAAGATGTAGGTGTGACACCATATAGTCTTCACTCAGCTTCATCTGAGGAGGTGAAAGTGCTTCTTTTTTAATACAATTTCAGTAAAAGTAGAAAACTTCAGGTGAGGTGAGGAATAGGTTGGCTGATCTACCTGACAACATTACTAACAAACACGCTGCTTGATTTGGTTTGTTGTGTTACTGCCCTCTACTGGAAATACAATTTCATGTTCACATTACAGGCATTCACCAAAAAAACCCAACCCCAAAGCCAAAAAACCTAAATCCCACAAATAAGAGAGTCCTAACACTTTTAATTCACCGACTGCCACTAAGAACTCCTTTGGCTCCAATCAAGAAAACAATTTTCAAGGGTAGATACTTCTGTGTGCTGCCTCACTGATGGGATTGATACTGCAGCAGTGGTGCCATGGAGGTACAGACTTTGAGCACACTTGGGTAACTGCAGTAAATGCACCTTTGCCATGTAGGGGGAAAGTCATTTTAACTTCTCACTGAAGAACTTCACTGTGAGCTTAGAGAAGTCTTCCTGCATGTTCACAAAAGAAAAACCATCTGTGTATAAGCTCTTTTGATACAGCAGCAGTCGACACCAGCCTGCTCAGAAGAGTTGCCTGTATGCTCAGGCTCAAGAGCATGTTGCCTGGGGGAGTCTCTCAGAAAGGGGAAAGTTAACCACGGTTACTGCATCTCCAGTTTAGATTGTCAAAGAAACCAAGCTACAGCTTAGAGCATTGCCTGTGGCCTATAAAAAGTTGGGGTTAACAATGGCAAATTTACAAACCAGCTGGCAATAGTAAGAGCAGGTTATATCCTTGGTTGTTATCAAACAAAGAGATCAAACAGCTTCGTGATTTTAGAGGTCACTTATTTCATCCGTAGCAATACAACAACTAGGAGGAGTACAGTGAATTAGGAGGAGGCATATACTTCACCCTGTGCACAAACATAGCCAAGGGATGTAACCAAGTGGGAAGCAGAACTGCACAGGAAGCGGAGAGTTACTGATAGCCAAAATGGCAGTGCCGTTTTAATTTTGTTTTCTCAAGATTACCTTGCACTCTGACACACTTTAACCTGCCTTCAAACTATGAGGCTTAGGAATTGGCTTGCTTAAGATACTATTCAAATTCTTCAATCTCAGAAGAAATACATGCTTTAAGCATTTTGAATTATGCCAGCTCATGCCTACCTTGAGCAACAGTTAGTGTTTCACAAAAGAAAGCTTTTGTACTCTTTGCTGCAAGTTTCACAATTTTTTCCACAAAGCATTTTTCTCCCACTGTATCCCCTGCATGTTGTGCTATACATTATCAAGGCTAATTTTGTTCCTCCCAGTATATTACAAATTAGAGCCTTGGTATTAAATCTTTCTGTAGGCTCAGATATCTGCAGGGAAACCATTGCTTGCTCAATGGGTTGCTGTAGATTGCCCTCCGATTGCGATTCAGACACCAGCTGGCATCTTATACTTACCCATTTCATAATAGGTGCCCAGAAAAACACTGTTTTGGGACCTGAGAGAGGAGGGGGGAAAAAAGAAAAGAAGTTAAATTATTCAGTGAGATGTAGCTGTTTTAATACCCACAGTAAGTTTTGGAGTTGTTTCATTTTTTTAAATAATGAATTGTGTATATTAGCGCAGTTTCTATTACTGTATGAGCTCTATCACCTAATACCTATAGTTCATCAGCTCAGTGCATCAACCTTCAGTTGTGTAATCAGTCCACCCATTTCTGCAACAGATGAGTAGGATTTTGTATTTCCATTTTTAAGCAAACAACACTAGAGCAGGCAAAATGCACTTATAGTGAAAAGAGTTAGGATAAGGCCTAGGAACAGTGAAGACAGTTTCTATATTGTGATTAAAAGCTACTCTACAGCTGGACTAACAGAAATAGTATTTGAAATCTTTGTGAACTGAATCTTGTAAACTAAAACCCCCAAATATTTTATTACTGGTACTGTAACAAGTCACTTCCTCCTTCCCTTCCCAAATCACAGCCCACCTCTTCATGCTACCGAAGACATGCTGTGCAGCAGCATTAGATGGTTAAAGTGAGAGTACAAATCGCAAACATAAGTAGCAGTAAATGTCGCAAGGAGAGTGTCCTCATTCACCCTAATCTGCATCCCTGAATAACCACGTCTTTCTAGTAGAAACAATGCTTCCCACCGAATCAACCCTACACTCCAATAATCTACCAATAGGCCAAGGGGGATAATGGGGGAAGAGGACAAGATCTACAGAAGGAAGGGAGAAAAGTCAATGGAATGGTATCTGGGGGAAAACATCTCTCTTACAAATACATAGGTCTTACAGCAGTGCTAAAATAGCAACTGGTTGGTTAAAACAAAGTACTGTAATGCCACACATACAATGTGCAGGTTGCCAACCACACCAGAAATCATTAATCTAGGACTACTGCTCGAAGTCTTAAAAGAGACCACGATCCAAAGTACCAACCCACCGCACTGGGAGACAGTCAGGACACTGGTTCCGATTTCCTCAAAACACATGAAGTTTTAGGTCTTGCTAGGCCACTGCTCAGTATTCTGATAACATGCAAGATGAAGCCAAGTTTTCACCATAATATGTTACATATTATGAGTAAAGTTTTAAAATATGATAAACACTAGGACTTTGGTTGCTTGCTTTTTATGTGAGCTAATTTTTCACTAACAATTCAGCCTTAAAAAGGCCTTGCAGTAACTATTTGTACTCCCTGTTTCAAGTACCTGCAAGTTTAAAACTGTGACTTGGGAAAAATTAACTGTCAGGTTTCTACAGCAAGCACCTGTGAAGCAACTCATAATTTGGGGGATAAGACTAATTCTTACAAATACCAGTTGCTCACCTTAAAGCCAACTAAGCCCTATAAAAGGGCAGGGCAACCTCAGCACAGAAGGCAACAAAAACTGGCTTGGCGGCTTTGCGTAAAGCCCTCTTAGACCCACACTGCTTGTGATAGCGATCAAGTTTCAAACTGCAGTTAATAACTACCAGCACATTACTTTTGTCTTGGATAACTGAATGTTTCTACCTACATGGGATTTAATTTTTTTTAGGATGCCTGGGGTGGTGCAGCCACTAAAACTGCCTAATGTTATTGAACAAATACAGCTCAATATTCATCTTTTAAAGATAGAAACTTCAGTTGCTGTTCTCTTAGGCAGCTACTTAGTATGTCAGTATCAGGCTGCAAATACAGCTCTTTATAAATCAGTCTTACAGAGGTCCCACGAAAGTAGCTTTAATTACTATCATCTATTTTCTTCTAAAACACAAATTCAGATTTGGAGTACTGGAGAATGTGGGGTCAGTATAAATTATTAAATTGACATTCCCTAAACAGCTAGCAAACTTTTCAAGAAGACTGACATTAATTTTTATTAATAAGAGATAACTTGGTAATTTAAAACTGCTGACTACAAAAGTAAGAAACAATTGAAGACAAGTAAGATAGCAAGCCAAGCTTGTTATAAGGGAAGACTGTCAAACGCCTCAAGCAGAACACCTCTTCTGGATGCACTCCAATAAGCACCCAGCTGGGGCGAGCTCTTGCCAGATCCTGACACCTGGAATTTTTCAAGGGTGAATTTGACAGCAGCACATCAGAGCAGGGGCATACCACAGGCTAAGTTGGACACTGTGTGTGTGACCAGCTTATAGAATTTACAACCTCTATTAAATGTAAGAAGTCTTTGTCCTGGAGAGTTTAGTTTAATCAGGCAAAGTGAACCAAAGAGGCCAAAGGAGAGGGAGTAGAAGCACAGCCCACGCTTCCCAGTGGCTGCCAAGAGCAATGTTCCCCGCTCTGTGGCAGCCTGGGGAGTTGGTGTGCTGTACCCCAGGCCCTTCGCTGTCCTCCAGTGGCCTCGCTCTGTGCAATGCCAGCCAAGAAACCACTTTTCAGACCAGGCTTCAATTACTTCACTGGAAGCTTTCTCTGTGCCAGAAAACAAGTAGGCATTGTTCTTCATTTCTCACAAGTGATTTATAATTTCATTATAATGACACTTATACTCCTAAATTAGACTAGAAACTTGGATATCACCAGAGATAAAATGTGAGCCTTTCATTTTTAACCTACTTGTTTTGCAGTCAGAGTGACATCTATTGCATAACTTTCTCACAGACTCACCTTCCAGACATTCAAGGCTGAAACAGAAGTGGCAGAGGTTCAGATTTGATACCTGCTTGCTCTGTGGCTTTTCTCACTTATGCCATCAGTACGGATTATGGCAGATATATATGTATATATACATACAGACCCACACAGAGTCCCTAAAAAATGGATTTTTTAAGATTAATTTCAATGTGATGGTGGTGAACAAAAGTGGCCCACAGGCAGTTCCATGAAGTGAAAAGCACTGCAAGAGAACCTCCAAAGCCTTTTTCAATTAGTACTACGGTTCTGATGAAGAATGAACATAGATGTTCCCAGTGCTCGCCATGCCTTGTATTCAATACAAGCAATTGGAAGCTGCCACATTTCACACAGGATGAATGTGGCACTCAGAGGCTTTTGGCACCCTTACAATGGAAGCGCTGGACATATTGACTTTTTACATACAAAAATTACATTAATATTAAATATGTATATAGGTCTAGTGAATTCAGTACGAATCAGACATTTTGATAAACTGCAGTTTTCACTCTTTAACTGTGATTTCTAGAAAGCAACAATTTTCACTTCAAGAAAGGTCCATTATAGGAGGACGGAGCAACAGACCAAAAACTAAAGTCCACTTCTACAGTGCATATTCCAGGTAGGTGAAGAGTCAAGGTTGCATATCATACTGAAACAAAACAGTGGGAACAGCAGCCTATGGAATTTTGGGATTTTATCAAGCACTCTTTTAAACTATCCTATGCAATTTGTTTACATAACAAACATCACCTCAATGGCACTGAAGCAGATCATTTTACAAGAGGGTTCTCCCTAATAACCCAAACCCCCATGTTTGCTCAAGTAAAGGTGAGCTTTAGGTCAGGTGATGGTAGCCCATTTCAGGGAATCTTGAGCCCTTCCTACCCCACAGGAGCCCTTCGGCTACGACAGCGTATTCCTCAAGGGCACGAGCTGCCTTCGGTAGCAGGGCCGGATTCACCAGAAAGCAAATGAAGCAAAGAGCGGCTTGACTTAAACCAGAGTACACTTCAGGAACCCCTGCCGCGCTCGCCCCCCCTATTTTTCCAGCACATCCACGCGAAAGAAGTGGCAGCTGAAGCCTTCGGGCCCCTCTGGAAGTCATCACGGCCCCCGGAGGAGGGTCAGGCAGCCCAGCCGCCCCCCGCGTTCAAACGGCGGAGCCGTGCGGCAGCGGCGGCGCTCCGCTCCGCTCCGGTCGTGCATCCCGGCCGACGGCAGCAACAGCAGCTGGCGTCGCGCCTGTCGCCCTCCGTCCTCCCAGAGAAGAGAGGTCTTCCTCTGACGAGCAGGAGCCCGCTCTTCGGCAGCCTTCCCCGCGACACAGCCCGACCCGGCCTCCCCCCCCCCCGCCGGACCCCGCTGCCCAGCGCTCTGGCAGCCGCGGCAGCTCCCGGGGACCCCCCCCCGCACCCCGCCTCCTCCTCCGCGGACCCAACCGGCGGCCAAGGTGACCCCCTCGGCCCTCCCCGCGCGGAGCCGCCCAGCGGCCGGCGGAGGACGCCCCGTTACCTGCCGGGTGGTTGTAAAAGGGCCGGAACCGCGGCGGCAGCTTGAGCTCGATGCGGTCGAGCAGTCTGTGGTAGGAGGCGCGGAGCCCCGCGACGGCGGCCGCCATGTCGGGACGGCGAGGGGGGGAGCGCGGGGGCCGGGCGGTGGCGGTGGCGGTGGCGGCGGCGGGGGGCGAGCGGGTGCCGGCAGCTGCTTCCCTCCGCGACCCTCCGTCCTTCCACCGCCCCCAGCGAGCCCCGCCTACCTGTCACCCCTGTGCCGGGGGGAGGAGCGCCGCTTCCTGCGCGCTGATTGGCGGCCTCCGCAAGAGAGAGGGAGGGGCGGAGGGGTTCGCGAAGCGCTATTGGTTAAGGGTGGCCCGCCCCCGCCTCGCGAGGGGAGCTGGCGCCAGGCGCTCGGAGGCGGTGTCCCGGCCGTCTTGGGGAGGGGCGCGAGCGCCCGGCTCAGAGATGGCCGCCGGCGCCGCTTCACTCTCCCATCCGAGATGGCCGGCGCGGGAAATCCCCGAGCCGTGACCGCACGCCCAAACCCAAGATGGCCGCCTCGTGGCTTCATCGCTTGGCTCGAGAGCCGGTTCGGCCGGCGAAGCCGAGCGCGTTGACGGCACCCGCCGTTTCCACGACGCGCCCTCCCCTTTCGGGGCGGGGCGGCCCCCCTCGGCGCGACCTTCCCAGCTCGCGCGAGACGCCCGGAGTCTCGGAGCGCTGCGCCCTCCCCCCGCCCAGCGGCGGGGGCGGGGCGCCGTGGGGGCGGGGCGCCATGCATGGGGGCGGGGCGCGGAGCCGCCGCCGGTCCCGCCGCCGCTCCCTCCGCGTCGGTGCCTCGGCGCGAGGCGGGCGGACGGACGAGCGAGCGCCGCGCGCGCGGGGGCCGGTCGGTCCGTTTCCATGGTGATCGCGCGGGGCGGCCGGTACCAGCGGAGCGCCCGACACCCCTCCCTCCCGCCGCGCCCCGTCGGCGGGGGGCCATGTCCCGCGGGCACTGCCCCCACCTGCTGTGGGACGTGCGGAAGCGGAGCCTGGGGCTGGAGGAGCCTGGCCTGCTGCGGAGGCACTACCTGGGTAAGGGCGGGGGCCGCGGCGCGGGCGGGCGAGGCGAGGCGGGCGCCGTTGAGCCGTTCTTAGCCCCCCCCCCCCCACCCCCGGGGTGAGGAGGGGGACGCGCACCGCTTCCGACCGCCGCGGCCGGGCGCCCCCCCTCTCCCCATGCGCGGGGCGGGGGTAGGTGACAGCGGATTCTCCCCCCACACACACCCCCCGCGAGGCGCGCGCGCGCTGGAGGCGGGGCGCGGCGGGAAAAGGGTCCGCGCGTGGCGTGGCGGGGGGTGTGGGGTGCTGCCGGCCGGCCCCCGGTCTGAGCCCGGTTCCCTTCCCCCCCCCCTCCCGCCGCGGCGCTGCCGGCTGGTGTCGCTTCCCCTCTTGGCCGGGCTGTCCCGCGGCGGCTGCCGGCTCCGAAGTTTCCTGTGCCCCGCGTGGGGCGGCCCCCCGTCGTCGTGTGTGTGTGTCGTGTCGTCCCCCCCCCCCCCCCACCCCGCCATCCCTCCGCGCCCTGGAGGGGTCCCGGGCAGGGCTCTCGGCTCCCTCCGCGGGCTGCCTCCGCTGCCCGACGGCCCTCGCCCGCCCCTCTCTCTCCCTGAAGGAACTGTTGCGTGAGGGAGATCCAGCGGGGAAGTCGGGCGGCGGCGGATCGCGGCGGCTCAAAATAGACCGGTAGCCGTGGCTTATGCCCGGGGCTGAGCGGGCTCCGGATTTACCGGCCCTGAGCCTCTAAAGATTGCTAACAAAACACGTAAATGCCGGGATAATAGCGTGATTGTTCTCCGGGCTTTTCGGCGTTTCCTGGGTTTTGAAAGCTGAATGCTGGGCAGAGCCGCTTGAACGTGTTCGGTGCCGGCTTATTTAGCGCGTCTTTGTGTTCACAACTGCTCTGCGGCGGCCGGGGTGGGGGTGTGGGTGTCTCTAAATACGCCCCAGCTCCTTGCTGCTCGCTCTTTCAAACGCTCAGCTCGTTATATTCACTTTCCAAGCGCCGTACGTGAAAAACGGCGTTAGTTTCAGTTTACGAGGCTTCAGGGCGATTTCTTTAGAGTAAAAGAACTATTGATATTCTTTGTAATGGCGCAGGTTGCATGCATTCCGCATCTCCCCGTGCCCAAAAATATTTTAAAAAAATATTTATTCACGTGTTTTTTTGGAGGCGTGGCGGTCTATCGCATATATCATGATGACACTCGGATCTGGGGACGGGGGGGTGGGGGTGGCGGCGGCTCTCCAGGGAAGATGGCTTATTGGTCGCAAACGCACTCTTTTGTGCTTGTGGGGCAAAATAATTCCTGCTTTTGAGTCGAAACGTTGAGTGCTTGACATGGAACTTATTTACAGCATTGTAAAAAGTCTGTCTTTGTACCTCCTAGGCATTTCTGACTGTGGTTGGTATTGGTTTTCATTTGGTTTCCTGGTGGAATTTAAGGTGGCGTATCACATTACCAAGTCTAACTCGGTAGTTTTCTGCCTGTTGTCCCTGAGCACTCAGTAATCCACAGAAGGTAACTGGGAAAAGCAAGGCCATTGCTGGTAGGTTTTCATCTATTATAGAGAGGGTGTATGTGTGTAGAGCACCTATGTGCACTTAAGTCCTTTGGAAAGAATTTTTGAGGTCCTAAAATTGGAAAAGGTTGAAAAGTAATAGTCTAACTGCTTTTGACTTTTGTTATGCCTTGACAGCTGTGCTTGGCCAAGTCTTAGCTGAGGATTGTCCTAATTTTTAGTGGTCAAACATGGATATCCTTCTGGCTGGATGCGTAAGGAATTTTTATTTTATTTTTCCTGCTCTAGTAGGAGCAGAAAAGCTCAATGTTAAAATTAGAACTGTAGTGTGTAGATTTTGAAGAAGCACCATAAGACCTTTTTTTTTTTTTTTGATCAGTATAAATCCTCCTCCCAGATTTATTAAGATCTCTTTCCTGGACACTGCTCCAATAAAACATGCATAACTTCAGTTAAAAACAAAATCCCTCTGGTGACGAGGTTAAGGTCTCATATTTACTGTTTTTCATTTAACCTAAACACATTCAGTAGCTTTATAGCTTTGAGAAAATAGGACCTGAGAGAGGCTTCCTGCTGAATTGATGTCAAGATCTGCATTGGTGGTGGTAAGAGTTGCTCAGTCCTTGCTGACTTCTGCTTTTAACAAAAGGGGCTTGTGTTGAAAATGGCATTCATGGCCTTAATAGACCCACTAATTTTGCTGCTAGTCGGGTGTGATTGCTTGTGTGGAGATTTACCAGATGACAGGCCTGTTGCTGTGCCTTTTTGTGTGCAGTTTAGTGGATGTACGGGTCTTCCCTCTTTCAGGCTTCAGCAGTTCTATGTAGGAGCTTTGTTGTTTGGACACAGATTAAGTCCACAGTGGTCAGATAGGTAACATTGATTGTTGATCATTGCTGATCTAGTCTGAATGGGAAGTAAGGTTTCTTCCTATTTATACTGTTTTTATACTGTTTCAACAGTCTGATAGAACAAATGCAAGTCAAGCATTTAATTTTGACTTTGTAATAGTATTGGGAGACTTGAGGCATTGTCCATGTGCATTTTTTGCTTGTTTGTTTGGGGTTTTTGTTTGGCTAGGTTTTTTTTTTTGTAAATTTGCCAAAACAATTATGGATACCAGTACAAAATAAAGTAGGTTATTTGTCTCTTCATTGTCTGCTGCTCTTTTTCAACCAGGAAATCAAAGGAGAACCTTCATAGCAAGTCTGTAACTAACAATGCAGTTCACGGTGTGTTGGAAGGAATATGTGTATATATGAATGATACTTGCATAGTGAACCATTCATTTGGAGGGTGTTGTTATGCTACAATGTAGAATATGGGGAATATTGAAAGGGACTACGTATTGAAGGAAGACATCTGAGAATTAAGTGCTGTTTCCTATTTACTCTGTTTCAGTTTCATGTGAACTGGCAATCAAGTGGCACTCTATTTATAGCCGCTTTCAGCTTTCGAAAACAGCTGCTCCAGGAAGGATCTGTGCATCATACTGTACCTTTCCATGCAGATAGTTCACTCCTGGAATTTATGTCCTTGCAAAAAACCTCTGATTTTGCAAGATCTCTAAATAATTGCTCTGAAACCTAGTCAGCTCTGGACAGAGTTCTAGAGGAAAGTCTTGTGGAGATGGGGCAATGTATATGCACCTGGGACATGTCCTTCAGATGTTATCATTTAGTAAGAATTCTTGCTGTGATGACAGAGGGAAAATGTGGGTCTTATCAATGTATTTTAGCTACATTTCTTCAGCATTTGTAGGCTAATTAGGCTCAGTTTCAGACCGTGCTTGTATCTGAAGTCTCCGGAGAAAGCCAAGCCTTGGGGAGGCTGTCAGTAACGCTCTTTTCTTTGGTTCAGTTTGGGCATCGTCTTAGCCTAATGCTAGCGGGAGGAGTCCTGCTGCTGGATCATGGATGGAAACTGAGTTTCAGACTACTTTCAGTTGTTAAAAACATCGCAGTGCTTTTACACGGAAAACATTGGTAGTAAACTAGTATCCAATTTAAATTCTTCTTTGAAACTGGCAAGTGTAATTATTCAGTCATGATACTTTCCCAAGAATCCCCAAGTCTTTGTTGCCATTTTGTATCACTGTGGCAATATTTCAGTGACTAATGAACACACATGTTCTGATAGCAGGTAAAGTGTTCAGTGCCATCACAATAAGGGCCTCTATGTGGGTGAAGTATAGCATATAATAATTTGACTAAAGAAATAGCAGCATGTGTGTCTTGCAAGAAGGAAGTGAGTCTATAATTCCTCTGAAGTATTTAATGTGACGGATTTATTTGCTTATCTGTGAAGGGTCATGCTGCTGAGGATGGCTCTGTTCAGCCAGGAGGAAGACTGAAGAGTTTTTGGTTGTTTTGTTTGTTTGTTTTTGGGGGGGGAGGGGTTGGTTTGGTTTTGGGGGTTTTTCTAGGGTTTTTTTGTTTGTTTGGGGGGGGGGCTGGCTTTTTTTTGTTTTTGTTAACTGACATAGCAGGTTATCTGGAGAAAATCTGTTAGTCTAAAATAGCTTGCGGAGGGGAACTGATTCTGGTTTTTTAGCTCAGGGTGATTTTTGGAAGTTGTGATGCTTGATAGCAAGTATCAGAATAAGTCCATTCTCCCTAATCTCTGATATCCTTGTTCACATACTGTTTTCTAACAACTTCTTTCCTTGTAATACGAAATTTTTAAGCTTACCAGATTTCTTAGAGATAGTGTTGTGATGCTGTCTCCTGAGCTTCCACTCCTCCCTCTTTAAAGACCGTTTCATATCTTACTGTATTGGGTCTGGCTGAGATGGAGTTAATACTCCCCACAGCAGCCCTCATAGCACTGTGCTCTGCATCAGTAGCTAGAAAGGTGTTTCTTTGCCCAGGAGCTTATGAGGTTATTTCGGAAATGAGTCCCATTGTCTGATTCAATCCTTTCTGGGGTACCGTGTCGCCATAAAATTTGCCTTTCGAGGCCTAAGATGGTGTTTCGGGCAGTGGCATGGTTTACAGGATATGTTTCTAGCCAACCAGTAGTTGCTTCCACCATGGTGAGTATGTAGCGCTTGCCTTGGCATGTTCGTGGCAGCGGTCCAATGTAGTCAATTTGCCAGGCCTCGCCATATCGAAAGCCCAGCCACCGCCCTCTGTTCCAGGGAGACTTTACTCTGGTCGCTCGTTTGATTGCAGCACATGTTTCACATTCATGAGTGACCTGTGTGATGGCCTCCATGGTCAGGTCCACCCCTCGATCACGAGCCCACCTATATGTTGCATCTCTCCCTAGATGTCCTGATGTCTCATGGGCCCATCGAGCTACAAATAGCTCACCCTTACGCTCCCAGTCCAGGTCCACCTGAGCTATTTCTATTTTGGCAGCCTTGTCTACCTGTTCATTATTTCGATGTTCTTCAGTGGCACGGCTTTTGGGCACGTGAGCATCTACATGACGTACCTTTAGACTCACGTGTTCTACACGGGCAGCAATGTCCTGCCACAATGCTGCTGCCCAGATGGGTTTACCCCTGCGTTGCCAATTGGTCTTCTTCCACTGCTGTAGCCACCCCCATAGGGCATTAGCCACCATCCAGGAGTCAGTATAGAGGTAGAGTACCGGCCACTTTTCTCGTTCGGCAATGTCTAGGGCTAGTTGGATGGCTTTCACTTCTGCAAACTGACTTGACTCGCCTTCTCCTTCAGTGGCCTCAACGACTTGTTGTGCGGGACTCCACACAGCAGCTTTCCACTTCCGATGGTTCCCTACCACACGACAGGATCCATCAGTAAACAAAGCGTAACACCTTTCGTCTTCTGATAGCTCATTATATGGTGGTGCCTCTTGGGCACGAGCCACCTCCTCAGGTGATGCTCCAAAATCTCTGCCTTCTGGCCAGTCCATGATCTCTTCCAGAATTCCTGGGCGGTTAGATTTCCCCAGTCGAGCTCGTTGTGTGATCAATGCTATCCACTTACTCCATGTAGCGCTGGTTGCATGATGTGTAGAGGGGATGTTTCCTTTGAACATCCAGTGTAGCACGGGCAATCGTGGTGCCAAGAGGAGATATGATTCTGTACCAACAACTTCTGAAGCGGCTCGAACCCCCTCATATGCTGCTAGTATTTCTTTTTCAGTCGGGGTGTAGTGGGCTTCTGATCCTCGGTACCCCCGACTCCAAAACCCTAATGGTCGACCTCGGGTTTCTCCTGGTGTTTTCTGCCACAGGCTCCAGGTGAGACCATGCTCCCCAGCTGCAGTGTAGAGTACATTTTGTACATCTGGTCCTGTCCGGACAGGCCCAAGAGCTACTGCACGAGCTTTTTACTGTCTGATATGCTCAATTTATTACAAATCAGCCAGAGTAAGGTAATGAGAAATAAAACGAAATCTCAGAACACCTTCCCACCACCCCTCCCTTCTTCCCGGGCACAACTTCACTCCCGGATTTCTCCACCAAACCCCCCCCAGCGGCACAAGGGGGACAGGGATGGGGTTTACGGTCATCACACGTTATTTTCTGCCGCTTCACCTCCTCAGGGTGAGGGCTGATCACGCTCTTCCCCCGCTCCAGCGTGGGGTCCCACCCACGGGGTCAGTTCACCACGAACTTCTCCAACGTGGGCCATTCCCACGGGCTGCAGTTCTTCACGAACTGCTCCAGCATGGGTCCTTTCCACGGTGTGCAGTCCTTCAGGAGCAAACTGCTCCAGCGCGGGTCCCCCACGGGGTCACAAGTCCTGCCAGAAAACCTGCTCCACAGGCTCCTCTCTCCGCAGATACGCAGGTCCTGCCAGGAACCTGCTCCAGCGCGGGGTTCCCACGGGGTCACAGCCTCCTTCGGGAACCCACCTGCTCCGGCGTGGGGTCCTCCACGGGCTGCAGGTGGAGATCTGCTCCACCGTGGACCTCCCTGGACTGCAGGGGGACAGCCTGCCTCACCAGGGTCTTCACCACGGGCTGCAGGGGAATCTTCGCTCCGGCGCCTGGAGCATCTCCTCCCCTTCCTTCTTCACTGACCTTGGTGTCCGCAGGCTTGTTTCTCTTACATGTTCTCACTCCTCTCTCCAGCGGCTGTTTCTCACTCTCCCAACTTTTTTCCTTCTTAAAAATGTTATCACAGAGGCGTTACCACTATCACTGATTGGCTCGGCCTTGGCCGGCGGCGGGTCCGTCTCAGAGCCGGCTGGTATGGGCTCGCTCTCTCTCGAACACAGGGGAAGCTTCCAGCAGCTTCTTACAGAAGCCACCCCTGTAACCCCCCTCGCTACCAAAACCTTGCCACATAAAACCAATACATTTACTAAATTTTTCTCATCCTGTTTTTTAAGATTTGGGAAAGGTTTGAAATCTATATGTTAACCGCAAGGAAACCAGTAGTTAGATTCATTGTGGTCAAATTTTGTAAAGTTTCAACATCTCTTGCTAAAAAGAGAACTGTGAATATATTATTATGTAGGTAGGGAGAATTTGTTAAACTAATCGGGTGTCAGTAGCTCCCCCTCTTTACTGAGATGCACCACAGTAAAACCAAAACTAATTACAGTTTTGAAGTAAGTTAATTGCCCTGCTCATAGGTAGGGTTGAAAAACAGGATAGGCAAGAATGGCTGTTGTGTGTATGGACAACTGATTAGTTTTGATATTGACTATGTTACATTCATTGCCTTATTAGTTTAAAAACTAGTAGTGGCTCATTGAATGTAGGTGGAGTTGGGTGTTGCTGTTGAACATTTAATTCTTCCTAAAATACGTTGCCCAGGGTGCAAGCGTGAAATTAATTCCGTAAAATACTGAAAAACTTTCATTCTCTCTGTTGCTTTTCCTTGGACAAACAAACATACAAAAACCAGCAGAGGTGGAAACTTGAATGTTAGTGAGAACAACTAGAAAGAGATGTGTTACTTTCCCCAATTTTTGCTCCAGCTATATTTCAACACTTGGTGTCTTAATCTTTGAAAATAATGCAGAGTAAGAAGGGTCAGACAGCTTTAAAATGATCAGCTTTGTAGTTGGTACTCTTGCAGACTTGGAGATACTCACAGAGTATTTAATCAGACTTTCTTCTTTAATGCTTTGCATAATACTTTTGATGTTTAGTTATTTTCAGGTGCACGGTTACATTTCATGTCCTAAACCTCTGGTGTTAATTTCCTTTTTCAGCATGAATTAAAAACACTCATCTGTCACAGCTAAAACCCAGAATTCGTAGAGGTGTTTTATGTTGTTTTTCCTTCTACAAGTCTAGTGAATTAACTGCTGCTTGAAAAAGGACCATTATAAATTTACCTGGTTGTCTGATTACGAGGACACAAATGATTGACTGCTGTTTTAACGTAAACAGTGTAGCTTCCTGATGTGCGCATCTTCCACTGCACTTTGGTGTCTGCCCAGAAAACCAGTTCTGTAGTGATATATTGTGGCACACACCAAATACTGTGTGAAACTAGGCTAGCTGAAGATTTTAGAAAGATACAGTTGAACTCCCCAAATTTTATTCATTAGTGATGTTTTCCGAATAATAGAAATAGGCAGAGTCAGAATTGAAGTTCACAGTGTAATGAATGAATTAGAGGAAAATACATCTTTGAAACAAAATCAAACATCTTTAATATCAACCCAACATATGTCAGGCAGGAAATCTGGTGTAGTCATTGGTTATCAGTGGTTGTATAGAAAAGCTTAAGTTGTATAAGAGCACCGTAGAAAAAGAATATTACTTTTTAATTGTAAAAAACACAAGAGAGTACGGTGATCAGGTATTGCCTTAAACTGGATGTGTTTTGGGTTTTTTTCCCTGTTAGTAAAAGCAAGAGTTAGCAACTATAGTCCTTAAAAAAATTACAGATGGCCAATTGAAAGAGCAATGTGTCACTGAGACCTGTTGATAACAAATTGAATTTGGAGCAGTTTAATGAGGAGACTAAAATGAATTCCCTGATAGCATCTTATTTAAATTGGTACCAAGGAATAGAAAGGCACAATGTGTATTTATAAAACAGCTTTTTGAAAAAATGTTAGGGGTGATCCTAGCACATAAAGATTAATGTTGGTGGCTTTTTTTTTTTTTCGCTAGTTCCAATGTTTTAATAGAATAATTTGTAGAAAGTAGCACACTATTGGTAAAGGAAAGTAAAAACATAGTATAACAGAATCATCTGGACAAGGCAATGAAAACCTGGCTGGTTATAATTTGGTACATACCAGAAAACCAGAAAGAGATGTGAGCTGGGAGGCAGAATGAAGGTTGAATGAATATTTCTGGTGTCTAAGTGCTGAATACTTAGTTTTAATTTCAGTCTAATCAACCTTCTGTTATCCTTGGGATTATTTCACTTGTAGACTTACTAAGCTATGGAAGTGGAGGTGCAGGAGCCAGTTGGACCTGCAAGTGGTACAGCCATGTAGCACTACACTATGTCAATTCAATAGCTTGTTTTGCTACTATCTCAGGGATCTTTGCTTGTTGTTAACAATATCATTGACCGTTTCTCAGTTACATCTTTCCTGTGTGTTTTGTGGTTTAATTGTTATGGTTTGTGTTACTGCTTCTGTCTCTTCAGTGTTGTCCCACCTTGCTCCTACTCGGTGATAAAGTGTTGACAATCATTTTAGTATATTTTCTTTTTTAAAAAAAATATGGTATGCATACCACTCGGTGCCTTCTGTCACTCTGTCCTGAAATAAGAGAATAATTTCCAATGTTAGTTTTTAGGATCTTGGGGACTGATAAGAGTACAACTTCTGTTTTTTATGTAGTAACATCAACTTGTGAAAAACTGTAGGCCCTTGCAGATCACATTATGTTCTTTAGTGGGACTACTCTGCTGAAACTTGGTTTTCTGGGGTTTGTTTTTGCTTTTTTTATAGTACTGTCTAGATCAGATGTTGTTATCAATGAACCTACTTCCTGAGTTTTGATGTTTTAATTTTCTAAATCACCAACTTCTTTGCTGCTGTTGTATCTTGACATACAGCATAAAAACACTAATAGAAGGGGGATTTCTGGAATTGCATACAAATACATCCAGCATAAGTAGAGCTAGAAGGAAATGATCAAAAATTGGTACAACTCTTTCAGTTTGATTTTCTGTCCTTCAGAAATTCAAGAGGCCTTTTAAGTTGTCCGCAGTTTTGTCAGTTTTGCTTGACGTGGGCTGAATTACGCAGATATACTTGTACTTCTTGTTTTTAAGGGATTAACCTTATGTGTAATGTCTGATTGTGCACTGAACATTAATCATGTGTTAATGGTTGCCAAGAAGTATGAGCGTATGTAAGTGTGTTGTAGTCCCAAGGCTTTGCATATATAATTATATTATTTGAATTATGCTCAGTCTTAGGATGCAAACACATTTGCATCCTATCCTTTGGAGTCCTGGTCTTCTCATGCAAACAGCTGGAGACTGTAAAGATTTGTGTGCACTTTAAATATTTTTTTCATTTTTTATTGCAATATTTCATCTAATTTACATTGTATGCTTTTAAAGACAATCTTTGTACAAAGAATGTATTTGCTTTGTAAATAACTGTCTGTGTCTTGATACTGAGTGTTTCAGACAGCTTCATAGTTAAGTTGCACCTTGATCTTGTAATAATGAGCTTTGGATACATGAAAGCTGTCTCTTGCTGCAAAAAACAAGTCGTGTAGTGGATTTGTACTGGATTTGTATTTCAGGATGAGGCAGTGATGTGGGAGATTACTTTAGCTCTATTTCTTTTATTTATTTATTTTAAATTTTTTTTTTCCTGTAGCCTTCTTCCAGTTGGATTGCTTCCATTAACTGCATTAGGGTAGGCCATTAAGCATATCTGTGTTCAGTCACTTTTAAGTTGTTGCACTGCAGTGCTATGAGTTCTTGTGACTTTGCTTGTGATTCCTGATCTTCTACCCTTGAATGTCCCCAAAATAGTCTAGTGGGATATAACTGATCATGTATCAAGCACTTGTTGACATTTGAGACTAGTCCTGTCCCAGCAGTAAGGAAAAAGATAGGTTCAGATATAAAGTATGCCAGCCTTCAAACAAAGCTGGATTTTTCACTGATTAAGTGCAAGTCTCAGCATTTTCATGTCTTTGGGGCTTAGTGAGTTGCTGATTCAGATATGTCCCAAATGCTTTAGTATGTGTTGAATCATTAAATATTGAACATGAATATCGTGAGATAGAATCTGAGTCACAGCAATGAATTTTAATATCCCCTTATTTTCCTCATTTTGTTCTTCAAGGATTTGCAGGCTTTCCTCAGGAAAGTTGAAAGCGTTATTAATGCTGCTGCTCCTTACTTAGCAGATATTGTGAGGAAGATGAGGATCCATCCTTCCCTTCCCTGTCAGCTGAATGCATTCTGAACCATTAGTGATGTTTGTTCAACCTTCATCGAACTACTGAAACTTCACCAATATAGAAAACTATTATACAAAACCAAAACTACGTCTTTATTTAGGTTACATGGCTTTGTTGTTATTATAATTGTAGTGTGTTTCCATTATTTACTTTTCCTAGGAAATGAGGAAAAGTGTGATTCCTTTTTAATCTGTTTTTATTCTAGAAACACTGTTATGTCCTGAAAACTCTCTTTAGTGAAAAAGGAGCCTCTTTAGTTAAACAGGGGTTTTTGGTCATCTAGGATGAATACATAGTTTAATGCAACAAGCAATGCAACTTTTAAAAGTAAGGTTTTTTCATTTGTTTTTAAATACCCAATGATAATTCAACTTCTCTTAGTGTTACTTAATACTTATCTACTACCAAGACTCAGATTTCTACTCTAGCTCAACTTTTGACATAATCTATCTTTAATCCTGGGCAATTTCCAAGTGTTTACGCTTGTAATATCGTGGGGTTATGTACCTATATCTATTATGGTGTGTATATCTCGATCTGTTTCACATCTTCCCCCAAACCCAGCAGTGTATAATTCCTGTACTACCCAGGATTAAATGGTATGTTTAATTAGGTAGATGTGCAGGATAGTAAATGCTTTAATTCAGTTCCACCCTGTCCATATTCTCAGTTTCACTGAGACATCCTTGTGGGAAAGGCAGGCTCTGCTTTTTTGCTAGAAGACATGTCTCTTTAGATATGCTGGTAAACTTCTATGTAATCACTTCTTAATCTATTTTAAAATGTGTATTGAGTTAGCTTAAACAACTTTTAAGTAGTAGGCTTTTATTCACCCCAGAACCTTTGTCCCAAATGGGCTAGGGGATTTTCATGTGATTAGTCCTGCTGGCTGATTTGAAGAAGCAGTAGCCTCTGACAGACACTTAAAGGTAATGAAAGGACTGGCAGCAGTACTGGGCACATGCATCCTCAGCCGTAAGAGGATGTGCCTGCTAGGAATGTGCTTCTCTTAAGAGCAGATTCCGGTAACTTTTTCTTTCCTTCTGCTACTGATTTTTCCATGCTCCAGTATTCATTTTGTCTGAGTGCTTGGAGATGATAGATCTTGGCTCTGCTGCTAGCAGTCTTAACTTTTGCACCAGGGTAGAGCCATACCCCTGTTTCAACTTCTTAGATGTTGTCTGTTCTTGCTGAAAATTAGAGCTCCTAATTGCCCTTGGGCATTACACAGATAAGTAGTACTTGAGAAAATAGACTAGAGTACCTGATGTGATGTGTATTTCCCAAAGTGTCAAAAGAATTGTCTGGGTTACTACGTTAATACCATTTTTAAAAGAAAATATTCAACATACATTACTGTTCCACATACTATTTCAGATGAAGACTTTTCAAAGTCAGAGACATACATTTCCAAGGACATGTTTAAACCTACAATAACACTGTTCACTCCAACTTGCAACATTCTGCATAATATTTCTTTTTGCCTTCAGTTAAGGGAAGCCTCCCTCCTTTGATGAGAAGAAAGCAGGGTTCAAGTGTATTTTTCTTGGTCTGATGACTATGCAGTTTTGTGTTGGCATCTGTTTTAGAGTTTCAGGTTGTTTGCTTGGGAGGCATGTTTTAGTGCTGGTGGAGAAAACAAAATGCTTTTGTGTTTGGTTAATCATACATCCCGTTAATCACACTTAAGCTATTTCAGATAGTTTTGTGTTGAGAAGAGTAAGGTGGTACGTGTTACCTTTTCGCCTTTGGTTGTCTTTTATATAGATACAGCTTCTCTTTGTTTTATCACATGAATTTTTGTCCTCTGCTCTGTAGAAATTAGAAATATTTGTGACATAATATAGAAATTTTAAGTGCCTTTAATCTTGGAGTAGTTTGTATAGGATCACTGGACTACTTTAAAGGATTGAATGAATATCAAAATTGCTGAAAATGGCAATTTTTTTCTCCTGTTGCAAACACACGCTCATTTTATCTTCTGCTCAGCTGCAATCTGTGGCAGGAACAATACAGAAGACTTTACTATGGGCAGTGTAAGTTGAGAAAGGATAGCTGTCAGAATATGGTGTACTCGTGAATGAAATCTACTTAGTATAGCATGCTAACTCAAAAGCTAGTACTTAGAGAAGGTATTTTATCTGTGTATTTTAAATCAGTTAGTTGTACTTTATGCCACATTTTTGTCACTGAGAACACCTTACAAAATCTATGTTAATACAATTGAATTTTATGTATTAAGTATCTTTCAAGCGTAAAACATGGTAAATATCAAACAGAAATTAAACACATTGGTTTAAAGCTCAAATGCTTGTAGCCTTGCCAGTGATGGAGCCTAATGGAAGCTTATGTTCAGGAGTGGATACTTTTAGTATCTATTTGAAAGGTAATTACAGATATTGCTACTAATGCAAACAAATCTTACCTGTGCTGTTACCTAGAGTAACTTACTCTTGCACATTTGGTAGAAGCATGCCTAAACAGAAGTCTTTTCCAAAATCCTTATTAATTACTCTAAAAGTTATAACATTGCTGACTTTTTCTTTTTTTTTTTAACTTCAGGTCTCTTCTTGTGTTTCTTTTGAGATCAGATTTTGTATCCATATACTCACCAGAAGATATTATAAGCTTGCTGGATTGTAATTCAGTGCATAGTGTCCTATCTTCTGTAGTTTCTGTCTTAGTGTTACTATGTGAAAGTTTTGTGTTTCTTAATACATGAAGCTTATTCTGAAGTGTATTTTAGGATTTGAGTGCAAGCTTGATTAACACTAAGTTGTTGGATGCTGGGTGTTTAGTAGCAAAGCTCTTGCGTGTTAAAATGGCAAGTAAGTTTCTTCATAGAATTTAAAATATTTTGTGTTTTCTGTATAGTGTTCAGACCTTCAAGGTTGCTGATATGTCATTAAGAGCAGTGAATAATTTAGGTTACCTGTTTCGGACTTAAACCATAATGAAGTAGGTGTTCCTAGTAACTTGAAAGATAATCTTTTAAACACTGACAGAACCAAGGGTTACCACTTTTTGACATTTATACAGTAGTACAAACTAATAAGGAAATATAATGCAGGACCTCGATCAAAGGACTGGAGGTCACACCAATGGATTTGGCTTCTGGCAGTACTGCTGATTCACTCTCTCCTTTGATAAATTGCTTCAGTTTCCTGTGTCACAGTTTCAGTGTCTATAAAACGGGGCCACTGTCAGTCTATGTAGCTAACAAATGTTTTTCAAGATTTTAATGCATCTTCAAGAATTTTAATATACCTTGATGAAAGTTAATTCAGTGCGTATTATGTATAGTCCTGTTTACTGTATGGTATATGGAGAATTCTGGTTGCTGGAAAAACAGTGTGTTGAGATGTGGATTCAAAGTTATACTGGATCACTATACAGAGTTTGATGTAGTCAGTTCAGCAAAATAACTTGTATATGAGTGAAGTAGACTTGCCATCTTTTCATGGAGTGGCTTCAGAAATATGTAAACTCTACCCTGGAAAATCAAGAGTAGTTTTTAAATGTACCTAGAGTACAAGATAACATGTGCTCTGCTGGCTCCGTTTCAGTTTTAAACTAGGGCATTCCAAATGTCACAGCAAGCTAGCGCTGAGGGACTTGGCCTTGCAAAGAGCCAGCTTGACATAAATGAGTGTTCCTTTGACAAACAGGATCTATTACAGCTTTTCTGAATAAGGGTTGTCTTTTAATGTCTCAGAGTTTGGTGGTGCTGCTTTGGATCAAAGTTTAGTTATATTTCTGTAGAGCGCAAATGTACTTTAAAGCTAGACCTTCATCTTGAAATGATCTGTACTTTTTCAATGGGAAATTCTTGAGTACTGTTTTAAATATATGAAGGTTTTACATGCTTGAAGCATTAAACTTCACTTCTGTCATCAGTTCTGAAGTAGCATTGACTAAGTCACTTACAAAAGAAAGGTATGTGTACCTCTGCCAAAATAGCTATGTAGAAAGCACCCGACCAGCAATTTCTAAACTGAAGACTGTGACCTAAATGGTGTTATAACTGCTGTGATTGGGGAATACAAGGGACACTGTGTATTTCGGTATACCTCTCTGAAGTGAGATTAGAGCTGTGTATATGTGCCCAAACATCAAATTTAGGTAATTCTCCAACGAGGAGTGGCAAGGTATTGTTTGGTTTGATGTTGTGTGCAGTGGAACATTTTGAAGAAATAAGTTACAAGGAAGTGGCTGCAGTTTCTCTTTTGCCTGCTTTTCCATGTTTAAATTCATATTATGAATGACTCAAGGTGGCACTTCTTCCATATGTAAAATGTGGCCTTGGAAATGGTCCTCTAGTCTCTAGCTTAATATAAACTAAAAAAAAATTATTGATCAGTGTACTGAGGGTGGCACTGTACCTTGAGGCTTCCGTAGGGCATAATGTTTGGTGAAAATGGGTGGGTGGATAAAAACTGAGAATCTTATTGATCATTGTACTGAGAGTGGCACTGTACCTTGAGGCTTCAGTTAGTGTATAACGTCTAGTGAAAATGGGTGGGTGGAGTGCTAGTTTGATAGTTTTCTAAATTTCAGCTATGTAAACACTTCACAGGAAGGTCATCATTGCCATTTGAAATTTAACAGTGCTTTTTTTGTTTTGTTTTATTCTTGTTGATAGTTTCCCCTTTGTGGTTTCAAAGCAAACCTCATGTAAGTTCCGCTGTCCAGTGAGATAATCTTGGTGATGACAGCTTGATCACTTGATCCCTGTCTTAAGCCTTATTTGGATATAAGAAATGGTATATTGAAGCGTACTCACAGAATTAAATTATTCCATTTCTGGTGGCACAGAGTTAAGGGGAAAAAGAAACAGTTTCTGGCTCTTACAGAGCATGTACACAGTATTAGGTGGGGGAAACCAAAACTTGACAGAGGTCTTGATGCTGATTTTATAAGAAAAAAGTACTCTATGGGATTTTTTGTCAAAAGCCTGAGTCTCCTCCACCATCTTAGCTGAAGGGGGAGCCAGGGGGGCAGCCTTTCTTGGAGGGTGGAGGGAACGGGAGGAATATTGGATTAGATGAATGGGAATTAAGGATTGTGAAGATTCTTATCACCTGGCAGTGCAGAGTCATTGATGTGGAGAATTTTACTGTTAGAAAGTCTAGTAATAAGAGTTGTGATGCACTTAAAGAGTAAAAAAAAAAAAAGTAGCCTACTAATAAACCAGATAAACAGTATTGTGTTTTTAATTTTTTAATGTGATAAAAATAGAAAAGTGACAAAAATATTCAAGTGACTTAAATATCAGAAAGCTCTAGTACTGCTGAGCTTTTTATCAAACCAATGAACTTGTGGAAGTCATTGCTGAAGTGGAAGGAACACAGATGCACTGACTGCTCAGCTTTTAACAGCAGCAAATGCAGAGACAGTATGTCCTTCAGATCAGCTTGAGTAGTTCTCGTTTTTAGAAAAAAAAAAAAAAAATTCAGGATCTGGTGGTTCTAGTTTTGAATGATAAGATAAACTAGAAACAATCCATTTGACTGTTGTTCAGTACTTCATCACATAGGAAGGTTTTTGGAGGTAAAACATTTTAAGTGTTTTCTCCTTTGCCTCCTTTTTACTTTAGGGAGTAAGGAAACTGTTTAAGTGTTACAGTTTTGCTTGTATTTAATTACTCCCTCAAATCAATATTTAAATAAAGAGTGATCACATGATAAATAGCTAGTCACATATGTAACAAATCACAGATGCTAGCATGTGCAATCCTAACAATTTTTTTTAATATTTTAAATGGGGGACTGTAAGTATATGAGACACCATATGTCTGTATCAAATTAAACATTTACTGAAACTTGTATAGCTACTGTGTTCTTAAGACCAAAAAATCATAATCTAACAAGAAGTCAGTTCATATCTAATTTTGTCAACAGACTGCTTTAAGGAAATAAAAATTGCAACCGAAGATGTGATTAGAACACATTTACTGTTTTTTGCTTGCTGATTTAAGTGATTTGGATTAAAACCAGACCATGCGGGAAAGAGGAAAATCTGTTGCTCTGCTTGTTTTTAAAAATGAGTTAATCTCCTTCAGTGTTTCCGTACAGAAGATTCTCAGACCAAGTGTGTTGGTCTGCAGACATCACCTCACTTCCAGATGTGTTATATGCATATAGTGCAATGCCCAAGAATCATCCACTGCTATCAAACTTTTCTGTTCTGCAAGAGAAAATGTGATGGGACTGACAAACACTAGATTTTTTGTGTTGGGCTATGGAGTATACCTTTCTTAGTGAAGTTATCCTATTGGGGCTCAAGTATTATTGTGCTGTATTTTGCATTACAATAGCACCCTAGAAAAAATTGGTAGGTTTCTATTATGCAAAGTGATATATAAACATACAGCAGGTGATATTTCCCACCTCAGTTTTCACATTTACTTACAATTAAGTGTTGTAGAAATCAAGTTAACCTGAAAATAGGAATCTTCATTGAAAAATACACGTATTGTTCAGTGATTTGAAAAAATACTAGGATTTAACTGAAAAGTACAATAAACCAACCATTAAGGACCTAAGTCCAAAGTCTGTTCCTCTAGGGGGAAAAAATGGATAAGGAACAGTGGTAAAGAAAGAATAGTGAACTAGGTAGATGTATTCCCCATTCAAGAGTACATACATTTTTGCTAGTAGTGCATAGTGCATAAGATTAAGTTAGTTATTTTAATCTCTCTCTAATGATGGCTATTCCCAGTTAATAGAACTTGTAGCACTTCTGAGGTGTCACAATTTCAGTGTCTGTAAAATGGGGCATAAGAGAGTACGGTTTTTATCTTTTTAAAACTAGCTTAGGTGTGCTGTAAAAGCAAGCACTTTATAACCATTTCACCCAACCAGTACCTCCTCTTAAAAAAGAAAAAAATATTTTGCCAAAGCATTATTTTCATCTAATGTGGTACTTGACCTGTGTTATGAGCAATTTTGAATTTTGGAGGTGACTTCTAGTTCCAGCAAAAACTAGGTACCAAAACATATCTTTTCATGGAGGGAAAGCTGTATGAACATTGAATGAGGTGCAGGTGTACCTGTGGGAGTTGATACATCTTGAAGGGTTTCCTGGTCTTTGAGGGAGTGTGGCAGGGATGTTCAGTGCCTGCTTCTCAGTCAGGTTGGTTGTGCTGTGGCAGTCTGTGATTGTGAGGGACCAGGGATGGATATCAGGTGTTCTCTTTCAGTGCTGGACAGTATATGGGACAAATAAAAAGCATTAAGAAGAAACAAGTGGACAGAGAAGAAATTACTTTTCCAAATTTGTGCTACAGTGCCAGAGACAATGCTGGGCTCTGAGATGGTTCTGCCTTGAGCTGAACAAAAAAAAGTTCAGAAATGTAGGATTTTCAGATGTGGAAAGGGTTCTGTTGCAGTTCTTTCCCTGACTCTGTAGTTTCCTTGAAAGAAGACAGGAAGGTTAATTTTGAGTGAATTCGGTAGGTTACATATTTGAAAACAGTGCAGCCTAACATACGCCTACAGTCTAATGCTCTTAGCTGGAGTTTTGTTCTGAGAGTTGTACAAACACAGGACAAAAAAGATAATGGTCCTTGAGTTAACTGCTTTTAGGATTTAAGTAGAAAGATTAGGTTTATTAGTATTTGTCTTTTCTGACAGTGCTTTCTGGGAATTAATAGGTTCATTATAACCTGTTTTCATAAAATGGGTGCACTCTAAATGACAGTTGGAGCTATTTGTTTAAATGTCTAGTTCAGGAAGAGACCACATTGTTTTCAATATACTTTATTTTTCCCTCTTCTTGTGTATAGTACAGTATTGTTTTTAAGTGCAGTGATAAGGCAGCTTGTATATAGGGAATGAGGACATAAAGTTCCTGGACCCTTGCTTTACTCAATATGCATTTGTAGATTTAGTCTTTCTCCTTCATCTCTTCCTTTCATGTCACATTTGCAGAAGTTTCCTTTGTGTTTTATTCCTTAAGTATGTATCAAGTAGAATGGTACTGGACTTCAATGTTACTTTTCAAAATGCAGCATTAATAACAAAATCGAAGTTGGGTTTTCTCTAGTTTAAGAGGAGATGTAGAGCTGTAGATAATGCTTGGAAGATCAACTTCCAGTTCTTTGCTGAAATTACAAAACTGTTTTACTGTCTACTTGAGACCTAAACACATTCTTCTTTACATTCCTATACAAAAGGTTGTACTACTTGAACTATGTTATACTTGCTGTCTTTCAGCTAAGTTAATCAAATAACAACAGGGTTATTTTCTGCTTTATAGCTATTACTTTTAGGAAGCATCAGCCTGTGAACCTGTGAAATGTTAATTTTGCCATTTCTGCACTCTTACTAAAGGTGGTGGAAGAGCTAGAAATTTGATGCTTGTCTTAGCATTTGTAAAATGAGAACCATATGAATTGTTTCAAGATTTACATTTATATTCTGGTTCTTTGTTGTTTAGGTTTTTACCTGTGAGTGCCCATTAGCAGCGTCTACACTTCTTCAGTACTGTTTACTGTTTTAAAAGAGTATGTAATTAGTATCTTTCTTCACAGGGAGAAGAGAATTTATCCAAAGATTAAAACTTGAAGCAACCTTGAATGTGCATGATGGATGTGTAAGTCACTTGTTGCTTTTTTGTTTGTTAAAAGATGTTAAATTGTGATTTTGTTGCCCCGGTAATAGTTCCTTAACTTAAAAATGCAAATACCACGTATTAAAGCTGAGCTCGAAAACTCTACTTGTTGAGGCCTACATCTGAATTCTCTATGTATTTGTTTCTTCTTAAATATCTGACACTTTACCTTTGGAGCAGAACAAAATCCCATTTCTATACCTTAATACTGTGTCCCACTGCTGAATGAATTAATTTCCTATGCCAGGAAGACACATGCTTATCTTTTCAGTTAGAACTCATTTTAAAGCTTTAAATGGAATCTTTAGTAGTTTTGTGCTATGTTGATATATTTTGTTGACTTAAAGCTGTATTAGTATTTTGAGTGATTTATTCTCCAAGTCTAAAAAGCAAATGATCAAGTGTTACATGCTTATGTAAAGAGACAATAAAACAAAAATAAGCCTCCTCTGAAAGGTAATAACATAACTTGAAATATTGCTTACTTAAATAGTTAGTTTTTGCAAGTGGTCTAAATATTGTAAGTCATATTCTTTTAAAGAAAAGATTTTACTTAAACTAGGTACAGGGCAAAGAGACTGCCATATTACTTGTGATGAATAGAGCAGAAATGCATGATTGTCGAAGCATTGTCTTTGTTGTACAAGATATCTGAAAAGTGAAAGGATACTAGATGTGCTATAAAAAGTGAAAATGCAAGTGTAAATTTTATACTTTAACAAGTTTATTTCAAAAGCTGTTCAAATATAAAGATTTTTATTTTTTATCTTGAGTTTCTTACACTTGTAGCTTTAAATTAAGGAGTGTTATAATTAACTAACATAGTAGTAATTTTAAGAGAAGTGTTAATAAAATCTAGCCTTTTGGCTTGAGATCAGAAGTATGATTTTGGCTTGTGTATACTTTTGAGAGACTAGAAACTCTGGGAAAGGCAAGGGTTAGAGTTGCTGTATATAAAAAGTCAGCTACTTGTGCTGTACTGACTGCCATTGTAAGTTTAATGTTCTAGTACAGATGGTGTTGACTTAAAAAAGCAAATGCATTAACTTCCCAGTTTTTTTAAGAAGCATTTTAAGAATGACAATGTAAGGTCTTTCCCAACCCAAATCATTCTATGATTCTATGTGTAGAAAGTTATTTATCAGTTTTTGTATTCAAGATTGTAACAGTGATTTTTACTTTAGAATTTCTTTTCTAGTAGTTTTTAATCTCCTCAAATATACTTAAGATGAAATTTTCCAAGTTTCTTTTCGTGAAGTTGATTGGGATTTTTAAATTATTTTTCTCTTTGTTTTCTTGTAAAAATAGTCATTTTTGCCTATAAAACGGGACAGGAAAATAGTATTTCTTGGCTACTTGTTAAAAATGGAGTCTATTTTTAACTACCTCTGTGTCATGTAACAAATTGTAAATTTGGTATTGGCTGTTTGATGTTGCTTGGATCTACCTGGAATTTGAAAATTAATCTTGAATTGTGTTAACTTTCAAAGTATGCTTTAACATGTGGCCTAAGTTAATTCTTTTAGTGGGTGGGAAATATTTTAATTCTGAACTTACAGCATTATATGCAGGTGTTTAAAATACTGCTACAATTTGAAAAATTTCTTTAGAAATTAAATTTGCTCAGAACTATCCACCTTTAAAGAATAGGGTATTAGGAGTTCTTACCTCATTTACTGTGTGGGTTTTTTTGCAGGGAATGATCATTTATGGCTAACAACCATTCAGTATAATTTCTTATTACTTGCTTTAAAAAACCCCACACCTGTGAAATAAAAGTAAATGAAATTACAATGCCCATACTGATTAAAATGCTTATACCATCAATGGTAAATGATCATACTAGTCTGTCTCCACCCCCCCACCCTCCCCAATTGCTGAATCAGCATGCATTTCAAATATGAGGAACGGATGCCATAGTTGTCTTATTACGGGTGTTTCTGGAATTGTTTTTTTGGGGGGGTCATTGGGGTTTTTTGGAGGGTTGGGGGGTTGGTTTTGGTTTTTTGGTTGGGTTTTTTGGTGGGGGTTTTTTTTGCTGTTGTTGAGAACACTTGCATTCTTCTGTGGAATAAGCTGTGACTTGTATTTTTCTGTATAAAGCATGCTGTGTAATTGGACACGGTGGACAACTCAAGGCAAGAATTATTTTTTTTTGAACTGAGGATAAAAGTAAAGTCCAACTTCCTATCTACCATTTGATCTATGCTACACAAAAGAGAGAACCTCTGGGAAATACATCTGTATGTATAATCAGGCTTGGGTGCAATATCTTTGAAGAAGGGAATAGAATAGGGAATTCTATTAGTTGCTTCAAGTATCCGTGCTCTTGTAGCAGCAATATTACCATAGAACCTTTTTGTTAGAGATGTGAGTATTTTCATCTCAGAGTTTAGGTACCATTTTCTTTGAAATAGTGTAGTTTTCCACTTCGTTTGAAGACACCGTTTGTACCAGTAGTATGTGAAGTAATTGAATTAGTCTACCGAATCATTGATGTCTGCTTGTAACCTTATCATACTTCCAGGGCATGATTTACCTCTTCCAGCAAGATTCACATTGTCCAATTCAGTAAGGTCATATGTATGCCAGAAGCTGCCATTTTCCCATGTTAACTCCAAAGGGAGCTTAAGGTGAAGAGGAAACGTATAGAGTTAGGTGAGATGCTTCCTGTACGAAGTGGCTAAATCCAAAGGAGAAATGTTGAAAGAGAATCAGTTTGGTCCAGCAGTGATGAAGTATGAGGAAAGTAGAGGAGAAAGCAACTCTAAACCATATGGAATGGGAGTAAAAATATCGCTTATTTTCTTCCAGTTCTGGTCCTGTGAAAGCTGAGGAAGGTAGAACTGCAGAATGCATAGGTAGATGGAGCCTTTGACATGAGCAAATACTACATTTTAAAATAAGAGGATTACCTGGAGGAATGATTTCTCATTTCTGTGTATAGACATTCAGTTCAGTAACAAGCAAACATCCTGTGTGGCATATGTCTCCTTCAGGGTGGCACCTGTGAGCAAGTAATTTTCAGATGTAGTCCTCTAAGCTATGATTAAATTAGTACAGGAAGTTTGTTTGCATATTGTTAGAACGTGCAGTTTTTACCTTTTCCTCCATAGGTGAGTAGTAGTGCCTTCTTCACCCTCTTCCTTGCTTGGGAGATCTTTCTGATATTTTGGATATCTACAGTCATTTTTATTTCCTTTCTTCCATTTCTTGTATTCTGTTAATCTATCCTGTTCACAAAAGAGTTAATTCTACTGTTATATTGCATAGAAGTGAGGAGTTTGCTTTTTCAGTTTTTTAAGGATTGGCTGTACTGCCTCCTCCATTGTCTTTGAGGAAAAACGCAGAGATAGTAAACTTATTTTTGACTACTTGACTAATGAATCAAAAGTGCCTGCTGCTTCTTTCCAAGGCTAGCTGAGTGGTAAATAAAATTAGATACAGTTGGTAATGTGGAATATTTAATAGAAAAAAAGCTAATTACACACCCTTTGACTTTTCTCATCTTGTTAGTAATTGTCTGTCGTTTGTGTTTGATATATCCTTTATTTTGGCTCTAACACCTTTTTCCAGGAATTTCAAACCCTTAGTGTAGTAACTGTTGTATTATGCTTTTAGTTGGGTGTTGAGTGGCTGTGAAGGTAGTAGATACCTAGCTTCTCTACACAGTTTTGAAATGCAAATGAATCTTCTAGCTAGTTCTCATTTTACAGTATTTTAATAGTGGGTTTGCTGCCATGGAATGGGACATGAGAACTCTTTTTAATCTGCTCTTATTGAGCATCTGTTTTTAGTGATCCATATGCATATTTATTGGGGTTATTCACTATTGGTCAATAGGTTGTACTGAACACTAAGAAATGTAGTGTATTGACTGATCACTTACTAGGAAGTCAGTGTTCTCTGGAAAAAAAGAAATCAAGCTTATTCCACTGAAAGACTTTTATTTTTTGACTTATTTTTTGGCAGTAACATTGAGAAGGTGATCTGGTACAGAATAAAAAGCCTGTTTAGTTATAGACCTCTAGCGCATATTTGGTTATGTCATCTCACTTCAGGATTTTTTCTGAACCAACTTTGGCCTCGGTAGGCTGTACTGAAATTGCTGAACCCTGAGGCAATCAGTGCAATGAAATCAGAATTTAGAAGGAGAATGATTGATGTCTTGTGTAGGCTTGTGATGCTGCAATTTAGATAATCATGTCTTTCCTTTGCATCTTCGATGCTTTCTCTGCTTTCCTGTCCTTTGGATTTTGGTTTTGGACACAGACACACCCCCCACTCAATTTGTTTAATTTTTGTGCTAGCTCTTCTTTTTCACATCATGTTTTTTATTTTTTTGGCAGCTTCCTTGTTTTTTTTCAGTGTTTTGTTCTTGTTTCTATTCTTGTGGTAGCGTTTTGGCTTCTTTAGGGCAATGATAGTATTTTTCTACCTGAAAGGAAATGTAGATGAAAATGAACATTCTTGGGTTTTGTGTTTGCCCTAGCTGTAGTACTGTGCTATGTTTGACAATATTTTTAAAGTATAGTTGTTGTCAGGACAGGTTACTTCAATGATAGATGGATCTGGGGGCTAGTCGAATGCATGCTTCTTGGTGATTGACAGCCAGGGTTATAAAATCATGAGTAGCCATGCAAGGTCATACCAATGCTCAGTCGAGCCTGATAACTTGGCCTTCGGAGTGGACAGTACTGATTTTTGAGGAAAGCTGAGACAGGGCAAGCAGACAGTGCTTGAAGGGTATCCGTGAGAACACATCACACTTTAACGGACAGATGGAGGTGAAAGTTGCATCTTTGTTTCTCATCGTTTTTCATTTTTCTTTGATGAACATGTGTATTCTTCTACTTCTGGTGTTTAGGACATTCCATGACAATGAATTACAGTTTTAATAAAATGCCATGTGTGTCACGTGATGGTTTCATTGAAGGCCACCTGTTTCCTGTACTGTAAAGATCCACGGAAAATTTATTTCTTTCTTTTTCCATGTCGTTCATGATTTCAAAAGCTTCTGTCGTATCCCCTCCCCAGAGTAGTATACGTGAATTGCTTCTTGCGATAAAAAGTGTTAGGTACCTACAATCACCCTAGTCATTCTTTTTCATAATTTCTCTTTTCAAATGGGCAGTAATAGAAATGGAGAATGCAGGAGTGGGATATGAACCAAAACTGCGTAGTGTGGAAGACGCAGATTTGCCATGCATGGATGTATATATTGACAGAATGACATTTGCTTTCCTGTGCATTTTCTAATGATTCCTAACATCATGTGACGGCTGCTGAGCTAACTCTGCCACAGGCATGTCTGTTGTAACATGAAGATCTCCCCCCCCCTTTTTTTTGAGTGGCAAAAGTTCATTTAAAGCTCTTCAATAAATATGTCAAGTTGTTGCCCATACAATCCATCTGAAACAGCTAATTCTGATTTTGCAACTTTGCCTAATTAAGGACCCAAACTAAGCTTGTGATTAAAAGAGTAAGTAAAATGGGTATATTTTAAACAAAAAGGTTTTTGTCTTTTGGGCTGAGAATGAGACATTTGGATTAAAAAAAAAACCATAAGAAAAGGATTTAGAACAAAGTGGGGTTTTCCTAACTATATAGTCCACTCTGATACATCACACTAAGGCAGTCATTCTGCCAACAGAAGATGTTGATGGCTGCAGTTTGACACTTAAAGCTATTTTAGAGGCTACTTGAAATAATAATGGTCATGCATGCAGTCTTTGGTGCTTGTGCATGAGCTGCTGCTTGAAGACAGGTTACTCTAAGGATACTTTCTGAGCTTCCTGGATTTTGAGTGCTTTTACAGCTTTATTTCATTGACACACAGGCTTGTGAAAAGGAGAATTGATAAGGAAATATATTGTAAAGTTCTCCCGATATGATTCTGTACCTCACTGTAGGATTCTTCTTTCCCAGCATACTCACACTTCTCAAAAGGGATCTGGGATGGATTCTGCGGTGCTTTTCACATGATCCCTGAGAAGGTGTGGTCACTGAAAAGTATACAAAGCAATGGATGGTCAGAATTTGGATATGGTGAAGATAAAATAACGAGAGCATTGTGATGCCCTCCAGTTCAAATTTGGAGAACTCTGTGGAGTAGATTCGGTACATTAAAGCACCTGAATGTGTAAAATTGTGGCTATTGAGGCCTTTGTGGGAAGGCTTAATTTACCTGATGGACTCTTCAGGAGCAGAGGGAGTAATTGAGATGCCATAGGTGAAGCAGGTGATTCCCTTATCAATTTGTATTAAAATACTTTTTTTTTGTGCTAGCTGCTTAGAAATTATGTAATTTCAATTGAATTTGTTAACTTCTATTTCCATAGTGTTGGATGAGTATTGATGTTTTAATATTCTGAAAATTGAATTAATGTAAGTCTAAACTACTTTTGTTAACTCATGCAGGTGAATACAATTTGCTGGAATGATACAGGAGAATATATTTTATCTGGTTCAGATGATACCAATCTGGTAATTAGTAATCCCTACAGCAGAAAGGTAGGTTTATTTCTGAATACTTAATAATTTTCAAATAAGATTTAAGTTGTTATTTTTCAAGATACTAAGATATTTTTCAGATTAATTATTATCTGACAAAGATAATATCAGGCTTTTTATAGTCTTTATAAATGGAAATACTTCACAGTGTTTTAAAACCTTGGTATTCTAATCCCTTGTGACATAGGTATTATCCCATTTTACGGTAGGTGGTCTGGCACAAAAGGAACATGGTCTCACAACAGATTAGTGTCAGAATTAGCAATAGGATTCAGTAATTCTTTTGAAATCTTATAGTCAGATAAATTGTTTTCTGTTTCGTTTTAGTTTTAAAATATTGTATTAGCTTTTACTGTTTGTAATATACCGAGTTGTCTTTCTGTGTAATGTTGTTGAAGTGTCAATCTTGATTATAATACTTCATTACCATTTGAAATTACATTGCCTTCTGTGTGCATGTATGTGGATGGAGAATAATTTGTACTGAAATAGGGGAAGCAGGTTTGTGAAGGGGAAAGTGCTGTAAAGGTCTCTGCTTTTCCACTGCTGCACTCACAGGGGTTACGGTGCAGTCGAGTGGCTTCCAGTAATGTCAGCTAGCATCCATCATGTCGTAGCAGTGTTCCACACTTCGCTCTTTAAGGAGCTGATGATAGTTTTATAGAACAGGTGCTCTGAACTGTGTCCATCAGTGCTGGGCATCCCATGCAGCAATGTTCAAGTGAAGTCCTCTCTCCCACGCTTTCTCAGGTTGAGAACTAAACCCTGAAGAGGTGCTGAAAAATTAAATGTGATGGGGAAAACAAAATGTGTAGTTGGTATGGTGGAAGACAGTTTGAATAGAAGGTTATGGAGGCAGTAATAGTTTGCCTTCCTGAAGAGCTGTGGTGGGAAAATAATAGTGATCTGGAGTGTTGCCTGTGCCTACAGGTAAGGCCCTTTTCCTCACTTCTCCAAATAAGCCATAGCTACCAAACTTCATCTTTTCCTTTCAACTATTGGTGTCAGTCTGTCAAAGTTCAGATCAGTGTCATTAGACCTGGGTTTCTCTTGGACTGGGAGTTCAGGCGAAGGAGAAGAGGTATCCAAGACAGCTATGAAGTAGATGAAGGATATATTCCAAAGTGAGTGTTGTAGGAGAGACTTGCAAAATAAAAATGTTTCATGCAAGTAAAGGGTGTTCAATATTACTTATTGTGCAGAGTTTATTTTAATATATCACTTTTGGATAGTTGCTATATCATTACCTTATTATATAATTATTATATTAAAACATTTTAACATTTTTATAGATGCAGCAATTTTAACTTTTTATTGTGGGATGATTTTGGGTTTTTCCCTGTTGTGTACTACTGTCACACTTAAGCCAAATCAGAAATACAGGAGATGTTTTGTTTTCTTATTTTTAAGTCAGCTGAGTTATTTTTTTTTTATATAATAGCAGAGCAGATAGCTTTTTTTTATTATTATTATTTTCCCCAATATACACAAATGCAATTATAAAACAGCAGGTACTAGCAAGAAGACTTAATAATCAGTGTTGTTCCTGAAATGTACTAGAGATATGATTTTTAATGACTGTTACAATTGTGTTAGCTTATTTTCTCCGGCTGGAGTAACAGAATCAATACAGGGAGAGGGAGCAAATTGGTATTGATACCAGAACTCTACTGTAATTCTGTCATCTTGGCAGATACCCTTATCACCATAATTTTTTGTTATGAGCTAGCTAGAATAGCAAAAGTAGACTTCAGCCATCAATATAGTCTTCTGTGTTAGTAACATATCTAATTTAATAAGGAAGCATTTAATCTTGTTTAACTCTTATTTACGTGAGTCTTATGTAAGTCACTCCAGTTTATGTATGGCCAGATGCAAATGTTAATTGTTACTACATAATATGTCTCAGGAGAAATTTTTCTAAATATGTTTCTCCAGTTTGAATAGGTTATATGTTTATAGTGTTTGTGCATCTGAGGAGAAAGGTGTTACTGTGATTTCTAATAGTATTTGCAAGTCTAAATCAAAAGGATGAGCACTTTATTATACTTTGGGATGGCTGAGAAGAATTCTTCTTGTGGATATTTTCTTCGATTTTTATTTGGTTTAAGCATCCCATTGCTGGGAGCGGGGAGAGTTTGGCTGGAGCTAAAGCTCTACCCACTACAAGTATGGTTCAAAAAGATGGGAATTCATGTATTTACATCAGATTGAGCATACAGTTTTCAAAGCCTTTAAATGGATCCTGAGACATCTCTCAGCTAATATCAGTGTGAAGACAGGATTCTTATGAGTAGTTAACACACAGGATTTTTGAATCATTAGCCTAGTTTGTCTTCTGGGAGAGGAAGGGTTCAGCTCACATGAAAGTGCTGGGGAGGCTTTGGAGGGTGCTTAGTGGGGCTGAAGGTTTACAGCTTTTCCAGAATCAGGATTGCTACTTTTCACTTTAGGATGGGGTTTGGTTAGGTTTGCTTTCCTTTACTTCTAGAGGGGGTTTGACCTCTTCAGAGGAAGTACTATTGTAAAGGCTGGATTGTAAATGATTCTATCTTGAATGGGAACCCTAAATTAACTACATCATGAAAAGCTTAGTAACCCACTGATATTTGACTTGCATTTGTTTCAACAGACTTCTTTTCAAAAAGTAAGTCAGAGTGGAAATAAACCCACTTTTTTAAACTAGTTTTAGTTTTTAATGTAACTTTAAAAATGCTGGTTTGTTCATTATGGTGACTTTTTATTGTAAAGAGTTTCCATTTGGATATGGAACTTAAAGATTTCAGGTTTAAAGAAGGCAACAGAGTAGCTGCCAGAAATTCTACTTTCTTAGAGGAAAGTACTTATTGTTAGGGATGGAGCTTGTATGCAATCTTCTGGGATTGCTACATGAATTAGTAATCCCGTCCCGAAGATTTAATCTCCGCTTTTAAGAGGTGCAATTTGAATTCTTTAATTTGTTGCCTCTTCAATTGATTTTCTGTGTAACGTATTACTTAAGCGGTTGCAAAAGTTATGAGGATGTCTGAATTACTACAGCTAGTCAAGTACTTTGAAGAGTGTCTGAAATTCTTTGTTCCCCCTCTCCCCCTTTTCCTTAGTCAGTAAGTATTTGTAGCCTGTTACACGTTGGTAGTAAAATGCTCCAATGGAGTAAGGTGGTGGTATTTTTTTACTCTGTGTAGCTAACGATAAGCCTTTGAGGCTTGGTTGTGTAAGTTATGTTTTCTCATCTTTTTTGCTGCCTAGGCACCAACAACTTTTTATGCCTCTTTCTCCCCTCTCTAAGGCAGTATGATAACCAGAGTAGAAAAGCATGTACAGTGCAAGCCAAGAAGGGCATGGAAAATCTTCTGCGTATAATAAATGCTGTAATACTTTAATACTTTTTATGGCAAAACTGTGCAACATAGGAAATTGAGGGGCTGGCAAGACGAGGTTAGCTCTGCCTGTGAGAAAACTCTTTCCTTTACTGACTATGTGCAGCTGTATATATTTCTGAATGCTGTTTCAGTTTACAGTGGAGGAGAGAAGAAAGGAGGGAAAGAAAAATCTCAGTTTTTCTAAGTTTGAGAGCTATCATTAAATGTAGATCTCCACATCTAAATTGAGATCTGCAGATGGGGAAAACTGAAGCAGAAAATTAGTATAAGTTAGCTATTGACTGCATGAAAAGCAAGCACATTAGGATGGGACTTGTGAGAAAAAGGGGGAAAAGTAAGAAGCACATGTATTCTGGTGAGAGAAGGACCCTGTGCAGTAGAGCAAAGAGAAAAAAGTCTGCCTGCTTATTTTCAGCAAGAAGGAGGAAGTGATGGAGAACTGGCAAGATGGTAGAGAAGACCCTAGTTGCTTAGATTTTTTTTTTATTATTTTTTTTATTATTTATTTTTATTTTTTATTATGGAGATCAAAAAAAATTTCTTGTCAGGACAAAAATACTTCTTTCATCGTAGCAATAATGTAAAATCAGAGGTGGGATTGACAGATGACATCTTTAACTGTCATCTGAACGAGGGTACCTTATGGAGTTCTTGTTCTGAGTTGCTCCTTTGATGCCAAGTCCCTAAGTTCTTTTGGATGTCTGGGATTTGAATGTTTTCAGTAAAATGCAGAGATCTGAACAAATCTAAATGAAGAGGCAGATTTATTGGAATTAAATGTATGGATTATATCTCCTGATTTTGATAATTTATTTTTTTAAAATACTAAGCCTTGTGTATCTTTCATAATACGCATATACACTGTTAAACTTTTTCTGTGTGAATTGTTTAAAAGGTGTGAAATAGCACTTGTGAAATATTAGGCATGAGCTGTCACTGACAGAGCAACTTCATTTGCATAATGTTTTCTTTGATTAAGTTGGAAATTTGGAAGTAATTTTCATACTGTAAACAACTTAGTAAGTATCTTTTTCCTATCAGTAGTGGTGAAAATGCAGTTTGGTTTAAATGCTGCACATGGGAGAAAAGGTAAGAATAGAATGTTCACTAGTGTGCAGGAAAGCATACAGAGGGTTTTTTCAGTTTTGATAGACTAATAAGAAGTATGTTAGGAAATATGAAGAGTCATCACAAAGTGTTTAAAACCAACTGTGATGGTGAAGTAAATTATGTGCTTCTCTGTTGTACTGTAGATGAATGACATTCATTGAGACTAAGTCAAGTCTTAGCTTATTGCCTTGTAATCATGTTCTTAAATGTTTGTTTATTTTTGACTGGTTTTAAAGCATCCTTTCTTATAAACTTCAATTCTCCTTTCTAAAGTGGGTTTATTTTAAGAATAGCATAAATTTTTAAAGTCTATAAAGTTGGCTTGGATTACAGTGCCTTGTTGTTCTTGACCCACGATATTCCAGATCTTCTAAATCTCTCCTCTCTGACATGCTGGCTGGCTGCGCTATCACCCTTGACTAATGTTTTACTTTGATAAACTTGATGTGATGTGTAACTAGCATTTTAAAAACAAAAGGTGGCAGTTGCATTCCAGTCCCTTCATTTTGCAGAATACTTAGTGTAACTGCATAAGTGAATGTCTCTTGTGGACCTACTTTGGTCTTAGAAGAAATCTGGTGTAAAGACAACTTATCTGTTCTGTTATATTAAACTGTAGTTTACTAGCAGCCTGTACATAACTGATGTTTTATAGTACCAGGGTGTGTGTTATTTTCCTATTCTTTATTAACCTGATACAGCCTTCCGTCTTTCTTCCTTAGGTTTTAACAACCATTCGCTCAGGACACAGGGCCAATATTTTTAGTGCAAAATTCTTACCATGCACCAATGACAAACAGATTGTATCTTGTTCCGGAGATGGAGTCATTTTTTACACTAATGTTGAACAAGATGCGGAGACCAACAGACAATGCCAGTACACATGCCACTATGGAACTACCTATGAGGTACCTCACAAAAGTATATGATAATTTTAAGATAGGTGGAAGACATATTTTCTTGTATTGTTGCCCAAGTTTTTAACCAGGCTGCTGAAAGCTTTATTTCAGTGACAATTAAAGAACCTTCTTTCTAGCTTTCTTGAGTTTGGTGTTTGTTTTTTTTTCTTAGAGTAGGCTTTAAAAGAGAAATATGTTGTATCAATTAAATGGAGGACTTTCCAAAAGGTAGTGTTATTAGACCACTTCCTTTGCAAGCATAATAGCTGAATACACCTTCACTGAGGGAATCCTCTGCAGAGCAAAACTGATTTCAATTGTGCCGTGAATTTCTTTCTGAAGTAGGTTGGGGGTTGGGGGCAGGGTGTATGTTTTGCATTTTTATTTTTACCTTCTCCCTTCTGCTCTGGCCCCCCCCCCCCAACCTTTCAGCAGTTTAATGCCTTTTACAATTTAAATTCTTCTGAGAAATGCTTATTTCAGCGTGTGTGAATAACTTAATCTGAAAAATCTATTTACAGTTTTAGGTAATTTCTCTATTTTGTATTCTAGTTAACTCTTTATGTATAAATTTAGAGCCAATGTTTGCAATCCTTCCTTGGAAGTTTTGTTCATATAAATAGGCAAGTGAAGAAGCAAAGTGTTACTTAAGTTAGGAAGATAATCAGATTTATTGATCTATCTATTTATTTTAATGGCAACAAAATCTGATGCTTGTAAAACTTACTGTGCTTAAATTAGCAGTATTTTTTCTATTTCCTTCTTAGGTTCCTTCTTAGGAACAAGTGTTCCAGGTCTTTTGATTATTTTTTTGCTTGATTGTTTTTTAACAGTACCACAGTACACACACAGGGGAAAAAAAATCCCAAATCCATTGCTCTTTAACTATTTAGTTCAGGTTTCATAGCAAGTTTTTGAATCTCTTTGTAGGTTAAGTGAACAAAATATTTTAAAATCTCTGTTAAAAAAATTGGGGAGTGTGAAAAAAGAAAATGGCTGAAGTACTGCCGAAATTAATTTTTTATCATGTGTAATTATAACCATAAGGATACTTTTACTACATGTTCCATTAAAGGTTTTTTTGAAAACACTTCCTGTCTGCAGGGTAACTTTGTAGGTCAGTCGAGTGAACCTCATGGTATTCACTCTTTTTCTGGGATTTGTGGGTTTGGTTTGGTTTTGCCTGGGTTTAACACAAGACTGTATTTTTGGTTTTGCACAAGGTGATTCTGGATCCCAGGCTTGCATCGTCTGCTTTCATTTTTGAGATTTGTTTTGATTGAGAAACTACTGTTTCCTTTGAATAGCATCAGTCCTTATGGCCCCAGTCAGAAGCTTGAACTGCCTCAGTTCTCACTGAAGTTTACTATATATAGTATGCTAGTCTGTGGATTCTGCAAATTGATTGGATGTTCTCTGTATCTCAAGTGAAACCTGCCTTTTTATAAGAACATCTGGAGACTGAGATGGGTAGCTAGCTGTGAGTATTATAAAACATTTCTGAGCTTGAGAATAGGAGAATGGTTATGGATAGATACTGTGTTGAGGAGACGCAAAGGTAGTGGTAGAAATATCATTAGAGCAGTGGGTTTGGGTGCATAAAGTTTGGGGCCATGGACTAGGCTGCTCAGAGTACTGCAAATAAAAGAGTTGGTGGCAGCATAAAAGTTATCATGAGAAGTCACTGTGGCGGTCTTAAACTTTGATCTGCCTGAGCTTGGGTTGACCAACAGTGTGGTTGATTACACGAAGTGACTGACACCAGGTGGTGCTGCAAAACAATGATCAAACTGGGAAAATTCAATGAAAGCAGTTACCAGTTGTGCTTGTGGGTCTGGAGTAGTAACGGAGGCTAGAACATAACACATCTAACCTGTAATATGAGATGCCAGTTGTCTCTTTGCAAGTTGTTGTTTGCCATCAGTAATGATGGTGTGCACATTGCAAGTTACTAAACCAGATGAGAAATATAAATTTGATAGGTACAACAAATTAAGCTTGTCAAAACAGACAATAAAGAGTGTCCAACAGTCTAGCAAATCAAGATGCAAGTTTTATTGTTGTCCATATAGAATGACTATAACTGAACAGTAACTGGTTGTACAGAACATAGTAGATTGCTTCAAAAACATTAGTTGAAGAGAGTATGGACATTTGACTGCTGTATTGCGCAGTCAAAATAGTGTTATTGCAGATGATTTTTATTCAGCAAATAATGTTAACAAGGGAGGTATTTTTTTATAAAGACTAAATTCTGTTACTGTGTCTCAAACCTGATATTTGAACATTAAATGCATGTAGTAGTATTATTATGTGGCATAGACTTTTTTTAAGCCTTGGCATGTGAAAGTGTAATAGAGTAAATAGCAGGGTTTTTTTAAGCAAATGGCTGAGATACAGCTTCAGCTTCTGAAATAACGCAACTTCTGTCACTGAGAGGTTTCTGGAGTGGGAAAATCATTTCAAAATATCATGACGTTACTGCCCAGCTGTATATAACCACATCATCGTATTAAATATAGAACTTTGACTCATTGGATTCTCTGAATAACAAAAACTAACATCATCTGCCCCTGAGGTACTAATTCTAAATTTGAATGTGGCTTGAATTTATACTGCGCTTTAAACTTGGAGTTTGTGACAGTTCAAGACATTACAGAAACATCCATTGAAACACAGGAATGTGGAAATTTGTGTAGATTGTTACGAACTGTGAGATTATTGGACAATTGTTTTTAATTTGGGGGCGTGAATAGAATAAGTAGAGAGGGAGAGAGAAGTTCTTGAAACAAGTTTCTGGAGAACTTGTTGTTTATATAAGGCCATTACAAGTTTATTTTTACTCAGCCAAATGCTTTTCTCTATTGCCATTCATGTTAATTGCATTTCAGAAAGAGAATGTACTTTTATGGACAACTCTTACCTTCATATTTTCAATACACTAAAGTAAGCATATAGCTATATATTTTTAAAGTTAAAGAGAAAAGGATTTTTTTTAATTAGTAAAAAAGGATTTTATATATATAAAATGTGTACTTGTTGAACTTAAATATAGTAACAATGCCTCTTAATTACTGGAGCCTGCACTTCTCAATTTCTCTGTTTTAGTGCTTATAAAGTTCCTTAGTATGTTTTTAAACACCACGCATAAAAATTGGCATATGCAAGTGGAGGTATGTATTGCACTATTACACGTATGTTGTGAAATAGTATCAGTGTGAACAAAACCAAAATACAGCTACTAGAAATAAGAGCTTGCTGTGTTATACCATGTTCAGCAACATTCTTGGAACAAAGTAAATGTTTTCAATGCAAGCTCTGCATCAAAGTACAGCAAAAATGCTGGAAGGATTTAGTGTATTGAAGAACAATTGCTGGCTTTTATAACCACACTAATAACATTAATTTGAATGTGTAGTGAAAAACACTCTTTTCCATATATTACACTATCATATTGAAGAATAGTGGTCATAGCTCAGAAGTTTATTGTTCCATTGTTATTAAATCTGGGCTTTGTTCTGTCTGTTAAACTTCTTGTTTGTCAGCAGTAAGATTTGGCACAGCATGCATTGTCTCAGTTAACATACTGAGCATTACAAGAAGAAATGCTGAATTCTGCAGAGATTACATTAGCAATCCCCATCTAGGTAGCGAGATTTACAGATAGGTTACTATCTGTAATCCATAGGTTACTTTTACTAAGAGTTGGGTGGGGTGGAGAATAAATTGTCACATATAAGTGTTAAAGAATCACTCATTTGCTCTGTGTTGAATTAGTGTATTATCCTATTATTGATTTTTGTAGCTTTATAAATTTCTATGAAGTTACTGATAGTAGCAGTAGTGTAGGAAAAGAAAAATACTGCTAGTTTCTACAACATTCTCTGTTTTGCATTTAAGGGATAGTGTGTAGAAACATGATGTTTCATGTGCGTTCGTTAACCTGTGGAATTCAACTTTAACATTATGGTTGCTTGCCTTTTGATTTTGTCTTAAGGAGGCCTTCTTGAGTGAAGCCATATATGTGAGACTCCATCTGAGTCTTCCCTAGTGTGAGTAGGGCCGAGGTCAGAAAAACGGTGCAATACAGTGCTCTCCTAAAAAAAAAAAATAAAATAATGCTGTGAGGGGGTAGGTTAGTAACAGCCTTTAATGCATAGTTGCTTCAGGGGACTATTTTTAATGTAAAGGAATGGCCCAAGGGGAATAAAAGCCATCTAGCATATTCATGTCATTCAGACTTCTGAGGGTTTTGTTTGTTATTGTCTTCTATTACTTGATAGAAAAAAACCTGAGCTGCTGTTGAATTATTGCAGCAAATTGATTACTTATCTGCAAACTGATTGCAGTAAATGTATGTTGCTTATTAAAAGGTAATAGAAATAACTGTAAGCTTTGACCTATAAATATTTAATCTTATGTGAAATTCTACAGTTTACTTTAACTTCAGTAATTCGAGCCTTTTCTTGAAAAGGAAGAAACATCAGCAGTTTTTCAGTTTTCCTCTATTTCAATAGAAAGCTTGACTTGAGTAGTAATTACTTCAGACTTTACTGCTGTTCAAAATGTTGATGCTTTCATTTTCAAAGTAATGATATTTCTGGAAGTATTAATACTGTTGTTTTTCTGTTTGTTTGGTGGTTTTTTTTTTTGAGCAGATTATGACAGTACCAAATGATCCCTATACTTTCCTCTCTTGTGGTGAAGATGGCACTGTAAGATGGTTTGATACTCGAATCAAAACAAGTTGCACAAAGGAAGATTGTAAAGATGTAAGAGTGAAATCTTTTAATAAAGATGACCTAAATGTAGAGCTGTACATCATACAAACATAGGATATGAATTCTGGTAAGGCTTTTAGAAATAATGGATTTCAGGGTCGTTGGTGGAGATGACAACATGTTTCCCAAGAAACAAAAAAAGTTTGGGGAGTCTTTTTTTCTTTTTTTTTTTTTTTTTTTTTAAATTTATTTCATTTTAATAACTCCATTGGCACCTTCTAGTTTATGAACTTTGGTGTGAGGCTTCAGATTTGGTAGAAAAGATTCTATGTTTACATTAGTTACTATAGAGTGCAGAGTTGGAGGCAAAAAATGTCTGGAAAATAATCTGCAGCCCTGTGTTCTTGAGCATCCTTTGTTCCTCCATAAGAAAAGATTTGGTAATGAATTATACTAGATCAAATTAGTCACTGGTAGTATTCCCTAGAAGGTAAGGTATTGGTGGTGTCCACTGTGTTTGCATTTCAGAAACAGTCTTAATATTGAATTGGCGAAAAACTGACACCAATGTATGTATCACTGCTCTTGATTCATTTTATTCTGCTTTGTGCATATTTACTAGTTCTAGGGGTTTCTTTCTTTCTTTTTCTCTATCCAATTATCTGCCCATAGATGTAATCTATTCCTTTAAATTAATTTAGACTGTTTCTGCATATTTGGTGCTCTTCTGACTCAACAGTGTCTATGCATAGCAAAATCCAAGGTGCAAGCTAGTTTATAAATCTGTATTTGTTATGCTTACCTGTTCTTAAATGTTTGTTCCTGTGGCTTGTTTTGGTTTGTTTGTTTTCTTTTCTAGTTGATCTTGTGCTGTATTTCTTTCTCTGATAGTTTTCCTTCTCTGCAGTGGCTTTTCTGTTTGACATATTTACAATCTATCTTCACAGGGCCAGACCTATTTTTCTCAAAACCTCCTTGACTAATGGACCTGTGTCCTGAAGTAAAAAATAGAATTATACTTCAAATGTTCAGAGCTATTATTTGAATGCTGTGTTTTTGTTTGTTCCAGGATATTTTAATAAACTGTCGGCGTGCTGCCACTTCTGTTGCTATCTGTCCACCAATCCCATACTATCTGGCTGTGGGTTGTTCTGATAGCTCAGTAAGAATATATGATCGGCGAATGCTTGGTACAAGAGCAACAGGTAGGAACCATACCTTACAGTAAGCTCTTCTAACCATTTGCAGTTCCAATTTCAAGTTATTTTTTTCAAAATAGATGATGAATGACTGAAGTGTAATACTGAATGAAGTGTAGCTTTCTTCTCTGAGAACTATGCTTTGTAATAATAAAGTAATTTCACTCTAATATTTGCTAATACAGAAATCTTCAAGTAAGTAAACTTAATCTCTTCATCCATCTTGGAATATGTTGTATACTGAATGCAGAAAAAGACATTTTGTAATGTCTCTTCTTTTGTCTTGAAACATGTGATTCCAAGATCCAAAAAGCTAGCGACTGCAGCCTGCAGTGGTCTACCTGAATTTTAATTAAGTTCTTATCTTCTTGTACTCACTCTGCCATGCTGGAATGTGTTGCTATTTATGGGAAGGGATCTTACGAACTCTAGAATGTCATGTGATAGGCTTACCTTTGCAGTAGCTGTTGCGATATCTAACGTAATTTCACTGAAAAGCTACAGATCCTTCAGGTGAAAGCTGGCATGCTTCAGATGCTTACTTAAGAATTTTATAAAAAAAATCTCCAGTGACAACCAAAAGTGTTACATAGTTGTAATGTATCTCTTTCGTATGACCAGCATGTGTTTAGACACATACGAATTAATATACAGCTGTGCATACACATTCATGCAAGTAATCAGTGCCACAAAATCTGTCATTTCTTGCAGCATTTTCCTGTTGGTGATTGTGATGGAGGAGAAAGGAAACAGTAGAGATCGCTCAAACATAAAAATACCCCACTCATCATGCTAATGTTCTTACAAGATCTCTCCCTTTCATCACAGTGGCCAGCAAAATTCTATGAGAACTGCCAGAGGAACAGATTATGGGGGGGTTGATTAAAACGTACTATGTACCTGCACTTGTCTTGTAACAATATAGGAATAAGATGAATTCAGGTATGCAGGCCTATAAAGGAAAGGAGAGAAAAGACAAAATCTTGAAGACTGTAATTTTTCTGAATATATTGGTATAGTGTTCTGTTGTTTGCTTGGGAGGGGGTGGGGGGGTGGTTTTGGGGTTTTTTTTTTTTTTTTAAGGGGTGAGGTATTCTATAACTAGTGAGCAAACTATTGATTTTCATTTAAAACTTTCTGTTTCAGTCCTTATGTAATGTGAGATAATAAACTCTGAACTTGTCTGTGGTCAAGGACAGACTGTTGCACACATTAAGCCACAACAGATATGCCATGCGGGAAATACTTACATGGCAAACTATGAGGTTTTGGAACAGTCTGTTTTTCTCAGTGTTAGATTTTCTTATACGTAACTTTTATCTTATCAAGAATTTGTAATTCTAGAATTTCATATTCTTTTAGCGTGTGGAGTGGAAGTGAGTTGTCAGGGAAGCATGATAAGTGCAATGTATTGTATAGTTCTGCAGTTTCAAAGTGACAGTACTATTATGTCTCCAAGAAGAAAAACTAGTATTTTTTTTTTAAAACATTTTCCATAGAAGACAGGAGATGTATGTCCTAAATTTCAAAGTTTCATATAATGAATTCCTTTCTAATTTGTATGTAGATACAGAGTTGCATTATTATTGTGTAAATGTTCTTAGGTTTCAAAATTTGCATTTGTACTACATTTTACAGATAGTATCCACACACCTTCGTGTGATGCGTATGTGATATATGAATATATATGTGTGTGTTTTCATCTTTTTTAAAAAAAATGTACATAGCCTTTGTAAAGAAATATAAAATACTAGTAAGATTTGATATGTCACTATTCAGATCCAATTTAATGCAGAAGCTACAGGATACTTAGCTTTTCTCTGATCATCTTTTGTTAGATGTTAAATAAGGAGTATATTGAAGCTTTTGAATATTTGCAATAGTAAATGTGTAATTTCTTTCTTCCCGCCCCCATAGGGAATTATGCTGGTAGAGGCACTGTTGGAATGGTGGCACGGTTTGTTCCTCCTCATCTCAATAACAAATCCTGCAGAGTAACGTCTCTATGTTATAGTGAAGATGGTCAAGAGATCCTTGTTAGCTACTCTTCAGATTACATATACTTGTTTGATCCCAAGGATGACACAGCACGAGAACTTAAAGTTCCTTCTGCTGAAGAGAGACGGGAAGAGGCAAGTGATTAAGATGACCTGTTTTCATGTTTTTTGTTTTTTTTTTTTTTCTTATGGCACACTTATATCAGTTGTATTTCTGTTTAATTTAAATTAATGTTGCTGTTCATAGATTGAGATGTTGACAAGTAGATTGTGTTACAAAATTTGCATATTTACAATATATTTATTTATATATTTACAGTATTTTGTCACTCTGGTTTCCCTCTCCTAAAGATGAGAAAGCATGAACCTTGGGTTATAAGACCAGCAAGGGTGGCAGGTCATTCTTGTAATTGAAGTGTGTTCTGTGTTATTTTCCATGCCACCAAAAGGAGGCATTATTCCTTGAAATCAAGTATAAATACTCTTTGTTAAAAGTTATCATTTAATGACAGAGATGAGGGGGTACAACATGTTTAGATTGCGGAGGTGAGCCGCTACTACTGAGCAGTATTAAAAGTTTCAGCAGTGTAACCAAAACACAAGCAGTTGTTTATTATCAGCTCAGCTACAATGACGTTGACCATTCCAATCTAAATTTTCTGATCAATATAAAACAAATCCCTTTAACTACAGTGAAGTTATGTCTCTCCCCCTCCTCCTGCGCTCCCTCAACCAGCCGTTCCTTTTTTTCCTGGCATGCTCACCGTTTCACAAGTTCCTCTGTATCCCAAGGTCATTACCTTTAGTCTGAGACAGGGGCCTCAAGGGACTTTACAATGAGTTGTTAGCATACTGCTGTCTTCACTGGAAGGATGGGTGTGATGATAACAATGGAGATTTCTTCCTCCTCTGTGCTGGCAGAAACATGATGTTGATGTTTTCTTCCCTCTTTTTCTTAAGAGTCTGTTTGAAGGCTATATGTTTTGAAACACGTACATGATGCGTTTTCTTTATTAGTTTGCCAATATAGCGTGGTTGTTCTTTGTCCTTGTTATTACCCCTAAAACAGTGTTGCTTGGGTCCAACCTTTGTAGTACAGTTAACAGCCAACGGTGAGTGAGAAGGTGTCTCTGGTATCCTCCTGTGTCCACACATGCTGTCAGCCCATACCAGTACTACTTCATGCTGCATCAGTATCCTATGGTCATAAGTAGTTCTTTCTTGCACAGCTTAACTGGTTGGCATTTCTGCATATATCAAAACTGTTAACAAGAGGTTGTACACCACGCATCTATGCAAATCTAAGCAAAACTAAAGCAAATTAGGTGGTAATCACCTGGTCACTAGACAATTGCTGTTGTAGCTAAATGAGCTAAAAAAGCTCGAAGCAACTTCAAGCTCCAAGTCCAGACAAAGCCTGACAAGTGTGAGGCTTGTGTTAGCTTCACATTAAGCCTGTGGCCTCTTACTAGCAATGATCATGCTGTATTTACTGGGTCACAGGCTGCTATTACTAGTACAAACATTATTGATCAGAAGAGGGTGTAGATTTGTAGGAATTCGTAGGACTGAGGAACAATGTCCAGCTGAGTTACGCTGTTACCTCACTAAGGCAGGAGAAAGCAAAGAGGAACCCAGAAAAACTGTGACGAACAAATGGTTCTGCACTTTTCCCTTTCTTCTGTCTAATGTTAATCTGATGTGAAGTAATTTGGTGGAGAGTTGACTGCCCAGTTACTATAGAGAGAGAAGATTTTGACCACCTGTTAATAACAGATCCTATGTATCCTTTTCTTTTGTAGGCATAGAATATGTCCTATAATCTTTTCTTGCTGGATGATTTTACTTAAATGCTATTTTTATTTCAGCCTGGCTATAAATTGTATGGAGTAGAAGGAACGTAAAGCTTTCTTCATGAATCTGCTGGCTCCTGAAAGTTAACACTTTAATATGCTTTCACTGCAGGGGTTTTGCATTTAATTTAAAATTGTCAGCACAACTATTTACTTTTTAAGCCAGAAGTATCTAGCCAATAGATTTAATTTCAAGCATGTTCAAAGCACTAGCTGTTTCTTTTCAAGTTGCTGAAAGTAACACTACCTATATAGTACTTGTTTTATACTTCCTGCTACAAAAAAAATTGTGTTATAAAAATTTAAAACGCCCACAGCTTAAAAAATAAACTAAAGTTTATTTTCATAAAATTTCTTTGTTTTGTTAATGTCGGATTGTTTTTTCATTTTGCTTAATTGCAAATCCACATTTCATTAAACTGAAGCTGCTGTGTGTAGTTTTTAACATGAAGAGGTGAATATTTTTGCAGAATTCAGGCTGAATTCTGGAAAACTTGAATTATTATCGTTCAGTATGGAAAGCCTCAACACAATAAAGTTAGTATTGCATAAAATAAAAGCTGCATTAGTTCTGAGAGTCATTGATTTAGACTGAACTTCTGCATAGCTAAAACTCTTGTATTCTATTGATACTGTGTTGTACTTATTCATAGTTGATCTGAACATATGGCTGACATTCAGTTTTTTTTGTGACGGATGCAATATTTCCATTTTATTAAGTTACATAAGTTTGTGTTTATATTTAGACTTAGAATACTGTACTGTCCAACATAAATAGTTTTGTAATGAGGGGGCTTTTGTGGTTTGGTTGGTTTTTTTTATTTCTAGTTACGGCAACCTCCTGTTAAACGTTTGCGGCTAAGAGGAGACTGGTCAGATACTGGACCAAGAGCAAGGCCTGAGAGTGAACGAGAAAGAGATGGTAAAGTGTTTGCAGCTGGGGGTGGTGGTGGTTGTCTTTGCTTGTGTGTTTTGTTTTGGCTGGGTTTTAGTTGGGTTTTTTTGTTTCATTTTGGTTTGGGTTTTATTTTCCTATTTTTCTTAAGTATTCCTGAAATACCCAAGTGCTTCAGATTAAACTGTCCATGTTTTAAGAATCGGCCAAGTCTTAAGATGGTTTTCTTAGAATTTAAGACAGAACTGCTGTTCTACAGTGATTTTTAAAAATGTCTAAACTGAAAATATTCTTACCAGAAGAATTATGTTTCTTCAGTTAGGCTGATGTAAATCAAGGAGAGCTTACTTCATTGTCATTGGTCATGTAGTAACATAAATATGTATTTCCCTTTTTGTGGTCAAGCCTCATATGCAGTCAAAGCTACAAATGAAATGCTCTGTAATGGTTACATGAGGGGACTGGAATTCAAAGCAGTAGGATTCTACTATTGTATCTTTCACTTTTTTTATAAAACATGTAGTAACTAAATTTTTATACTTAAATTTTCACGTTTCTAATATATTACTCAATTAGTTGAGGTTTCAGTAGGTAGAGCATTTCCAAAGCTATGCTTTAGTGTCAGAAAATGAGATGTGAAAGCAGGGCAGAGGATGCTTTGTCACTCATCTTACTCTTCATCTAATGATGTGTTTCTGTTTATATCTGACAGGTTGTGGGGGTACAAGTATTTGTTCTACTTCCCTTAAATCTGTCTCCCTTTTTTGCCTACCATTTCCCTTTCCAGACTTTCTGTGTTGGTTTTCTCATCTTCCTGACTCCACAAACTAGAATAGAAGTGTCTAGCTGTATCAGGCTAATGGTCCACGTAGAGTAGGATTCTGTATCTGACACAGGCAATAGGAGATGCTCTTTAGGGAGAGAACATGAGCCTGTCCTTTTACCTTAGTCTGTTGCCTTTGTTGCTCCCCCAGTGTTCAGAATTACCATATTAGAAACTTTACAGGGTACGTTCCCATCTGTTCTTTTAGAATCTGCATATGGTTCTATTGCCTATGAGTTTCTGTAATCCTTTTTTGAACCTGTTGGTAATATCTCCTATGGCAAAAACTTCCAGAAGTTCAGTGCCCACTGTGTAAAGGAAGACTTTCTTTCCTTTCTTTTAAATTGCTCCCTTAGTTTCATCATGTGCCTTCTTATTCTAATACCACAGGATTTGATTATTAACAGTTTTACATTCTGCTTATTTGGTGCTTTCATTCCACAGACAGCATTTGTATACCTCCTCATATTAGGGACACTTTTGCTATCATCTTTGTTGCAGGTCTTCCCAATTAAAGTTAGTGGCAGCTTTGCCTTTGCACAAAGTTACTTTTTATTTACATTGAAGATACTTAGCTGAAAAACAATGTCCTTCTAGCTGTCGTTTCCCTACCGATTAAATCTGCTGGGGAGAAGAATAAAGCCTGAGAAAAGGACTCCTCCAGTATAGACACTGGCTAGATTTTTATTTTCTCAAAACAAAGCTTCAGGATCTGTACTGTGCATTATTTGATACAACTGTATAGTGACTGAGAGAGAATAGCTGTGTTGCATTAGTTAGGCATGTGGTGACCTGTGACTTATTTTTCTGTTAACTGTTCATTATTCTGTCTTCCCATCATTAACCACCTATTGTCTGTTTTCTTCAGCTGTTGCATTCTACTTTTTATGTTCTAAGCTTCTGAGGCCAGAGCTCCTCTGCCTGGGGTACAGGAGGGGAATGAGGGATCCCAGGGGAGGGTCAGAGACCTGCAGTGTGGAAATGAGGATAGACAAGGGCATTTGGGTCAGACTCTGGGGCATTGTTTTGGGAGGGTGGTGGGTTGCTGTGTTCCTCTTCCCTTATCCATTCCCAACAATGTCTTCTAAACTCAAGCAAATAACGTAAAAGCAAGGTCTAGTGATGATATATTCAAGCTATATCCTAGCAGTGAAGACTATATGCAGTCCTGAAAGATAATCAGTTGCTCCAGTCATTTGATTAGTCTTTTGGCTTTTATAACATCTGTGCAGGTAGCAGCACTGATGTTTGAGAGGCATATTATCACTGCATGTTCTTCCCAAGTACACTCCAGAATCTTTTAGTGTTAGCTTTTGTATGCAAGGTAGTAAAATATTTTTCATGTATGTATTTTGATAAGTAATTGTACTTCACAAGGATTCTATTTCTTAAGCTCTTCAAGTACAAAAGTTTTCCAAAAGTTGCTTAAACACAGCATACTTCCAAAGTGGCTAAGGGGCCAGCATAAGCTCTTACTTCAGTATGAGTGGAATGGCCCAGTCCAGTGGAATGATCTTCTATTGGAAGATGCCAATGTGTAAAAACAAACAAACAAACAAAACCCCCCAAACCACACACCACGCCCCCAAAAAAACCCCAACCCCCCCCAAACCAAAACCCAACAAACAAAACCAAATCCCCAAAAATGAACCCCCCCAAAACCCCAACCAACCAACAAACAACCAAACTCCCCCCAAACTCCCCCAACCACTTAACCTGCCCTCAAACAAACAAAACCCTCAAAACCAAACAAAAAAAACCCCAAACATTTCACAGAATACAAAAAACAGTTAAAGATTCAAATATTCCATTTCAGCCCTTTACAAATTAAATTTTTTCTGTTGTCTTTTTTGAAACAAATTTTGTTTCATATGTAATAAAACCAGAAATAAAATGAGAAGAAAATGTTTTGAGTTATGTTGAAAGAAAGTATGTTGAAGATTTTGCTGTAAGTCATGCAGAAGCCTTTTGGAAATGTTAAAAACTTTATGTGCTAAACTTTGTGCTAGTCTTTTTGCTCTTTCATTGTTTAATGATAAACTTGGTTATTTTATAATTAGCTAGAAAAACATAAAAATCTAGGTTTTCTTAACTTATTTAACTGGCATTTAAAACAATGACATAAATTTCACAATGTCGTGTACAAAAGCTCTGCATAATTGTAAAACAGAGAAGGAGGAAGGACTGTTGGTTTTTATGTGGTGCCATGTTCAGCTGGCAATTCTTGCTAGACTGTAGTGCTGAAAAAAGGAGATGGTTCAGGGGATTGCTAGTTATATACCTTACAGGGTGGGGGGGGGGGGGGGGGGGCGGTTATGAAAGAAAAAATGGGGGGAAAAAATGAATGCTTTTGTAAACTTGTAGATAAAACTTTCAGCTTTACTTGTTTTACAGGGGAGCAAAGTCCTAATGTCTCCCTAATGCAAAGGATGTCAGACATGCTGTCAAGATGGTTTGAAGAAGCTAGTGAAGTTGCACAAAGCAATCGAGGACGAGGAAGATCGCGGTCCAGAGGTGATTTCCTTCTTTTCAAGAATAATAATTACAACAGAAATATGTTTATACTGGGTGTACGGGCCTTGAATATCAGCATTTTTGGGGTGTAAACTAAGAAATTTTTAGTGCACTCTGAAGAACTGAGCACACTTGTTTGCCATATGAATGGTAAAGCAAAGGGAGACTAAGTTTACCTTTGGGCTCTTGTTTTTCTTGCTTTTTTTATTTAATCAAAGGTGGGACTAATCGGACAGATGCTCCTGCTACTAGTAACATGCCACCTAGTACAGAATCAGAAACTGCAATGGAAGTAGATGGTTCTGAACAACTTCCATCATCATCATCTTCTACAATGTCAGCCCAAGCTCCTTCAACATCATCTTCAACAGAAAGTCCCCCTTCAACTTCGTTATTGTCCTCTCCTGATAATGAACAAAGGCCTTCTTTAGGGGCCTCAGCTCAACCTGTACTCCATCAGTCTGGTGAGAAGAAATCCATCTTGTCATTGTTTATGAAAAATGCTTTCACTGAGAAACAATTTTATTTTAGGATATTTTGAGTAATGGATCGCAATCTGTTTTCCTTCTTGCACATCCTTAATGAGACTAGGTATTTTATAGTTATCAACTGACTGCAGCTGTGGTTTAAACAAAGAGTAAAACCATCAACTGTCTAAGTCTGTCTGAAGAAGGAATCTCAAAGGGAATAACCAGTATTGTCTTTTGAAGTAGAAGTAAAAAATTATTGCTTGTTTTTTCTAAACTTATTATTCTCTTCATGGAGTATAAATAACACCATGCCTTCTTCAGCTGTGATTTGGCTGTAGCAGCATCAGTGCAATGAATAGCAGAACCTATTCCTGTTATAATCAGAGGAAGTAGAAAATGTCTCCTTCAGTAGGAATCTACATCCTCAACATTTCAGAGTCAGCAATGTTATGTTTTTTTGCTTCTCAAAACTGTCCACATAGACAGGGCTTACCTCACGTGATACTTCATTATTGGTTAATAAATTATACTACATACTGATCTTCAAGATATATAAACTTAAAAAAACCCGCATCTGTATTTAATATAGACATACATTCTTATTGTGGGGAAAAAGAAGAAAGTATATTCCACTGTCAATGTCAGAAACTTATTTGGTTAGTAAAAGAGCACCTTATGCGTTGACTTGCATTTTTCCATCTCTGTGCAGGAAAAGATACTGCAGCCTTTAGGGTTAAGTATTTGCACAAGAGTTTATTTTTACTTTTTTAAAGTGAGTTTCTAGGCCTCATAGTTGTGGTGGAAAGGCTGATGTGATCTGAAACACCTACAGGTTCAGACTTGATTATTTTAAAATCCCATGGTTTTTGTATAAATACAACTTCTGTATTGTACTAATTCTGTTGTAAAAAATCAAGGTCTCTGTCATTGGAAAAGATGACTGATAGCATCTTCAGGCCCTAAATTGGATGTTCTGGAGAGATGGAGATTGGGTATAAAGAAGAGATAGGGATTTCCCAGGGAAAAGTGTGCCATTCAGTGTACTGTGGCTGCTGCAGACAAAATCTTTGGGACAGGTGAGAAATTATTTTGAAATTCATTAAATGTATCATTCTCATCCTTTCAAGCCTTGCAACTAGTCTGATACTTATTTAGAGGAAATAAACAGTGAGCAGAAACATGACAATACACACAGTCCAGATACTATTCCTAGAATAAGCTAGAAAATCTATTTAGTAGCAGAGGCTTTAGTCACCTTTTCTCGCTCTTTTTTTTTTTTTTTTTTTTTTTTCTTAGTATTGGTGTCAGCTTGCTGCAATCTCAAGTTTTTCTCAATACACACACAACAAATTAAGGGGTTTACTCTAATTCAGTGTAACCCAATTTAATTGCCACTATCTTTGGTACAGAAGGATAGCCACCAAAGAACACACATACCATTACCAAGGGTTCATTTTGATCTATTTATTTTTCAAAGTATATGGTATATTCTGGAGCTTTCAGTGGCCAGGAGAGTATATCAGATATTAAAAATAAATGCTTCAAGCTACATCCCTAAAACCTTGTAGGCTGCATAATGATAATGTGCTAGAGAACATTTCTGGAATTATTATGCATTATCTGTCCTTCATTTTAAAGAATGTATGCTGACTAGAGAAAGCGTTTTCTTCTTTTTCTCTGAATCTTTCTGAATTTCTAAGTAAAAGTTTATTCTGCTAGCATGAAGCTGAAGTTGTTATTTCTTCATCCAGCTCTTCTCTAGGAGCGTTTCCTCTTTCCCAGTGTTACTTCGGACTTAAGACTACATATATTCAGTTTCTGATTTACTGTATAATGTTTGATAACTTCTTTGACTACATCTAAACAGGGTGTCAGACTGGCTGCTGATTATCAAAAAAAAAAAAAAAAAAAAAATCACTGTCCCCCCACCCCCCATATTCTGAATCCACAGAAACAAACAAGCAAAACTTTATCTGGTATTCTTTATTGCTGTATGCAGATTTTAATTGTAGGACCAGCTGCCATCTTTAAATTGTCTACAGGACACCTGCAGGAGTAAACTCAATAGTACTATATGTTTGCATACCTAGTAAGCGTCTTGTCTAGTTTGCACTGCTTTTAAAACAGTTAAGTTACTGTAAAACAAGTCTTTGGGTAACATGGGCAAGTTCAGGGAAAGGGGAAGCCCCTGGGCAGAAGGAGCAGGTCATGGCAGAGCAGTAACAGTAGGTTTATGAATGGGTATTTCCATTTTGCAATGTTTATATACTTACAGAACCCATAAGGGTGCTCAGCTATGAGATTTTATTTACTCTCAGTCTCTAGTCTATAAATGTGAAAAGACTGCGCTCTGCATTAAGAACAGGATTCCCTGAGTTTGTTTAGCTGTGTTTAGAGGTGAATAAAACCTGCTGCTTTTTGGGGTGACAGGATAGGGAAAGTGATAATAGAAATAGCTTAAAAACAGTGGGTTTGAGTAGGAAGACCAGATAGAGGTGTGTTGTAAAAGATGGATGACTGGGGAACCATTTTGGAAAATGGAAGAAGGGAAGTGAGAGGCTTTCAGCCATCATTTTGCTTAAAGGGGTGGCAGATACAAGTTTGAATATTGTAACAAAGAGTTAGCAAATGAAAAATATGTTTGGGGGTAATTACTTGTTTAGAATTGGAGCATGAATTCACACTACAGACTGGAACAGGCTTATAAACAGCTTTCTATAAATCATTTCTACAGATTTCTGCAGGTGCCAGTGGTAATCCTGTCTTTGAAATAGCAATACCTTTGCATATGTATTATGATTCAAATATATTGTTGGTATGCTGTTCCAGAAAATATGCCACGTGGTGAGCATTTGAGCTTCTACACGTGACTG